>NC_137456.1:192827436-193333766 GCF_964235325.1 Thermobia domestica
GGGGGGTAAGAATATCCTTGGATAGATTTACCCCCCGGTATGTGTTCACTGATGTGGGTGTACACTTCAATATGGTATTAATATTATATCTTTTGTGTTTATTTTCTTTAAGTTTAAGGAAAACCGACAGGGGGTAAGAATATCCTAGGATAGATTTACCCCCGGTATATGTTCACTGATGTAGATGTACACTTCAATATGGTATTAATATTATATCTTTTGTCTTCATTTTCTTTGAGTTTAAGGAAAACCGACAGGGGGTAAGAATATCCTAGGATAGATTTACCCCCCGGTATATGTTCACTGATGTAGATGTACACTTCAATATGGTATTAATATTATATCTTTTGTCTTCATTTTCTTTGAGTTTAAGGAAAACCGACAGAGGGGTAAGACTATCCTAGGATAGATTTACCCCCCGGTATATGTTCACTGATGTAGATGTACACTTCAATATGGTATTAATATTATATCTTTTGTCTTTATTTTCTTTGAGTTTAAGGAAAACCGACAGGGGGGTAAGAATATCCTAAAATAGATTTACCCCCCGGTATGTGTTCACTGATGTAGGTGTACATTTCAATATGGTATTAATATTATATCTTTTGTCTTCATTTTGTTTGAGTTTAAGGAAAACCGACACTGGGGTAAGAATATCCTAGGATAGATTTACCCCCCGGTATATGTTCATTGATCTAGATGTACACTTCAATATGGCATTATTATTATATCTTTTGTCTTCATTTTCTTTGAGTTTAAGGAAAACCGACAGGGGGGTAAGAATATTCTAGGATAGATTTACCCCCCGGTATATGTTCACTGATGTAGATGTACACTTCAATATGGTATTAATATTATATCTTTTGTCTTCATTTTCTTTGAGTTTAAGGAAAACCGACAGGGGGGTAAGAATATCCTAGGATAGATTTACCCCCCGGTATGTGTTCACTGATGTAGATGTACACTTCAATATGGTATTAATATTATATCTTTTGTCTTTATTTTCTTTAAGTTTAAGGAAAACCGACAGGGGGTAAGAATATCCTAGGATAGATTTACCCCCCGGTATATGTTCACTGATGTAGGTGTACACTTCAATATGGTATTAATATTATATCTTTTGTCTTCATTTTCTTTGAGTTTAAGGAAAACCGACGGGGGGGTAAGAATATCCTAGGATAGATTTACCCCCGGTATATGTTCACTGATGTAGATGTACACTTCAATATGGTATTAATATTATATCTTTTGTCTTCATTTTCTTTGTGTTTAAGGAAAACCGACAGGGGGGTAAGAATATCCTAGTATAGATTTACCCCCCGGGATATGTTTACTGATGTAGATGTAGACTTCAATATGGTATTAATATTATATCTTATGTCTTCATTTTCTTTGAGTTTAAGGAGAACCGACAGGCGGGTAAGAATATCCTAGGATATATTTACCCCCGGTATATGTTCACTGATGTAGATGTACACTTCAATATGGTATTAATATTATATCTTTTCTCTTTATTTTCTTTGAGTTTAAGGAAAACCGACAGGGGGGTAAGAATATCCTACGATAGATTTACTCCCGGTATATGTTCACTGATGTAGATGTACACTTCAATATGGTATTAATATTATATCTTTTGTCTTCATTTTCTTTGAGTTTAAGGAAAACCGACAGGGGGGTAAGACTATCCTAGGATAGATTTACCCCCCCGGTATATGTTCACTGATGTAGATGTACACTTCAATATGGTATTAATATTATATCTTTTGTCTTCATTTTCTTTGAGTTTAAGGAAAACCGACAGGGGGTAAGAATATCCTAGGATAGATTTACCCCCCGGTATATGTTCATTGATGTAGATGTACACTTCAATATGGTATTAATATTATATCTTTTGTCTTTATTTTCTTTGAGTTTAAGGAAAACCGACAGGGGGGTAAGAATATCCTAGGATAGATTTACCTCCCGGTATATGTTCACTGATGTAGATGTATACTTCAATATGGTATTAATATTATATCTTTTGTCTTCATTTTCTTTGAGTTTAAGGAAAACCGACAGGGGGGTAATAATATCCTAGGATAGATTTACCCCCCGGTATATGTTCACTGATGTAGATGTACACTTCAATATGGTATTAATATTATATCTTATGTCTTTATTTTCTTTGAGTTTAAGGAGAACCGACAGGCGGGTAAGAATATCCTAGGATAGATTTACCCCCCGGTATATGTTCACTGATGTAGATGTACACTTCAATATGGTATTAATATTATATCTTTTGTCTTTATTTTCTTTAAGTTTAAGGAAAACCGACAGGGGGTAAGAATATCCTAGGATAGATTTACCCCCCGGTATATGTTCACTGATGTAGGTGTACACTTCAATATGGTATTAATATTATATCTTTTGTCTTCATTTTCTTTGTGTTTATGGAAAACCGACAGGGGGGTAAGAATATCCTAGGATAGATTTACCCCCCGGTATATGTTTACTGATGTAGTTGTACACTTCAATATGGTATTAATATTATATCTTTTGTCTTCATTTTCTTTGAGTTTAAGGAAAACCGACAGGGGGGTAAGAATATCCTAGGATAGATTTACCCCCCGGTATAGGTTCACTGATGTAGATGTACGCTTCAATATGGTATTAATATTATATCTTTTGTCTTCATTTTCTTTGAGGTTAAGAAAAACCGACAGGGGGGGTAAGAATATCCTAGGATAGATTTACCCCCTATTGTGAGTGAACAATTTTTCCTTTTGTGAATATGATTAATCGAAAAATATGATTGTCTCTCTTTTGGCGATGTTTTACCGGGGGGTATATCTGTCCTAGGATAGTTTTACCGGGAGGTATATCTATCCTAGGATAGATTTACCGGGGGTATATCTGTCCTAGGACAGTTTTACCGGGGAGTATGTTTATCTGTGGGACTATTTTACCGGGGAGGTACATTTGTCCTAGGATTTTTTTACCGGGGGTACGTTTATCCCAGGACTGTTTTACCGGGGGGTATATCTATCCTAGTACTTTTTTACCGGGGGGTATGTTTTACGGGAGGTACGTCTATCCCGTTACACCCCCTTAACGTCACGGGAAGAAACAACCTCTCTTTAGAACGGAATGTCGTTACTTAGAGTCTCACTCGAATACGTTCAATATGCTTTTGTATATTTATCTCTGTCTCTCTCTTTTTCGCTTTGTTTATGTGTGTGTGTGTTGCGGAATATCCCAATTTGAATACATTTGTAAAGTATATGAGCATCAGTGTCATGGAATACCGGAAATTGAAAGTCGTGTTTTTTCAGGTTGGATTTGCGTGTTCATGTTAGCTCGCTGGTAGAGTACGGGCTTGTTAATGAGGTCGTCTTGAGTTCAAAGCCTGCAGAGAACTATCTTTTATTTGTTAGTAGAATTGCACAGAAATCGGATACAAGGAGTGGTTTACTTCTAGAAATATTTTCAGAAGCGCTTAGGTAGCCCTGAAAAGGGCTGTTTTCAGGAGTTAAGGCGGGGACATTAATATTGTGTCCAATACCCTTCTGAATTTATTACACGCCCCATTCTTCTGGGCATGGAATCTATTAAATGGGTGACAAATCTATCTCCTTCTCCTACCTCCAGCCATGCTTCGGAAACAAGATGCCACAGGTCATCCTGAGTTCTTGGTGGATCTGCCTCAGGCCAACTGTCCCTTAGAGTACGCTTCACTTCTGCCCACATATTCTCCATGGGATTGAGGTCTGCTCCACGAGGCGGCCAGTCAATTAAATCAATCTCAGGCTCCCCTGCGAACCATTCCTGAACCACACGGGAAGTATGTATTGGCGACTGGTCTTGCTGGAACTGAATTACACCATCAGGCTGAAATACTCGTACAGATGGCACCATGATAGTACTCATAATGTTTAAGTACTGAGCACTGTCCAGATGTCCTTCAATTCTGTGAAGCTGTCCTGCTCCGCGACTGGAAATCCAACCCCAACATGAAATAGATACTGTGATTTCAAGCAGCCACTTATCGAGGGTCATATCGGGTGCCTCTCGGACGATACACAACACGCCGTCCCTCATTTGATGTTGTGAATATTGATTCATCTGAGAAAACTACGTTTTCTCAATTGCGACCCATATTCGCCTGTACAAACGCGGGATGGTAAATTTTGTGGTCGTCTTAGAGTTTTTCCTTCACGGCAGCAACACGGCCACGTAATCTATCTTTACCAAGCCTTCGCAGAGCTGTATGTTTACTACCAGGAAAGAGAGAAGCTTTCCTTAGCTGTCTAGAGGTCCTTAGTGGGTCTAATCGGGCTTCGTTTACTAATCTCGCATCTTCGGCTTCGGTTGACACATGCGGACACCAGGAGATCGTAAATTACCAGTCTGACGTGTAGCATCATATTTCCGAACCCATCGCCTTCCTGTAGAGGCTGGGACACCTACTCGCCTGCTAGCTGCAGTTGCAGAATAGCCTTCCAACTCCCATAAAGTAATTACTGCTGTACGTCTATCCATAATTATCAATGTTCTGAGCTATGAGCAGAAAGCAATAAGTAAAAGCTAGTACCTGATGTGTGGTTCCCCTTGCAGGACACACCTATTGTGGGGAACGATTTGGTCAACGACTCGCGAAAGAAATCTGAAAATGGTGCGCCGTAATAATAATATTAAAAACAGTTTTTATAAAGGAATATTAATACATATGAAAACCTGTTTAAAGAATGAATTGTTATACTGACTTTACACGTATAAAAACATATACCATATACCAAACAGATTGAGCGATATGATAACAGCTGTATTGAGGCGAACACTTTCGAAGTCCAACTTCGGGTATCTTCTGAAAACACTAAACTAAAGCTGCTGGTTCCAATCTCCAAGCCAACCTTAGCAATCGGGAAAAAAATGTACAGATATGTTTTTCCTTCTGTTAAATCTAAGCCATGTTGAAATGGTATTAAATGTAGAAAAAAAGTAAAATCGATTGAAATACTTAATGATACAATATTTCGAAATTATATTTTATATTCACACTCTCCTTTCGTCATTGTGATTTCCATATGGAAAACAGCATTTTCGTATGAGCTCAGTTATATTTCAGAAGCAGCTTCCGAAAAGCGGTGATGTTAGCTCATTGATACACCCCCAAGCGTTTAAATCTTGAGTTCGATACCCGTTCAGGTGAGATTCTTTTATGATATTCTACTTTCCTCAATGCATGAAAATTATTTAAAATAGTTACATTACAATTCATCAGTTGTACTTATCAGTTGAATATATATATATATATATATATATATATATATATATATATATATATATATATATATATATATATATATATATATATATATATATATATATTCATATTTCACGACATAAGCATTTCTTATCGTTAAAATATAACATTTGAGGTATTGACAGAACGTCGGTATGTTATATGTGAATATTAAATAAAATTAAGAAAACCGTGTAATAGCAATAAATAAGTTATGTAATGTATTTATTTGCAGCTATTCTCATACGCAGGTAACTTCTCAGTATTCGCGTTACAGTATTTAGGTAGAGCATATCGAAAATCGGATCGTGGTTCAAGACAAAAAATTAGCTAGCCCCAAACTGTCACGTAAGCAATTCACGAATCGCAAAAGTAAAGTGAAGAGATTGAGAGCGGTAATACCTTAATCGCTCTCTCTCAACTCTCTCTTATCTGCATTTATACATATAAAAGTGTATGTATATATGTTCCAATATAACTCATGTATGCCTACTGCAGGGTTTCTCAACTCGGGAGTCGTGGCCCCTAGGGGTCGCGAAGGTAAGCGGAAGAGATAAATATGGTTAGAATCTAATACCGGAAATTATTTTTAAACATTATTTTGAATTTTATTGTAATAGGCATACTTTTATTTTTATACATACTGTAAAGAACAATAAAAAATAAGTCTACTGAACATTTTCAAAGGGTGCAGAGTTGTTTAAAAATGAATTTAAATGAAAGAGGTATGATATGAAACTAATGAGAACTGTATATAGAAATACTAGAAAAATACTCATGAAACCAAACCTGCACTTTGATATACAATTAAAATTGAAAACTAATGAGATACCTAAGCATGGTGTAATTTCACTAGTGCAGCAATGCGCCGCTCAATCTTCGTGACGAACATTATGAAGCCATTTTCAACTGATAAGCTATTTCTTATCTTTGTTTTAATGTTTACCATGAAAAAAAAATCGCACAAGTACCGTGTAGAAAATGGAATTATTACTTTTAAAGCAGCAGATACCAGACCAGGATATTCTTGTCTGCTCATCAGGCAGAACTTGTCCAAGACTTTGTTACAGAAAACCTGTTGCAAAGACTTGTAGTATGATCATTCTATTATTTGTTCAGGAAGTTGTGAGCTTAGATCAGATACGATAATGGCCTCTTCAATGAAGTAGTTTAACATCCATCTTGAACCAGCACCTTCGTCGTTGGGAATATAGATATTACGGTTACTGTATCCACTGTCAATGCCGGGCGCCGAAAAAAGGGGGCACAAATTTCGGAGGATGTGTTACTCGTGTTAGGAAAGTGCATGTGCACATGTATAAAATAGAAGGAAAAACGTAATAAAATGTGCTCAAAATCAAGGAAAGGCAGGGTTTACTTTTGAAAATGTTATTGAGCTTCGTGCCAACCATGGTGGCGCTTCGCAGCTAGTCTGTCGACCTCACTCATATGTACGGAAACATCGTCGTATACTCTCGCCCCGAGCGCTAATTTTCCATGCCACGGCACTGTTCACTATAAACAAGAAATGGATTATACTATTATAGAAATAGCTATGTTAAAAACAACACACAAGCTTATTATAAAACACAAATTATAAAATGGTCGCTGGCAAGAGGATGTGATAAAAGGAGATCGTGATAGAAATTAGATTGAGAACCACTGGCCTAAAGTAATTTTAACCACATTTCTTATAGTCTGAAAAAGAGTGCTGTCGGGTTACCTATGATGAATAGGAGGGGGATACATATAAAAGATTGCTAGAAAATGATCGGTATTAGTGTCGAATTCATAGTTTTCGAAACCGCTTAGATAAATAGTGTGACTTGCGATTTCGCTTAACTCCGATTAGGCTCTTATTAGTAGGGATAGACACGAGCGATTTTTCTTTGAAACTCGACTCGACTCGAAACAGACATCTTTGAGGTCTACTCTAGGAAAATATCCTCCAACTCGACTGGGATTAGAGTAGAGTCGAACCAGAACGAGCCAAATCCTGTGTAGTCCTACTTAGACAATACGTAGACAATATAATTATTCTATTATCAATTATACTACTATCAGTAGAAATAATAATAATAATAATAATAATAATAATAATTATTATTATTATACTGTGTATAAACATGAACGATAGTAAAGGAATACTAAAAGCTAGTTGACTGCCGACGTCGGTAGTCATGAAGTCTACAAGGCAAAGACATCGTTAATTACCCTAAGGTGTAAGCGTCGCTGGACTACAGATGGTCAATTATGGACCTCTCGCCAAAAATTGGTGGCCCCGCAGCGACAATCCACGGTAGTCCCAGTTCAATTTTTAGAACTGTTCTACCAGCGGCAGAGACACGATTAAACGACAACGAACCACAAAATTACTCTCCCAAAATATGTTAAAATGCCTATATGTGTGATTTGTTTATATTTAGGTGAGTCAAAAAACATAAAACAAATACCCCGGGGTGGACGCGAACTATCAATATTACGATTACTAGGCACGTGTTCTTCTGACTTCCCCACGGAAACGATCATAAAAAGCTTGCTTGTTGTGGGATAAATCATTGACGTCTTAATTTAGCCAATCAGACAAACCCCTACATCTCGAGTTCTAGGAGGTGATACTGTGAACCGTTTCAGATTTATTGCTTTCTGGTGGGGTACTATCTATGTGCAAAATTTGAGCATAATAGCTGACATGCAACTTCGGTGCCTCTTACCTTTAGTACAATTTTAACCAGAGATGGTGTGGTTCAATGAAAATTTGATCCACGACCCACCATGACCCACTATCACCCATCACCCAAATGACCCATTGGCCCACTCTGACCCGTCATCCATCGTGATCCACTCTGACCCACCACCAACTATGAACCACTCTGAACCATTGCGACCAAATCCGACCCACCAACACCCATCGACATCAACTCTGACCCATGATCTACGTCCTCTTCTCCGTTGACTAAAGAGCTTACACTTGAAATAAAACAAACATGTGAAATTATCACTTATCGGAGTTTGAATTCCTACCGTCAATCGCTCAAGCACCGCTTTGTTACAACACCGGTGAATCTAACCTTTATGATATACAATGGTAAAGTTTTCTCATCTTTCAAATTAAGATGAATTTAAATTTATCATATATAATTATTTCTTTGTTGCCTTACAGACACAATTTCAGTAGAAAATAGGATGAAATTTGAAAGTCTCAAATCAAGGAAAAGTAGACCAACGTAAAAAAAGAAAGAAAAACTAATTTTCTTTATAATTAAGCACCTGGAGCGCCATTTTTTTTATCTAATCCACCCCGAAAATTATGGATTCGACACTAATGTCGGTCTTTTTCTTATAATTTTGATGTCAGCCCCTTTCATTTCTCCTAGGAGAGCAAACGGTTACTGCCACCGTTAGGACTAAATTTGGTCTTAAATGACATTAAAATTTCTACCAATTAATTTAGCGACCAGTGTTGCATTTAAAAGCTCGGTGGCCCTACGCACTTTTGCTCTCGGCGCCCCCCAATAACTACAAATTTCTCCGCTCCTTCATCCCTAACTTAAAAATAAAACTTAATTCGAATATGCTTAATTTATTACAGTTAAATACCACTCACTAGATGCTACACCAAAAAACTACGTAACAAGAAATAGCAAATGTGAAACATGTTCTGAATTATTTTAAATTTCTTACGCCATTATTAAACATACTGGAATAGTAAAAGAGGATAGTTCATGAAATAGTATATTTGCTCTTGATTTTTAACTCTTTCATACGGAAAAAAATAAAATATTATTCAAGTTTTAAACTTTGCACGCTGCAAATATGTTGCCCTCTAGCCAATAGGACTAATGTGAAACGTGGACTAATATTCACTAACGGGAAATGCGGCACTGTTAGCGGCGCTGAAAACTTACGATTCGATTCTTATATCGGTCGATTTCGATATTTTTATGTCGCTACGTAACCACCCTGGGTGCTAATGGGGGCTTAATTGGACTAGAGTTGAAAGTAGAACTATCACCTAAGCGACCACGAAGCTATGGATTCGATACTAATACCGACCCGTTTCTAGCATTTTTGATATATATCCCGACAGTACTCTTTTCCAGACTGTAAGAAATATAGTTAAAATTGCGCTAGATATATCAGAATTATGTTGAAACACAAACATACATCCACTTTTATATTCTGTATAGAGAGTGAGCGAGCGAGCGAGAGAGAGCGACTCAAGGCATCACCACTTCCACATTGCAGAAGCATATCGGGAATTGAATTGAAAATCTATGTAAAGACTTTGCGCTGTGGCATGCTTCATAAGGACAATTCCAGTCTGCTCACGTGACCTTTGGGGTTCATGAATTTCTTGCGACTGTTGCGACTTTGGATTCTCTGTTTAAACCCTCTGTTTATGCATCGAATAATTTTTCAAGAACATAAATGACATGATGTATTATGAATGTGGAGAATTACCCTCTATATGACAAATAGCTGCAAATAAATACACTACATGATTCATTTATTGCTATTGAACGAGTTTCTTAACTTGTATTTAACATTCTCATATATATAATACCGACCTGCTGTGAATACCTACCTATTTCAGATATAATATTTTAAACACAATAATTAGTATATTCTGCAGTGACTATGTTATATATATAAAACTGATGTATTTTAATGTACTTATTTTATATAATTTTTCATACATTGCGGGAAATATAATTTTTAAAAGAGCATTGAACCAGGTGGGAATCGAACTCATAACCTTATGATTTGAAATCCGACCACTTACAAGTTCGCTACCACAAGGGCTTCTGCTAACATGCTTCTAGCGATGTATAGCGGTTCTCAAGAAAATTATGACATTCAAATCAACTACAAACGCTCTTTTTTTACTACTTTGACTATTATTTTAGTACTCAGGCGATAATTATGTTCTATGTCTTAACTATGAGCTTTCTTTCATTCTTTTACATATGGCAAGATCTGTTTACATATCTAAATGTTCCATTACGTATGGAGAGCTAAATGACAAACAAACATGTGCTGACATTAATACAACGTTTCGAAATATTGTATCTTAAGTATTTCAATCAATGTTGCTTTTTTTCAACACTTGATAATAAGTCTTATTATATTTAAAAGAAGAAAAACACATCTGCAAACTTTTTCCCGATTGCAAAGGTTTCTTGGTGGTTCCAACCTGGTTTACTATTTTCCGAAGATACCCGAAGTTGGACTTAGAAAATTTTTGCCTCAAAACACCCACAAAGAATGCGCTCAACCTTTTCGAGACAAGGTGTACATAATGAACCTTACTGAACCTTACTAAATGTACTCACTTACCAATTGTGAACATCTTACTACTAAAGCCAGTTCCGTTCTCTCACTTTACACTCAAAATAATTAGTAACTAACGATAGTGAATCTATTTCATTTTCCGAAAGCTTCTTTGACCTACTGAATAGAACAACTATTCAATTGTAAACATCTAACAATTTCGAAAATTCCATTATTTCACTTTATACTTATATACATCGCCAACTAACGAACTGCAAGGGTGTATTAAAAGTTTCAAAAATTCCTTTCGTAATAATGAATAAACTCGCTTGTCACTTCTAAATAGCCGACAGACACCATATGACAATTTCGTTCATTCATTTCTTTTTGTAAAAAAAAAAACTACCGATCAGCAACAGTCTGCTACATCTTTCAAACACTCCTTATCCCCTACTGAATAGACTCGCTTTTCATTTATAAATGTTACTGTTTACGACAATCGCGTTTCTTCTTTTTCTTAAAGATGTTGTAAACTAACGATGTGCATGGTTGTGTTTAATCTTCCAAACAGTCCTTACGCCCTACTGTAAATATCTGACAATTTACGACAATTGCATTCATTAATTTCATTCTTACATATGTTGGACACCAAACAGCAGCTAGTCTGCTTCAGCTTCCAAACACTCCTTTCACCTGCTGAATAGAGTCGCTTTTGATTTTTAAATATCTGATAACTTACGACAATTCAATTATTTGATTTCATTGTAAAATCGTTCAGTAACTAATAATCATCAGTAGGCTCCTTTATTAACAAAACATACCTTTAGCCCTACTCAATGGACTCACTTCTCGATTGAAGAAATCTGAGAATATACTATGTTCCGTTCTTTCATTACATTCTTAAATAGGTCCATAACTAACGATGAACAGGAGTCTAATTACTTGAGTTCCCAATAATCCTTTCGGCCTATATATTAAAATTACTCTTAAACCTTAATATATAACAACTTACGATAATTCCGTTCTTAAATTTTATTCTTAAATATGTCAGTAACTAACGATTAGGAACTGTGGTTCATTATTGATAATTAACTTGGCCATTCTGAAAGGCCTCACTTTTCAATTGCAGATATCTGTAAATTTACAGCAACTCGGTTGTTTTATTTCACTTATTAGATGTTGGGTACTGGCGTTCAAAAAGCCTACATTGCCAAACCCCCATTTCGCCCTGCTCAATGGTATCATTTTTAGTTGTAACGATGTTACAATTTTCAAGAATTGGTTCTTTCATTATATTCTTATGTCATTATATGTCTTCGCCTAGGGATCGGTGTCAGTTTCCAAGCACTCATTTGTCCTAATGAATGGAGTTCGCTTTTCGATTGTAAATATCTTATAATTGGCGACAATTGCGTTGTCTCATTTCATTCTTAAATATGTCATGAACTACCGATCAGCAAGAGTCTAATTTATCTACCTAACACTCCATTCGCCCATCTGAATAGACTCTTATTTATTGTTACTTACTGAAAAATTTTAGAATAAAATCAAATAATGCAATTGTTTTAAATTGTCAGATATTAACGATTGAAACTGAAGGCATTCAGTATGGCAAAGGGAGTGTTTCAATAATGAAACAAACACATGCTAATAGTTAGTTACTGACATATTTAAGAACAAACTAACGTAATTATCGTAATATGTGATATATTTACAATTGAAATGTGTGCTTTGTCTGTAGGGCATAAGGAGTGTTTTCAAAGCTGAGGGAGACTCTCACAGATCAGTAGTTGTCGACGTAAACACAATGCAATGAAAGAACGGAATTCGCGAAAATTGTCAAAAAACTATACTCGAATATTGAGTCCAAGTTGAAATGAGCGTTTAGAAGATTATGTAGACTCTTGCTGGTCTTTAGTTAATTACATATTTACGAATAAAATGAAAGAACGGAATTGTCGTAATCTAAAATTTTTTCAAAGGAAAAGTGAGTCTATTAAGCAGAGCGTAAGGAGTGTTTGAAAGGTGAAGTAAGTTCTGTGAAGTATCTGTCTATTGGAAATGAAGTGACTATGTATTGGATATAAAGAAACATGAACTTTTGAAAACTTTGAAAGAAAACTTTGACTAGAAGTGTACATTCTCAGACACCTGTTGTAAATACATATTTGTTAAATAAACTCGACTAGCTTCCTTCTTTCCTTTCCGCATACCTGAAGCACAGCCTGATACTTCCCGATTAGGTCATCATTCTTGAATTGATGAAAACCACGAGGAACAGAACAAGGGGTATTCAACACGCGATCAAGACAGGTGCAGGATCATCGGAGAGAAGCGGATCCCGCCGTTGGAGGACCACCGACTCCAAGTTTAAGGAATACCATTCTGCCGGTTCATCGCCGCAGATACTTTGGTCAGTTGTGATTAGAGTAATGAAGATGTAAGAGGACAACCTAAAGAAGCATTGTTCCAGAGACGTATCACAGAGAGAGTTCGACGCCCCTAGCAGTCCAGCAGGATTTAATTCCAGTTGTTGGCTGTTACCAGAAGATCCAGGTTCCTTCGCGGCAAACCTTTCATCGTGCCAGATGACTAGGACGACGCCAGTCTTGATGTATCAATCAGGATAGTGCTCATCCCTTATCTTTTAGTCATAACCTTTCTCTTTCTCTCACCCTTTTCCCCAACTAGTCATTTTCTAAATTAGAAGCATTTGAATTTTATTTAAATTCAACCACAATTTTACAGTTAAGTACCGTGTTGTGCATCAGTTCCATCCCCATTTGGTTGCATTTATTTATTACGTATTCTGAGCTATAACTGATGACACAGCACCGGCACATGATGGAGATGCTGTGAGGCTTACGCCTTTGTTACGATCCTAAAATTTCGATAAATTATGATTCTAAATATTCGGTAGATGCTTTAAGATCCCAAATTTTGAGTAATTTGTACTGTGTAATTTATAGCTTGTTGAGAGAAATTGAATAGATTTATTTTACCCCACCCACCCACCCTCACTACGTTTATTCATTTGCTCTGTTAGAGTAATTCTTGTTTTAT
The DNA here is from genome assembly GCF_964235325.1 of Thermobia domestica. Lineage (NCBI taxonomy): Eukaryota > Metazoa > Arthropoda > Insecta > Zygentoma > Lepismatidae > Thermobia > Thermobia domestica. The sequence goes on from NC_137456.1 coordinate 192,841,055, forward strand.
TGTTTCTCAGTTGAATGATTAAGTGGGTGAGAAGAGAAAATTTTGCCAAGGTATTATATAAGAAGTTCTTTGTGCTAGTATATAAGAAGTGTTATTTACATTTTGGTGTTGGATATATATACATAGTAGTGTAAGATATTTATTATAAGTGTGATTTTGAAAATAGATATAATGGAGAATACTAGTGCTATATCTTCTGCCTTAGATCGTTTAGTAGAACTCCCCAAATTTTCCGGCAAATTGAACGAGTCAGTTCAGTCATTTTTAGTCATTTTGAGGATTTTTCTGTCCTTCATAACCTACGTGATGTACAGAAACGTCATTTGTTGCCGTATGGTTTAGAAAACGGGGCTCGTGCTTATCTGCTAGCTTTACAATCAACCGCAGAATATGATAATCTCATGTATGTACAGATTAAGAAGAAATTAATAGAGGCTTATGAAGATAATATAGTTTTGCAAGTTTTACAGCAAGACATGAGAAATAGAGAACAGTTAGATTCTGAATCTGTTTCAGATTACATTTTTCATAAATGGAAGTTAGTACTTGAGTACGATCCGAAGATGCCAGTGACCGAACAAATTAACTTGATAATCGATGGGTTATTGCCTTCATTTTATTCTGTAGTTGTAAGAAAATCGTATAAGTCTATTATTGAATTAGCAAAGTCCTTAGGTCTAGAGGAAAGAATTAATGTTCTTGTCAGCATGCGTAGTCAGCAATCGAAGTCCTTGGCAATAACAAACGAATACAATATACATCCTGTTAGTAATAATGCTATACAGCAAAAAGAAAATATTTTAGATGTTAATATTCAGAACGAAAATGAAATTGTAAGTCAGCCTGAAGAAAGAAATAGCTTGATAGCTCAGTTAGACGGTACAAAGTCCAGTTACAAGATCTCGTGCAACGAACTGCGGCCGCAAAAGTTTCTCACGCACACAAAGGAAAATCTGTGTGTATACAATCTTATGAGCATTCGCGTTTGGAGCGAAGAAATCCCATTCATGCATCCTCTCCATCCTTTGCTCATTGGTTGCCTCCTGTTTCTGTCAATGCGGTCAATGTAAATGAGAATGTTAAATCGAATAATAGGAATAAAGTAGACAATAATATGTGTAATAATGTTAGAAATAGTAAGCGATATTATGTGCCTATTCAATATGAAGCTGATTTGCCTCATGTTAAAGCATATATAGATAACTAGCAGCGTTCACCCCGCTTCGCTGCGGTCACCCCGGAACGCAATAAACTTTGTTACTTAGATAATTTTTACTTTTTCGCTTTCAAGTGATATGATAAAAACCATAGAAGATTGCAGTAAATGTTAACATTATATCGCCTGTCATTTATGTTAACCCGCCCCGCTTCGCTGCGGTCACCCCGGAACGCAATAAACTTTGTTACTTAGATAATTTTTACTTTTTCGCTTTCAAGTGATATGATAAAAACCATAGTAGATTGCAGTAAATGTTAACATTATATCGCCTGTCATTTATGTTAACCCGCCGAGTGACACGGTCATGCGGGTTGCATATAAATACGTTTATTTTTACCTATGATGAACTAACAAAGGATTTGTACGTTATGGACACTTGAATGGTCAATTATCTCAAGACACTGGTAATTAAAAATTAAAGTGATATGATAAAAACCATCTAGGGTCCAAATCCTAATAACCCCCCAAAAATGAAAGAAATTGGTTCAGCCGTATTAGCGTGATGAGGGAACAAAGGATTTGTACGTTCTCTTTTATATATAAGATAAGCCGCATTTATTTCTATTGGATTCAGGCAGCACTGTTAAATGAATTTCTGGTAATAGTTTAAGTAATAAGCATAAAATACTCAAAGGAACGACTTTTATTCGTGGTATCACAGGAAATTCTCAAGGAAGTGATCAAATCGCTTTAGTGAAATTTAAATTAGGAGGACAGTATTTTACGCATCCTTTTCGAGTGTATAATAATTTTCCGTATAATAGCATAATTGGCCAAGATTTTTTGAAAAATAATCTTGCAATGGTTGATCACAATAAGAATTCTTTTAGTTTTGTTAAATTTGGTATTCCTCCAAGAATTGAATTGCCGCCATACGTATCTTTTGAAGAAATTTCTAACCATATAGCGAAATTATATAAACCTCAATTTTTAGTGGCTCGCTCTGTTGTTTTGCCTCCTAATTCAAGTGTTCAAGTTACATTAAAGAAAGTAAATGATCTTGCAGGAAATCGCAATTTATTAGTTCCCAATGAGTTAATAGATACGCAGGCAGAAATTTTTGTGCGTAAATCAGTCGTAGACGAAATTCATCCGGTAATATCTGTGATTAATCCTACCAAAAGTAAACTTTACTTGAAAAAAGATGCTGTTTTGGGTTCGGCCGAAAATATTATCAGTGATACCAACTTCAAGAAACAAAATAGCACTAACAATAAGTTTCATCAAGTTAATGCAGTAGATACGAAATCTTTTCCTGAAGGTTATGATAAATATAGAGTAAATGTTAACCCTGAATTGTTGCCACATCAACAACAGCAATTATATGACTTAGTAGAAGAATTTTATTCTAGTTTCTCTTGGAATGAATTTGATTATGGTTGTGCTAAAGGATATAAGCAAAAAATTGAATTAGTAGACAATATCCCTGTAAATCGACCCCAATTTTCGATACCATTTCATCTACGGGATGAGACCAAAAAACAAGTAGACATTTTATTGAAATGTAAAATCATTGAACCTAGTATTAGTCCGTACAATTCTCCGGTAATGCTTGTTAAAAAGAAGAATGGACAGTATAGATTTGTACAAGACGCCCGTTATATTAACCAGAAAATGGTTCCTGACAGTTTTCCGGTTCCTCCTATCCAGGATATTTTGACTAACTTGGCAGGACGCAAATATCTATGTTCTAGCGACGTTTTTGGAGCATTCTTTAATATTCCCCTCACTGAAGAATCTAAACCTATTACAGCTTTTTCGATTCCGGGCGTGGGATCGTACCATTTTAATTTTTTGCCTCAGGGTGTCAAGACATCTACTAGTGGTATGAACAGATTAGTGAAACTCACTTTAGAAGGTCTTCCACAAGATAAAATATTTGCCTATGTTGACGATTATTTTTGGTCTAGTGATAGTTTTGATGAAATTTTGCAGTTAACTCGTATGTTGCTTCAAAGAATAAAAGAAATTGGTTTAAAGCTTTCCCCAGAAAAAACAAAATTGGGATATTTTTTGTTAGATGTTTTAGGTCACACTGTTAGTAAAGATGTTTTGTCTATTTCGAAACGAATAATTAACTCAATCTCCAACTATCAACGTCCCAAAACAAAGAAACAGGTCAAAAGTTTTTTAGGATTGGCTTCTTTTGTTCGTTCGTATTTACCTAATTTTAGTCAATTAGCAGAAGCGTTACTTTCTTTGCTGAAAACAGACGCTCCTTTTCGTTGGAAGGACGCACAGGAGACAGCATTCAATAATATCAAACAAACCATCATTTCAGCACCATGTCTCATGAGGTACAAGCCTGATTATCCTCTGTATCTCTACTTTGATACTAGCAAACTCGCTCTTTCTGGACTAATCAAACAACCTCAAAATTCACCTGACGACACAAATCTAGTTCCTATTAGTTATTGTAGTCGTGCAACGTCTCCTAGCGAGAGAAAATTACACCCATATCAGCTTGAATTACTAGCATTATTGTACTCATTACGTTCATTCAGGTATTTTCTTTTGGGTCGTCATTTTTATTTGAAAACAGATTCTCATAGTTTAATTTATTTGAAGCAAACAAAAAATGTAAGTAAGATTTCTAGATGGTTAAGTGAGATCGAATCATACAATTTCACTATTTCACATATCAGTGGCTCCAGTAACGTAGAGGCAGACGCCATTTCACGTTTTTCTAACCCCCCTAGAGATTTGGAAGATGAGAAAAAGAATCAAGAAGATCCGAAAATTTTAGTTTACTCAGACCACAAATTCATTTTCAATTTTAGATTAATCAAATTTGGCAACAGAACAGCGTAAAGATCCGTTTTTTAAAGATATTTTTTCTTGGTTGGAACAGAAAGAAAATAGAAATCCTAAAATAGAACGCCAAGCATTATATTTTACTATTAAAGATGGAATGTTGTATAGAAAGCAGAAAACTTCTCAAGGTATAAGATTTTTAGTTGCAGTTCCTACTTCTTTGCGTTATAAAGTTTTTAATGCTTGTCATACGTCTGCATTGGGATCATCTCATTCTGGTTATTCTAAAACCTATGACATGTTAGTAAAAACAGTGTATTTTCCCAACATGAAGAAATATATATATCAGAAGTGTAAAGAATGTACGATATGTCAAGTATCGAAATCAAAAATTGGTTCTCTGTATGGCAAATTGCTTACTTATCCCTCCGTTCCCCCCTTCTATCGCATCCACATAGATGTAGCTGGGAATTATTCCCCCAATAATATGTTAAATCACAAATATATGATAGTTGTAGTAGACAGTTGTACTAGATACATAATTGCAGATTCCCTTCCTGATGTCACAGCAAGTACTTTGGCTTCATTTCTTTATCATAAAGTAATTTTAAAGTTTGGAATTTTTTATGAAATTGTCTTAGACAAAGGCAGTGCATTCACTAGTGGACTATTTAAAGAATTATGTGCTATGATTGGTGCTAACATGCGTTTTGTAAATGTACATGGGCATTACAGTAATGGTGTTTGTGAAATGAGTATTAGGAACATAGAACAACGATTGAAATCAGCTTTATGTGACAAAGATTTAGGAGAATGGATTGACTTATTACAACCCATAGTTTTTTCGCTTAACGTCACCAAGAACTTATCGTCTCAAATTTCACCATTTGAATGTCTCTTTGGCTTCAAACCTAGGTTACTTCATCAGGCAATATTAAATACCCCGTGTCAATACGAAGATAATGCCATTCGTTTACAGCAACTACAAGAGATTAGAGACAAAGCGCAAGAAAATCTTTACAAACGTCATAAAACGGCGACAAAATTTTTTGATAAGAGACATACGAAACCTGCTTTTAAAGAAGGAGAAAAAGTTTGGATTTTAGACACAACAAGAAAAAAAGGTCACGCCAAAGCATTTAGCGGAAAGTTTATTGGTCCAGGCATAATTGAACGTGTGGAAAATCCAAATTCATATTTTGTTAAGTATAAGACCGCCCGAGGATCTTACAAGATAGACAGCATAGCAGTCCAGAGGTTGAAGAAGATTTATGAGAAGGAAAACCCGGAAGAGGAAGACCACCTTGAAGACTCTGACGAAGAGATGCCTATCAACGTCTGCACGGAAGACCATACGATGAAAAGGAAGAAGACGAGACGCGAAGACCATCAAGGACCACCAACTGAAGAGATCTTCAACCCCAGGAAACAATGTTTAGAAGAAGAAGTTTTCATCCCTTCGCTTCATATTAAGGATGTTGTAATTGCCGAAAATCTACCGACGTGGGCAACTATAGGGAAGAATTCTACAGAAGAAAAACCGAAATTTGCCTGTAATACTGACATCAATCAGAAGATTAGTATTTATAAAGGTAACATAGTGGACATAAAAGCAGATGCCTTAGTAAATCCAACGAATGAAACCTTAACTCCTTTAGGTGGTGCAGATAAAGCCATTCAAGACGCAGCTGGATCTGAATTTTTAGAAGAATGTTTGACCATATCATCATTGAAGCCAGGAGAAGCGAAAATTGCCAATGGTTATCGTCTACCAGCTAATTATGTAATTATGACATGTGGACCACGGAATTCAGACAAGAAGATTTTACGAGAGACATACAAAAACTGTTTTAAAGTGATGTTGGAAAATGATCTTTCTACAATTGTATTACCTAACATTTCGACTGGAGCATTTAAATTTCCGAAGTTAGAAGCTGCCAAAATAGCCTTAGCTACAACAAGAATATTTTTAGAGGAACATCTTGATGACGTAAACCGTGTCGTATTTTGTGTTTATGATAGAGAGAATTGGGACATTTATTAGCGATTACTCCCCATATATTTTCCCATTGATGAAGAATCTGTTAGTCCATCTGTCCGCACGTAACTTGTATGTGGACTACTTTTCTTGAAGATTAGATTGTGCATAGGAACACCTTGTAGATGGATGATGAACTTTCTTTTAGCACTGGCCACGCTTAGAAGTTAGTTTATCTTGGTTTTGACTTGTGCATCCAAATCTACCGGTAGAAAACTTCGAAAACTTGGAACACTTCGAAAATTTGGAAAACTTCGAATTTTGGAACACGCTGGTATCTTCAAGAATTGTACCATTTCATTTGGTTGGACAGCGCATCACTACAGAAATTTCTTACTTTTTTTGAAATATGAGTATGTGAAGAATGAAGAAAATCTTCGACACGCGTATGGATAGTTACTTCGATGGATATATTAAGAAGATGTAAGAAGATTGAAGTCAAGATTGCAAGAACCATGCTCCATCCCTTTAGATGTCTAAGATTCGATGCCCGAAGAGGACAAGATTCAAGAAGAAAGAAGATGAAGATAAGAAGAATTTATATGTTAGTTAGGGTTGTAGGTTATATGTGGTGAATAGTTCTGTCGTGCTGATTTCATATAGTTTGATTACAGCCAGTATATGGGGCTATAACCATATCTTGGAATTATTTTCCAGTCTACGGACGCTTTAAGCTTAAATAACTTAAAGCTCATTTTTCTCAAACTGAAATCAATACCTTTCTTGTGCAGTCTAACTTTACTATCTTTGGTTAGCTAGATAGTATTACACCGTTTTTTTTCTTTTCGCATATTAGTCACGTTTGATATTGAAGTTATTTTTTTTTCTGCATTAGAGGAACATATACATATACATATATATAGAGAGGTCTACATTATACTATATTTATGAAATATTTATTTTATTATACGTATCTAAGTTTTGATGATCTATATTAGTGATAGTTAAATTTAGTATTATTCCTACCTTTCATTTCCCTTCCCTGAGCACTAACGGAACTCAACACTAACGTTTCAAAGCACATGTCACTCACAATAATATTATGCAAGCACTAATGTTTATTTTTCTTTTTCTTACTTTCCATCTTCCCAGAGACGCTGTCGTCATATCTTCAGGTTACCCAGTGAACTACATGAACAATCTCAGAAATATACACTCAGCAGTTTGCGTCCGAGAATTAATTCAAAACAAACAGTATGTCATACAAAGAACGCTTTTATTTCCAACAAACATTTTTTTCTGGAATTTCTTTAAAAAAAAGTTTTTTTATACTACGGAAAATTAAAATTTTCGTGTATTTTAGTTTCGAGGAGGGGGTGTGAAGTATCTGTCTATTGGAAATGAAGTGACTATGTATTGGATATAAAGAAACATGAACTTTTGAAAACTTTGAAAGAAAACTTTGACTAGAAGTGTACATTCTCAGACACCTGTTGTAAATACATATTTGTTAAATAAACTCGACTAGCTTCCTTCTTTCCTTTCCGCATACCTGAAGCACAGCCTGATACTTCCCGATTAGGTCATCATTCTTGAATTGATGAAAACCACGAGGAACAGAACAAGGGGTATTCAACACGCGATCAAGACAGGTGCAGGATCATCGGAGAGAAGCGGATCCCACCGTTGGAGGACCACCGACTCCAAGTTTAAGGAATACCATTCTGCCGGTTTATCGCCGCAGATACTTTGGTCAGTTGTGATTAGAGTAATGGAGATGTAAGAGGACAACCTAAAGAAGCATTATTCCAGAGACGTATCACAGAGAGAGTTCGACGCCCCTAGCAGTCCAGCAGGATTTAATTCCAGTTGTTGGCTGTTACCAGAAGATCCAGGTTCCTTCGCGGCAAACCTTTCATCGTGCCAGATGACCAGGACGACGCCAGTCTTGATGGATCAATCAGGCTAGTGCTCATCCCTTATCTTTTAGTCATAACCTTTCTCTTTCTCTCACCCTTTCCCCCAAGTAGTCATTTTCTAAATTAGAAGCATTTGAATTTTATTTAAATTCAACCACAATTTTACAGTTAAGTACCGTGTTGTGCATCAGTTCCATCCCCATTTGATTGCATTTATTTATTACGTATTCTGAGCTATAACTGATGACACAGCACCGGTACAGTTCTTAAAGACTTGCAGACTTAGTAACAAATTGTAAGAATTGGTTTGTCGTAAGCTGTCAAATATTTACGATTGAAATTTCGTTCCATTGAGTAAGGCGAAAGGAGTGTTTGGAAGATGAAACGAGCTAGAATTGATCGTTAGTTACTGTCATATTTAATAATGAAATGAAAGAACGAAATAGTCGTACGTTGAAACAAATATTGATACTCTGAATGTAGCGAAGGGAATGTTTCAAAGATGAAGCAGATTCTTGTTGATCGTTATTTAATGACATGTTTAACAATAAAATGAAGAAACGGATTTGTCGTATATTGTCAAATATTTAAAATAGAAAAGTGATTCCATTCAATAGCGCAAAAGGACTGTTTGCTAGGCGAAATTAACTCTTGCTGAACCCTTGTTTCTGACATATTTAAGAATCAAATGAAAGAACGGATCAGTATCACATTGTCGATATCTATATTGAAAAAGTGGCGAAGGGATTATTTCAAAGATGAAACAGACGCTTGCTGATCGTTAATTACTAACATGTTTAAGTTCAAAATAAAAGAACGGAATTGTCGTACATAGTCATTTAAAAAGTTGGTCTATTTACCAGGACGAAAGAAGTTTCTGAAAGGTGAGTCAGACTTCTGCCGATCGATTGCTGAAAATATATTCAAAATAATTTAAAGAATGGAATTGACGTAAATTGTCAAATATTAAGAATTGAAAAAACATTCCATAAAGTAAAACGATACGAGTGTTTCGAAGATTGAGATGACTCCTGTTGATTCTTCGTTACTGACATATTTATGTTTAAAATAAGGGAAAGGTATTCTCGTACATAATCAGATATTTACAATTGAAGAGCGAGTCTTTTTAGCAGCCAGAAAGGAGTGTTTGGTAGATGAAGGAGACTATTGCTGATCTTAGCTAATTCCATATTTAAGAATCAAATGAAAGAACGGAAATTTCGTAAATTTTCAGTTTACAACTAGCAACTGGAAATTGAGTAAAGCGAAAGGAATGTTTGAAGGATGAAGCAGAATTTTGTTGGTCGCTAATTATCAACTTTACAAAAGAAATGCGCTTTAAATATATTAAGACCAAAGGAGTTTTTTGGCAGGCGAACTCGTATCTAACTGATCGTTACTTACTGACTTACTGAGGAATAAAATGAAAGAACCAAATTATAGTAAATTGTTAGATAGCTACAGTTGAAAATAACTCCATTCAGTAGGGCCAAACGAGCTTTAGAAGAGAAGGCAGACTCTTGCTGAAGTTTAGTTACTGTCACATATTGTGGGGAAAATGGAAGAACGGATTTAATGTAAATTGATAGATAGTTACAACTGAAAAGCGAGTTTATTACAGTAGGGCCAAAGGGATGATTGAAAGCTCAAACAGACTCTTTCTGACTTAAGGTTGATCGTTAATTAGTGACACATTGAAAAATAAAATATGAGAAGTGAAATGTCGCTGTATCAAAGATCTTTACATATAGAAAGTGGCGAAGGGTGTGTTCAAAGATAAACCAGACCCTTCCTGATCGTTACTTACTGTCATATTTAAGAATAAAGTGAAATAACAGTATTGTCGTAATATGTGATATATTTACAATTGAAATGTGAGTCTATTCAGTAGGGCGAAAGTAGTGTTTGGATGCTGACACAAATAAATAGGACAAAATTTCATAAATAAGAATGTGAAATGAAGGAACTGAATTATCGTAATTAACGAATATACACGGGAATATTGAGTAAATTTATTAAGATGAGTTCAGTGTTTGCAAGTTTAAAGAAGCTCTTTTTAATGGTTAGTTACAGATATATATCAGAGAGGACGAAATAGATGTTAGTTGTCAGGTAGATTTAGATTTGAAAAGCTAGGCCATTTGAGTAGGGCGATAAGTGTGTGTTGGTACATAAACCGAAATGTGGTTCGGTTCGTTATTTACTGAACTGTTTTATAATAAAATAAAATAATAGGAAATATCGAGAATTGTAAGATATTTACAATTGAGAAGTGAGCAAACTCAACAGGTCAAAAGGAATGTTTAGAAGCTAAACAGCCGATAGTAAATGAGATATTTAAGATAATATGTAAGAACTGAATAGTCGTAATTTATCATATATTTACAATTGGTAAGTTAATCCATTCAGTAAAACGAACGGAAGATTTGGATGAAGGAGGCTAACGTTGATCGTTAGGTAATTACATATTTAAGTTTCAAGTATAACAACTGAATTGTCGAAAAATGTCAGGTTTCTACAGTTGAAAAGTGAGTCCATTGAGCAGGGTTAAAATAGTTTTGGAAGACGAAGGAGATTCTTGCTGATATTTAGTTACTGACATATTTGTGGATACTATGGATGAACGGATTTTTCTAATTGTCAGTTACAATTGAGAAGTGAGTCTATTCAGTAGGACGAAAGTTGTGATTTGAAAGTGAAGCAGGCTCCTGCTGATTGTTAGTTGCCATAGGAGTGAAATGGAAGAGTCAAATTGTAGAAGATTGTCATATATTTACAATTGAAAAGTTAGTCCATATAGTAGGGCGAGAGGAGTGTTTGGAAGAGTATACATATTCATGCTGATCGCTCGTTTCCGAAAAAAATTAAAGAACGCAATAGTCCTAAATTGTCAGATTTTTGCAACTGAAATTCGAGTTTGATCAGTAAGGCAAAAGGAGTGCTTGGAAGCTAAAGCAGTCTCCTTATGATCGTTGGTTGTGGACATAGTTAAGAATAAAATGAAAAATGGAAAGGTTGTAAATTGTTTGATATTTAACATTAAAAAGTGAGCATTCATTAACTTGAAAGGTATGTTTGAAAAATATTGAAAACTCAAGCTCATCGTTATTTGCCGAAATATTTAAGAATAAAATAAAATAACGGGTCTTTCGTAAATCATTGGATATTAACAAGTGAAAACTGGTGTCGAGTAAGTAGGCCGAAAAAGGTGAATGGAAACTGAAGCACACTCTAGGCGATGCTTTGTTGAAGCCATATTTAAGAATCAATCCAAAGTACGCAATTGCTGTAAATTGAGTAATTTTTACAATTGAGAATTAGGCCATTCAATACGGCGAAAACAGTGTTTAGAAGTTGAAGCAAAGTCTTGCTGATCGTTATTTTCCGACATGTAAGAGACTGAAGGAAATAACGGAATAGTGGTAAACCGTTATATATTGATACAATTGAAAAGTTGGTTTATTCAATAGAGCAAAAGAAGCTTTCGGAAGATGAAATAGAGTTATTATCGTTACTTACTGACATATTTGGGTATAAAGTGTTATTTGTCAGATATTCACATTCGGCGAGTTCATTCAGCAGGACGAATAGAGTGTTTGCAATATGAAGCAGATGAAATACACTCCGTTTATCCTTAGATATTTAAGTATGAAGTAAAATAACGGAATTGACATAAATTATCAGTAATGTAGTATTGAGAAATCAGTATATCCAGTAAGGTGAAAGTCGTGCTTTCGCATAAAGCAGACTTTTGATGATTACTTCCTTGAGATCTATTTTAGAATAAAATAAAAAAAATGGAATTGTCCTTAACTGCTAGATACGTTAGCAAAAGGAAGGTTTGGAAGGATAAGCAAACTCTTGTTAATCGGTAGATGTCGACCTTTTTAAGTGTCATGTGAAAGAAGGGAATTGTTATAAAATATGAGATATTTACAATAGAAAAGTGAGGCCATTGAGTATTGTGAAGGGAGTGTTTCAAAGATGCAGTAGACTTTTACTAATAGTTATTTACTGACATATTTACTAGCAAGATGAAAGAACTGAATTGTCGTAAATTGTCAGACATTTTCAATTATAAGTGATTGCATTCAATAAAGGGAAAGGTATGTTTGGAAGCCGAAGTTGACTTTTGCAGATCGTTAGTTTTTCACGTGTATAAGTATTAAAATAAGAACAGAATTCTGGTACATTGTAAGGTAATTAAAATTGAAAAATAAGTTATTTAGTAGGGGAAAGGAATATTTATAAGATAAAGGAGAATCTCGTTGATGGTTAGTACATTATATTTTGAACAACAAATGTACGAACGGGATTGTCGCAAATTGTAAGATATTTACAATTGCAAACAGTGTCTATTCAATTGGGCGAATGGAGTGTTTGGAAGTGTAAGAAGACCCTTGCTGATCGGTATTTTCCGACGTATTTAAGAATGAAATAAATTATCACAATTGTCTTCAATTATAAGATATTTACAAGTGAAGAGTAAGAAAAAGGAGTGCTTGGAATTTGATGCCGAACACTACCTGATGACGTAGAATGACATAACAATAAAATGAAAGAACCAAATCATGAAAATTGTAACATCGTTACAATTAAAAAGTAATTCCACTCAGTAGGGCGAAAGAGTTGTTTGGAGGCGAAGCAGCGGAAATAGCCCGTTATTACCATTAGTTACTGACATATTTAAGTATAAACTGTAATGGTTCTAACTTGACAGGAATGTTGTAATTTGTCACAGATCATACAATGTTTGAAATCTGAGTTTATTCAGTAGGACGAAGGAAGTTTTTGGAAGCTGAAGTAACTCTTTTGAACATTAGTACCTACATCCTATTTAAGAATGTAACGAAAGAACGGACCAATCGGAAGGAGACTCTCTCGATTGAAAATTCTGATTTTTATAATTGAGAAGTTAGTCCATTGAGTAGGGCTAAAGGTATGTTTTGTTAATCAAGGAACTATTAATGATCATTAGTTACTGAAGTACAGAGCGTTCAAGAAGTCTCTATACACCTGAATCGTGGGAAGTCAATGTTGCATTCAAAGTCACATGAAATAAAATTTTATGCGGAGGTTTGCACCACTGCTATATTATCGCCTCTAGTTAGCGGTGTCTGATTGTTGCATCTAGTTAGCGGTGTCTGAATCAATGGTGTTAACTTTGAAAGAACGAACATTGGTGTTAACTTTGGAGTATGGATGCTGACGCAGACTCTTCCAGAAATCGTCGTACATTCTGGTATTTAAATTTGATAGGTCAATCCATTAAGCAGGGCGAAGGGAGTGTTTGGAAGTTCAAGCAGACTTTGCAGATCGTTAATTGAAGACATATTTAAGAGCGAAACAGAAGAACGGAATTGTCGTACATGATCAGATATTAACAATTGAAAAGCGAGTGCATGCAATTGGGCGAATGGAGTGTTACGAAGTTGAAACAGACTCTTGGTAATCGTTGGTTGAAGACATATTTAAGAATAAATGAAAGAAAGAAATTGTCGTAATTTGTCAGATATTTACAATTGGAAAGCGAGTCTCTGCAGTAGGGTTAAAGGAGTGTCTCTAAGCGGAAAGACTCTTGTTGGTCGTTAGTTTCTGACTTATTTAAGAATTAATGAAAGAAACGGAATTGACGTTAAATGTCAGATATTTCCAATTCAAAAGTGAGTCAATTCAGAAGAACGAAAGGAGTATTTTGAAGCTGAAGTTGACTCTCCCAGATCGTTAGCTACTAACATTTTAAAGTATGAAATGATAAGACGAAGTAGTCTTAAACTTTCAGGTACTTTCAATTGAAAAATAAGTAGGGCGAAAGGAGTTTGGAAAAGATGAAGCAGACTCTATTTGATCGTTAGTTACTCGTATATTTAAGAATAAAATGCAGGACGCATTTGTCATAATTAGTGAGATATTTACTATTAGTAGGTGAGTCCATTCAGTAATGCGTGGGGAGTGTTTGCAAGCCGAACCAGACTCTTGTTGATCGTTAGTTACTGACATATTTGAGTTTAAAATGAAATAACGGAATAGTCGGTCTGCCTTTTACAAATGAATAGCGAGTATATGGAGTAGGGCGAAATGAGTATTTGGAAGGAATGAGGAAGCAGACTTTTGCACATCGTTTGTCACTGACTTATTTTTAAAAAATGAAAGAATGGAATTGTAAATTGTCATATTTGGAATTGAAAGGAGAGTCCATTCAACAGAGCGAAGCGAGTGTTTCGTAGCTAAAGCAGACTCTTGGTGATCATATGTCACTGATATATTTAAGAAAAATTAAAGAACAGTATTGTCGTAAATCGTCAGATATCTGCAACTGAAAACTGAATCCATTGCGTAGAACGAATGGAATGTTTGCAAGATCAGGCAGACTCTTGCTGATCAATAGTTTGCGGGATATTCGTACATTGCCAGATATTTAGAATTGAAAAGAGAGTCTATCCAGTAAAGCGAAAGGAGACTTTGAAAACTGAAATAAATTCTCAAGATACTTAGTTACTGACATATTTTAGAATAAAATAAAAAAACTGTTTTTTCGTAAATTGTCGGATGTTTACAATTGAAAAGTTTCACCTTTAAATAGGGAGGAAGAAGAGTTTGGAAAATGAAGCAGACCTGATCATTAGTTGCCTACATTTTTTTTGAGAAAAGAATGAAAGCACTCAATTATCACAAATTTCCAGAAATTTCGATTTTGAAACAAGTCGATTCAGTAGGGTTAAGGACATTTTGAATGCTGAAATGTCCTCTTATATCATTAGTTACCAATATATTGAGAATAACATAATCGAACAGAAATTTCTCTAATTGTCTGATATGATTAATTGCGAAGTTCGTGCATTCACTAGGGCGTGATGAGTGTTTGAACGGTGAAGCAGAATCTTGCTGATCGGTACTAGAAGACATATTTGAGAATAAAATGAAGGAACGTAATTGTCGTAAATTGTCAAATATTTAATATGGAAAAGTGAGTTCATTCAGAACGGGACAGGGAGTGTTTGAAAGATGTAGCAGACTGTTGTGTATCGTTAGCTACTGACATTTTTAAGAATAAAGTGAAAGAATGGATCGTAGTAAATTGACAGGTACACATAATTGAAAAGGTGTTTTATTCAGTAGGGCAAGAGGAGCGTTTAAATTATGAAATAGACAGTCGTGATAGATAGTTACTCACATATTTAAGAATATAGTGAAAGAACGTAATTGACAGAAATTGTCTTTTACAATTGAAAAGTGATTCCATTCGGTATGGCGAAGGAAGTGTTTGGAAGATTAAGCACCCTATCGCTGACTGTTTGTTGCCCACATATTTAACAATAAAATAAAAGAACGCATATGTTGTGAATTGTGATAATTAACATTAAAAACCAACTCTATTCAGTACGGTTAAAGAGTGTTTGGAAGATAAACCAGACTCTTCGTTATCTTTGCTTTAAGATACATTAAGAACAAAATGAAATAAAGGAAATGTTTCAATTATCAGATATTTACAATTGAAAACAGAATTCATTCAGTGGGGCGAAAGGAGTGTTTGGAAGATGAAGCGAATTGTTGCTAATTGTTAGTTTCTGACATATTTAAGAATAATATGAAAGACCGTAATTATCGTAATTTCTCATATATTTGGAATTGAAAAGGGAGTCCATTCAGTAGGGCCAAAGGAGTATTTCGAAGATGTAGTCAATCTTTAGTTACTGACATATTTAAAAGTAAACTTAGACGTAAATTGCCACATATTTACAATTGAAAATTTAGTCAGCTCAGCAGGAAACAAATGAGTATGGAAGCTGAAGCAGACTCTTGGAGATCGTTAGTTGCTGACACATTTAAGAATAAAATTAATCATTTTATTGCCGTAGATTGACAGTTTTTTACAATTGAAAAAAGTGTCCATTGTGTAAAGCGAAATCAAAATTTGGAAGATGAAGCTGTTTCTTGCTGATAGTTACTGACATATTTAAAAATAAAATGAATCAACGGCATTGTCGTAATTTGTCAAATAGTTACAATTGGTAATCAGTGCATTCAATAAGGCGAAGTGAGTGTCCTGAAGATGAAGAAGTCTCTTGTTGATTGTTAGTATCCGACAAGTACAAGAACACAATGAAAGAATGCAGTTGTTGTAAATTGTGATATATTTAAACTGAAAAGAAAGTCTATTAACTATGCCGAACGGAGTGTTTGTCAGGGAAAGGAGACTCGTGGTGATTTTGCTCGAGACATATTTAGGAATAATTAAGAGCATAGAATTTTTGTAAATAGTCACATGTATAACATAGAAATTTGAGTCCGTTCAGTAGGTCGAAAAGCAAGTTTAGAAGATGAAGCAGACCCTTTCTGATCGTTAGCTACTGACATGTTTAACAAATAAATGAAGGATAAGTATTGTCGTAAATGGTCAGATATAAACGACTGTAAAGTGCGTGCATTCAGTACGGCTGAAGGAATGTTTAGAAGATGAAGCAGACCCTTGCTGGTGGTTAGTTACTGACATATTTAAGAATAACATAAAAGAACGGAATTAAAGTAAATCGTGAGATACTTACAATTGAAAAGTTATTCTATTCAGTATTGGAAGAGGATGGTTAGGAAGATGAAACGGAGTTTCACCATTGTTAGTTTCTGGTATATTTAAGAATAAAGTGAAAGAACGGAATTCTCGTAAACATTCTGTCATGTACAATTGAAAAGTGATCGCATTGACTCTTGTGAAGGATGTGTTGGGAAGATTAAGCAGACTCTTGCTGATCGTTTGTGGCCGACAAATAGAACGAATATATGTATGATACAAAGGAGTTGTCCTAAATTTCAGATATTTAAAAGTAAAAGGTGAGCTCTCAGAGAATTCAGAAAGATGTCCTTAGAAGATGAAGCAGACTTGGTGATTGTTAATTACCCACATGTTTTAGAATAAAATGAAACAACTGAATTGTCGTAAGTTGTGAAATATTGACAATTGAAAAGCGAGTGTACTCAGTAGGGTGGAAAAATTCTTTGAAACTTCTAGTATATCCTTGCTGGTCCTTGGTTGCCGACATATATAAAAATAAAATGAAAGAACGGAATTGTCGTAATTTTAAGGTATTTACAATTGAACGGTGCAACCGTTCAGTGGGCCGAAAGAATTGTTTGAGGATGAAGCAGAGTTTTGCTTATCGTTTGTTGAAGACTTATTTAAGAATAAAACGAAAGAATGGAATTTTCGTAATCAGATATTTACAATTGAAGGATGAATCAATTCAGTAGAACGAAAACAGTGTTTGTAATACTTAACAGACTCTAGCTGATCGTTACTTACTGACATATTAAAGAATAGAATCAGATAACGGAGTCAACGTAAAATGTCACATATTTCCGATAGGAAAGTAAGTCCAGTGAGGAGGGCCAAACGAATGCTTTTGGCATATGAACATGCTCTTGATTGCCGTGAGTCACTGAACTATTTTAGAGTAAAAGGAAATAATCGAATTGTCGTAAAGTGTCAGATATTTACCGTGCAAAATAGATTCTATTCACTAGAGAAAAAGTTTTTTGAAGGTGAAGCAAACTCTTGCTTATCGGTAGTTGCCGACTTAATTAAGAATGAAATAAAAGAACGGGATTTTCTTAAATTATCAAATATTTAGAATTGAGAAGTGGGTTCACTCACTAAGGCTTAAGGAGTGCTTGGAACATGACGCAGACTGTTGGCGATCGCTAGTGTTAGGCATACTTACGAATAAAATGAAATAACGAAGTTCTAAAGATTGTCATATTTACAACTCAAAAGTGAGTAAAGCCAACAGGGCGAAAGGAGTGTTTGGAACTTGGAGAAGACTCTTCCTAGTTGTTAGTTACTGAGATATTCAAGAATAAAAAGAAAGAACGCAATTGCCATAATTTGTCAGATATTTAAAATTGAAATGTGAATCTATTCAGTATAGCCAAAGGTGTGTTTGGAACCGGAAGTGGAAAATTGCTTATCGTTAGTTGATGCCATATATAAGAATAAAATGATATAACGAAATTGTTGTAAATTGTTGTGAATTGGTATATAATTGAAACCCCGTAGTAGGGCAAAAGGATTGTTTTCAATCTGATGAAGAAAAAGTAAAATAACTGAATTGTCATAGTCAGATATTTAGAATGAAAAATGAATCAATTCAGTAGAACGAAAGGAGTGAAGGAACATAGTCTCGTAATGGTCAGATGTTTACAATTAAAATGTAAGTCTATTCAGTAGAGCAAGGGGAGTATTTGGGAGCTGATGTATACTCTTGCTGTTCGCTAGTTGTCGACATATTGAAGAATCTAATGAAAGATCGAAATTGTTTAAATTTTCAGATATTTACAATTGTAATCTGACTGCATTCAGTGGGGCGAAGGGAGTGTTTCCATGATCAAGCAAAGTCTAGCTGATCGTTATTTGCCGACATATTTAAGGATAAAATGAAAGAATGCAATTGTCATAAATTGTCTGTAATTTACAATTGAAAGATGATCCCATTCAGTAAGGTAAAAAAAGTCTTTGCAAGTTTAAGCTGACACTTGTTGATCGTTTGCTGCCAACATATTTAAAATTACAATAAAAGAACGAAATAGTCCTAAATTGTCAGATATTTATAATAGAAACGAGAGTGTATTCAGAAGCTCTAAAGGAGTGTTTGGAAGCTAAACCAGACTCTTGGGTATATTTGCTTTAAGACACATTTAAGAATAAAATGAAAGAATAGACTGTTTTAAATTATCAGGTATTTACATTTGAAAGTTGAGTCCATTCACTAGTGCGAAAGGATTGACCGGGTGATAAAAATGATCGGAAGTGATTGGAATTATTGCACATCAGTAGTGTCTGACATATTTAAGAATAATATGAATTGACGTAGTTGTAGTAAATTCTCATGTCTTGACAATTCAAAAGAGAGTCTAATTATCAGTGCGAAATTCTGGCTTGAAAGCTGAAGTAGATACTTGCTGACGTTAGTTGCCTCCATATATAACAAAAGAATAACAGAATGTAATTGTCGTAAGTTGTCAGATATTTAGAATTCAAAATTAAGGGTATTAAGAATGGCAAAGCAAATGTTTCAAATATGAAGCAGACACTTGGTAACTATTAGTTACTGACTTTTTAAAGAATAAAATGTTGGAACGAGGTTGTATAAAATTGTCGGATATTTATTTTTAAGCGTGAGTCCATTCAGCAGGTTCAAAGCAGTGTTATTAAGCTGCTGCACATACTTGGTAATCATTACTAACTGACGTATGCAAGAATAAAATGAAAGAACGGAATAAGGTTGGAAACTGAAGCCATTCACTAATTCGAAACGAGTATTTTTTAAGATGCAGCAGACTCTTGCTAATATTTTGTTACTGACATATTTAGAAATAAAATTACAGCACTGAGTAGTCGTAAATTGTTACATTTTTAAAATTGAAAAGTTAGTCCACCCAGCAGGGCAAAGGATTATGGAAGTTGAAGCAGATCCTTGGAAACTGTTAGTTACTGACATATTTAAGAATAAAGTCAAATATTGGTATTGTCTTAAATTGTCACTTATTTACAATTGAAAAGAGAGTAGATTCAGTAAGGCGAAAAGAATATTTAAAAGATGAAGCAGTCTCTTGGTGATCTTTAATTACTTATATATTTAGGAATATAATGAGATAACGGAATAGTCGTAATTTTAAGATAATACCAAGATCTATTACACTTCTTATATTAACCATCAATAAACTGACCTTGATATATTCTAAATAAAAAATGCCAACTAAAAGTGGCAATGAAGCAAATAAGGTATAGAACAATAAATATATCCCCTTCTGCACCCGCTCGGGTTGATACCCCCCGTCCAAAATTAAAATAACGTAGGAATTAGCGAGCCCTAAAAAATTAAATAAAACATAAACAATATAGAAGAAAATCTTAAATAAAGTAATACAAGCAACACTTTAGTACACCTCCTATTCCTCCATCAGACAGCCTCTAACAACCCTTTAGGCTATAACAGAAACCAGGACAAAATCCATTTCCACCCTTATTTCTTAACAAAAGACGCTATTGGATTCTTAACAATAATAACAGATTTAGTGCTACTTACTCTATGAAATCCTTATATATAAGGGAACCCTGAAAATTTCACTTCAGCCAATCACCTAGTTACTCCTGCACATATTCAACATAATGGTAATTGCTATTTGCTTACGCTACTCTTCGTTCTATTCCCAACAAATTAGGAGGAGTTATTTCCTTAGTAATATCAATCCTCATTTTAATAATTATGCCATTCTTTCACACTAGAAAAATACGAGGTCTACAATTCTACCCTATTAATCAAATTATGTTCTGAATTATAGTCGGCACAGTAATCCTCTTCACATGAATTGGTGCCCGCCCAGTCGAAGATCCATATATTCTAACGGCCCAAATTCTAACAGTTATCTACTTCGCTTATTTTCTACTTGTGCCATATCTCTCCACTTTATGAGATTCTTTATTAAATAAAACCTAGTTCTTTGGCTGAGAATAAGCATATGTTTTGAAAAGATACAACAGAGCAAAGCTCTAAAACCTTATTCCCAATTTAATACACTTAAATTAAGAGAGAAGTAAGAAGAAGCTTCATACCCCCTAAAAATAAAAGGTAATTAAGAGGTAAAGGGAAAAACACTTTCAAGCAAGGTATATCAACTTATCATACCGAAACCGAGGTAAAGTGCCCCGCACCCAAATAAATGCAAATGAAATAAATACTACCCTACAAAAAATAAAATAGAAAAAAATATAATAACCTATAAACAAAACACTAAATAAAGCTCTTATAGATAAAATACTAGCATACTCGGCCATAAAAATAAGAGCAAATCCCCCTGCTTTATACTCAATATTAAACCCTGAAAGAAGCTCTGATTCTCCTTCGGCAAAATCAAAAGGAGTACGATTAGACTCTGCTAAACAAGAAGCAAATCAAACTAATGCCAAGGGGAACGTAATTCATAAAAACCTCAATTCCTCCCGGTAATAACCAAAATTCAACAATCTTTCAGCTAAAAAAACAAACACAATAAAATCAAAGCTAAACTAATTTCATAAGAAATAGTCTGTGCAACTGCTCGCAGCCCTCCTAGGAAAGAACATGAAGTATTAGATCATCACCCAGCAATCATTACAGTACACACTCCTATTCTAGTACAACATAAAAAAATTACAAAGAAAAAGTCAACATAATACTTAAGTAAAGAATTGATAATCACAGTAACAAAGACAAAAATAAAGTAGAAACAGGAACTAAATAATAAGGATAATAATTAGATATAGTAGGAAAAACTTGCTCCCTATTAAACAACTTGATAGAATATGCAAAAGGCTGAGGAACACCACAGATACCCACCTTATTAGGCCCAAGTGGTGTTTGGAACATGAGCAAACACTTGCTGATCGTTAGTCACTGTCTTATTTTTAGAAAATGAAAGATATGGTTTGCCTTAAATTGTCATATTAGCAATTGAAAAGTAAGTTCATTCAGTAGGGCGAAAGGAATGTTTCGAAGCTGAAGTAGACTTTTCCTGATCGTCAGTTACTGAAATATTTAAAAATAAGTGAGAGAACGCAGTTGTAGAAAATTCTCAGATACTTACAACTGACAAGTTAATCAGTAGGGCAAGAGCAGAGTCTGGAAGATGAAGGAGTCTCATGGTCGTAAGTTACGGACATATTTAATAATAAACTTAAAGAACAGGGTTGTCGTAAATTGTCTGTAATTTACAATTGAAAAGTGATCTCATTAAGTAGTGTGAGAGGAGTCTTTGGAAGATTAAGCAGACTCTTACTGGTTGTTAGTGATTGACTTGTTTTTTAAAAACGAAACAACAGGATTTTCGTAAATTGTTATATTTACAATTGAAAGGTGAGTCTGTTCACTAGGACGAGAGGATTGTCTGCAAAGAAAACAAACTCTTGGTAACCTTTGGTTGAAGACATATTTAAGAATAAAATGAAACATCGGAATTGTCGTAAAAATTTATATTTTCTACTGAAAAGTGATGCCATTCAGTAGGCAAAAGGATGTTTGAAATCTGAAGTAAACATTTGCTCAACGATACTTACTGACTTACTTAAGAATAGAACGAAAGAACGGAATTGTCGTATATTATCACACATTTACTTTTTAAATGTGAGTCTATTTAGAAGGGCGAAACGAGTGTATCGAAGATGAAGGAGACCCTTGCAGATCGTTAGTGGGTGACATATATAGGAATTAAATGAAAAGAAACGGAAGTACCGTAAATTGTCACATATTTAGAATTCAAATTGAGTATATTCCCTAAGGCGTAAGAAGTATTTCGAAGATGAAAAAAACTTGTTAATCGTTAGTTAGTAACACTATTAAGAGTAAAATGAAAGAATAGAATTGTAGTAAATTGTCAGATATATACAAATGAAAATGTTCTCAGTATCTACAGCCTCATCAACTGGGATTTGCAACACCAAAAGGAAGTGAAGCTATCATTCACGCTACTCGAACATTTATACATGCTAAAAAAAATCCGAACAAGGTCATTCTTAAAATCGATTACAAAAACCTTTAACTGAGTTGAACATGACATTATTTTAAACGAAGTTAAACAAATTATTCCTCAATATTATCCATATTTTTGGCAAAGCTATGCAAATCCATCAACTTTATTTTACAAAGAAAGGAAAATATCCTCATGTGTAGGAGTTCAGCAAGGCGATCCAGCTGGCCCGATGCTATTTAGTCTAGCAATACATCCAATTGCCCTTTCTCTTTCTTCAGAGTTAAATGTCTTCTACCTTGATGACGGAACTCTTGGAGGATCACCACAAACCGTGTTGGAAGATATAAAGAAGTTGATTACAAATTCAGAGAAAATATGTCTACAAATAAACCCACAAAAATGTGAACTTTTCTTCAATTCAAAAAAAAAAAAATCGACCCTAAAATTGTATCTGAATTTTCAAACATATTACCCGGAATACGAATAGTGAAAAATAATGACATCTCATTGCTGGGTTCACCACTACACGAAGAAGGAATCGAATACCATTTCGAGAAACACCTGAATGATCTCAAAAGAATATCTTTCCGATTAGAACGTTTACCAGCCCACATTGGTTTCTTTTTGCTCAAAAATTCCTTTGGCATTCCTAAACAAACCTACTTTCTCCGAACAGTTCCAACATGGGTCAATCCCTCCAGACTTCTACAAATGGATCACATACTGAAGAAAGCGTTACAATCAACAATAAATTTTAATAGCAACGAAACGCAATGGACTCAAGCTAGCCTTCCCATCTGAGTCGGTGGTTTAGGCATAAGAAAGGCTTCAGACCTATGCCTTCCTGCCTTCATTTCCTCTTGCCACGGAGCGTTGCCACTTGTTTCCAAAATTATAAAGTATCCAGTTGACTAAGTGGGAATAAGCCACTTGGCAGAGGCTTTGGAAATTTGGAAAGGCATTTACGATGGAAAAACCCCGGTTTCAAAAGAGTCACAGAAACAATGGGATCAAATTATTGTAAATGAGGTAATCGAAAACGAAATAATCGCTGAAAACAACATTGAAAGTGCACGCATCAAAGCTTTAAGATAGGGGGAATCAGGAGCATGGCTACAGTCAACCCCATCTATAAACATAGGAACATTCTTGGATGACAACTTTTTCAAAATCTGCATAGGTTTGCGCTTAGGCCTGAATATCTGACGTGAATTTATTTGCACCTGCAACAATAAGATGGATCAGAAAGGTCTTCATGCTTTGAGCTGCAACAAAAGTGGAGGAAGATTTGCACGTCATAGCGAATTAAACAACATAATCAAAACAACTCTTGCAAGCATCGACTTTCCGAGTATATTAGAACCTCCAGGAATGTTCAGGAACGATGGTAAACGGCCAGACGGAATAACATTAATTCCGTGGAAAAAGGGTCTAAGTTTAGTCTGGGATGTCACATGTGTGGATACGTTTGCTCCATCTTATCTACAATCCACAAGTATAAAAGCATGGAGTGCAGCGGAACCGGCTTGTTCACGCAAACACTCAAAATACTATAAACTTATAGAAGACCATTATTTTATAGCCTTTGCTACCAAAACAACAGGTGTCTTCAGCAAAGAAGCAATTGATTATTTGAAGGAACTAGGAGCAAGTCTGACAGCAAAAACAGGAGACCCGAGAAGCTCTCAATTTTTACTACAACGTATAAGCATAGCCATACAAAAAGGCAATGCTGTCAGTATTTTGAGTTCCTTCCCTTCTTCCCATAAACTTGAAGAATTTTTTTACCTCAGATAGAACACTTTAACCAGGCATAAGGAGAACACGCGTCAAATTAGATTAATAATTATTGTAAAAACTGGAATCGACTTGAAAATGTTACATGTAGAAAAAAAATCACATTAATATTTCAGCAGTACATAACACACGTGAAACACTACCATGATTTGAATAAGTTTCTTTTTCACTCTGGAATGTCTGATTTCCGTCTGTCTTTTCTTAAATTCATGTAATATTAATACTAATGTACTGCTGTTTTATTGAATTATATAAGTTAAATATTAAAAAAAATGAAAAGTGAGTAAATTCAATAACTCAAATACGTTATTGGAAAATAAAGCAGTCTCTTGCTGATCGCTATTTACTGACATATCTAGGAATAATATTAAAGAACGAAAAAGTCGTACCTCGTCAGATATTTAGAATTGAAACGTAAGTCCATAGAGTTGTGCGAAATATATGTTTTAAGATGAAAGAGACTCTTGCTCATTGTCAGTTACTGACATATTTAGATTGAAACACATATTGAGATTGCACATTGTCTGATATTTACAAATGAAAAGTCGCTTCTAATTAGCAGAGCGAAAGTAGTGTTTGGATGTTGAAGCAGACTTTCGGATATCGTTAACTAACGACGTATTTAAGAATAAAATGAAAGAATGGAACTGTCGTAAATAGTCAGTATTTGCAATTGGAAAGCGAGTCTATTAAGTAGAGTAAAAGGAATGTCTGGAACTTGTAGTATACCCTTGCTGATTCGTAGTTGCGAATGGTGTTTGGAAGTTCAGTAGACTCTTGGTTACCGCTGGATAATGAAATAATCTAGAATAAAATTAAAGAATTGAATTTTCTTAAATTTATCAGTTTTTTAGCATTGAAAAATGAGTATGGTCAGCAGGACACAAGTAGTGTTGGGAGGATGTAGCACACAATTGCTGATCTTTATTTACCGACATGTTTAAGAATAAAGTTAAATACATGAATTGTCGTTATTTGTCAGATATTTACAAATCAAAAGTGTGTCTATTCTGTAGGGCGAAAGGAGTGCTTGTAAACTTAAGTAAAATCGGACTGTTGTTGATTGGTAGTTGTCCACATATTTAAGAGTGAAATGAAAGGAGGGAATTGTAGTAGTTCGTCAGATATTTACAAATGAAAATTTAGGCCATTGAGTATGGCGAATAAGTCTTTCAAAGTTGAAGGAGACTCTCCCAAATCGTTAGCTACTGACATAGTTAAGAATAAAATGACAGAACGGAAGAGTAGTAAATTTTCAGTTAGACATAATTGAAAAGTTGTTCTATTCAGTAGGGTAAAAGGAGTTTGGTAGATGAAATAGACATTCATAATAGTTAGTTAGTCACATATTTAAGTATAAAGTGAAATAACGCAATTAACGTAAATTGTCTGTCAGTTACAATGGAAAGTGAACCCATTCAGTAATTTGAAAGAAATGTTTGGAAGATTAAGCGAACTTTTGCTATTCGTTTGTGGCCGACATATTTAGGAATAAAATAAAAGAATGAAATTGTCTTCAATTGTCAGATACTTAACATAAAAAAGCAGGGTGATTAGTTGTTTATTGTTGTTAATACAAGTGGTGAGAATATCGGCTCTTCGATTTTCAACTAATAAGTTGAAAATCGAATACTTTCAGGTGGCCCGGATTCTGCCTTCACCTGTTCTTTAATCTTCTTTCTATGGTGTAACGATTTATGTTCAAGTGAGCTTCTTTATTTTTCGCGACATTTTCCCCGACAATTGCTAGTAAACATTCTTCAAGCTTTTATGAAAAATCAGCATATTTTCGACCTGCAGGCATTCTTTTATATTGATGTAGTCCTACCATTTTGTACCGATATCCTTAAGGAAACAATGAAAAGTCTTTACCTGTGTGACGCGTGAGAACATACCTTTATTTTTCATTGATAAAGATAACAAAGGATGGGGTGGGATAAAGATAACAAAAGATGTGGGACAAAATATCCATGTTTTCCAGGTGATATGAACACACTTCATATATAGTACAATTACGCACACATCTTATTGTATATGAGAAAGTTTACCATGTCAGTTTCATTAACATATATGTAAATACTTATGTGTTTACTTAGCATTGGTTCCACTTCCTTGCAAATAGCATCCACACATGAAAGTTTGGCGCTCAATAAATACACCCTTTTCGTCAGCGACCTTTCTCACCAATGCTGCTCAATCATAGCCTACCACACAACTAGTTTCAATGTGTGAGCACTTGCATTATGATCCCATCTAACGGATCTAACTCACTCATTATTGCATTGCATATGGGACTTTAAACGAGTTTTTAGTATGGGTCCAAGTAGCCCTCACTTACGGTAGCAGATTCTTTCGGATCGTTACTCACTGGCAGTTACTGACCGACTGATCGTTATGTAAGAATAAAATGGATAATAGGAATTGTCGAAAATTGTTAGATATTTGTAATTTAAAAGAGGTTGCATTCAAGAGGGCGAAATGAGTGTTTGCAAGAAGAAATAGACTCTTGCTGATCGCTAGTTATTGCGATATTAAAGAATAAAATGAAGAAACAGAGATTTAGTAAATTGCCAAATATTTAAACCTGAAAAGTGAGTCCACTGAGTGGGGCGAAAGGAGTGTGGAAGCTGACGCAGAAAGTTCCAGATCGTCACTTGCTGACATATTTAAGAATCAAATGAAAAAACGAAATTGTCGTACATTCTGATATTTAAACTTGAAAGGTGGATCTATTTAGCAGGGTGAAAGGTGTGTTTGGAAGTTCAAAAAGAATTTGTAGATTTTTTGTTGAAGACATATATAAGAATAAATGAAAGAACGGAATTGACATAAGTAGTCAGATATTTACAATTGAAAACTGAGTGCATTCAGTAGAACAAAATGGGTGTTTCGAAGCTTAAATGGACTCCTACTGATCTTTAGTTACTTAAATTTTTAAGAAGAAAATGATAGAACGGAGTTTTCTTAAATTGTCAGAACTCTAAAATGTAAATGTGAGTCCATAGTGTAGGGTGATTAGAGAATTTAGAAGATGAAGGAGACTTAGTGATAGTTTGTTACTGACATATTTAACGTATAATTGTTATAAGAGTATTGTTGTAAATTGTTCGGATATAAAACATTGAAAAGTCCATTCACTAGGGGGAAAGAAATGTTTGGAGATGAACAGACTCTTGATGCTCGTAAGTTTAAGACATATTAAAGAATAAATGAAAGAACAAAATTGCTGCATATTGTAACATATTTACAATCGAAAAGAAAATCTATCCATTTAAGCGAAAGGAGAGTTTGAAAGCTAAAGCAGACTCTAATGGTCTCTACCTACTGACATATTTAAGAATAAAATGAAAATCGGAATTGCTGTAATTTGTCAGTTATTTAAAATTGCGAAGTTAGTGCTTTCACTAACGAGAGGGCATGCTTTGGAAGGTGAAGTAGATTCTTGCTGATCGCTACTAGAAGACATATTGAAAATAAATTAAAAGAACATGTTTCTCGTAAAACGAAAATAGTTATAAATGAAAAGTGAGTTCATTCAGTGGGGAATGGTGTGTTTGCAAGGTTTAGCAGACTGTTGCTTATCGTTAGTTATTGACATATTTAAAAAGAAAACGAAAGAACGTAATTGTAGTAAATTGTCAGATACAATTTAAAAGTTGTTCTCTTCGCTAGGTCAAAAAGACAGTTTCGAAAATGAAATACACCTTCATGATTGTTAGTTACTGACATACCGTTAAACAATAACGTGAAAGAAGGGAATTGTCTTAAGTTGTGTGTTATTTGCAATTCAGAACTAATCCCAATTTGTAGGGTGAAAGAAGTGTACGCAAGATTAAACAGACTCTTGCTGATCGTTTGTGGCTGGCATATTTAATAATAAAACTAAAGAACGGAATTGTCGAGTTGTGAGACTTTTTCTATTGAAAAATGATTCCACTCAGTAGGACAAAGGATGTTTGGAAGCTGAAATTGACTCTTGCTGATCATTAGTTATTGACTTATTTAAGAATAATAAAAGACAACGCACTTGTGGTACCTTGTCACATATTTACATTTGAAAAGTGAATCTATTTAGAAGGGCAAAAGGAGTGTTTGGACGATGAAGCAGACTCTTGCAGATCTTTAGTTGAGGACATATATGAGAAAGAAAAGAAGCAACAGAAGTGTCGGATATTGTGAGATATTTACAATTGAAAAGTGAATGCATGCTTTTTGGCAAATGCAGTGTTTGAAACATAAAGTGGACTCTTGGTAATCGTTAGATAGTCACATTTTTAAGAATAAATTAAAGAGCGGAGTATTTGTATATTGTTAGAAACTTAAAATTGGAAAGTGAGTCCACTCAGCACGGGGGAAGGAGTGTGAAACTGAAGCAGTCTGGTGCAGATTTTTAGTCACTGCTTGTTTTTTTTTTTTTTTAAAAAAAAAAGAAGTAACAGAAATTGTCTTATTTGTAATTGAAACGTGAGTCCATTAATAGGGCGGAAGGAGTGTTTTGTAGGTGAGGCAGACCCTGCCTGTTCGTTAGTTACAGATAGATCTAAGAATATAGGAATGTATGAAATTAAAGTAAATTGTCAGTTTTTAAAACAGAAAAGTGAGCTTTTCAGTAGAACGAAGGGTGTGTTTGGAAGATTGAGCAGACTATTGCTCATCGAATGTAACTGACTTATTTGAAAAAACCGAAATATCGGAATTGTCCTAAATTGTCATATTTAAAATTCAATAGTGAGGCCATTCAGTTGGGCAAGAAGGAGTGTTTCGAAGCTCAAGCAGACCTTTGCTTATCGTTAGTTACTGACGGATTTAAGAATAAATATAAAAACAGAATTCATGTAAATTGTCAGATATGTACAATTGAAAAATGGTCCCAGTCAGTAAGGTGAAAGTATTCATTGGAAGAAAGAGCAGATCCTTGCTGATCGTTAGTTCCCGACATATTTAAGAATAAAATGTAAGAACACAATTACATGACAATGTGACATAGTTGCTTTTGAAAATTGTCTATTTAGAATTCGAAAGGTGTATTTGGAAGATGAAACAGACTCTTGCAAGTCCTTTATTAAAGACATATATTGAAAGAACGGAATTTTCGTAAATTGTCAGAAATTTTCAAATGAAAAGAGATTCCATTCAGTAGGGCGAAAGGAGTGTTTGGAATGTGAACCAGACTCTTGCTTACTGTCAGTCACTGACTTATTTGAAAAAAAAATAAAAGAACGTAATTGTCGTGAATATTCATATTTGCAATATGAAGTCAGTTCATTCAGTGGGGACAAATTAGTCTTTCGTAGCTGTAGCAGACCCTTTCAGATCGTTAGTGACTGACATATTTAAGAATAAATGAAAGAACGGAATTGTCGCAAATTGCCAGATCTTTAGAATTGATAATTGATTCCATTCAGTAAACGAAGAGAGGTGTTTCGAAGCTGAAACAGACTTTTCTAATCGTTAGTTACTGATATATATAAGAATAAAAAAAATTGAATTGCCGTAAATTGTCAAATATTTACAACTGAAAAGTGAGTAAATTCAGTAACTGAAGGGAATTTTTACAAGATGAAGCAGTCTCTTCCTGATCTTTATTTACCAACATATCTGGGAATAACATTAAAGAACGGAAAAGGCGTTCATTGTCAGATATATACAATTCCAAATGAGTCCATAGAGTGGTGCGAAATATATGTTTGAAAGATAAAGGAGAGTTTGCTGATATTTAAATACTGACATATTTTAGAATAAAATAAAAGAACATAATTCTCGTACATTGTCAGATATTTACGATGAAAAGCGGGTCTATTTAGCAGAGCAAAATGAGTGTTTGGATATTGAAGCAAAATTTTGCATATCGTTAGTTAACGACATCTTTAAGAATAAAATGAAAGAATGGAATTGTTGTAAATAGTCAGATATTTACAATTGAAAAGGAAGTCTACTCAGTATAACAAGAGCCTTGCTGATCCTTAGTTGCCGACATATTTAAGGGAATAATCACAGAGCACATTCCTCGTAATTTTAAGATGTTTACATTTGAAAAGTCTGTGCATTCAGGAGTGCGAAAGGAGTGTTCCCATGCTGAATCAGACTGTTGCTGATCGTTAGTTACTGTAAGATTTAAGAAAAATTGAATTGAAACAACCGAGTTGACGCAAATTGTCTGCTGTTTACAATTGAAAAGTGTAGCCACTCAGTAGGACGAAAGGAGTTTTAGAACAGACACTTGGTGATTATTACTCACTGACGTGTTTAAAATTAAAATGAGGAAATGAATTTCTCGTAAATTGTGAGATATATGCAATTCAAAAGTGAGTTTGTTGATTGGGACGAAACTAGAGTTTAGAAGAGGAATAAGAGTATTGTTGGTCGTTAGTTGCCGACATATATAAGAATAAAAGGAAGATTGAAATTGTCGTAAATTATCAGATATTTACAATGGAAAGGCGCGAATATTCAGTAGGGCGCAAGGAGTGTTTTGAAGTTAAAGAAAACTCTTGGTAATCGTTGTTGGAGATATATTTAAGAATAAAATGGAAGAATTAAATTTTCGTATATTATCAGATGTTTAACTTTGTAAAGTGAGGCCAATCTTTTAGGCGAAAAGAATGCCTGTAAGCTGACGCTAGTTGAAGGGATACTTAAGA
Source organism: Thermobia domestica (assembly GCF_964235325.1). Lineage (NCBI taxonomy): Eukaryota > Metazoa > Arthropoda > Insecta > Zygentoma > Lepismatidae > Thermobia > Thermobia domestica. The sequence goes on from NC_137456.1 coordinate 192,871,862, forward strand.
ATAAAATAAAAGAACGAAATTCTCGAAAATTGTCCGATATTTAGAATTGAAAAGTAAACTGAAAGAAGTGCTTGGACGTCTAAGCAGACTCTTGCTGACCTTTTGCGGCCAATATATTTAAGAATAAAATGAAACAACGGAATATCGTAAATTCTCAGATATTTACAATTGACAAGCTGTGTATTGAGCAGGGCGAAAGCAGTGCTTGGTAGCTGAATGTAACTGTTCCTGATAGTTATTTCCGACATATTTAGAAAAAATTGAAATAACGACATATTCGTAATATTTAAATTGAAAAGTTCTTCTAAACGGTAAGGCAAGATAAAAGAATTGGTAAGATGAAGCAGACTCTCATTATGATTAGTTACTGTCATATTAAAGTGTAAAGTGTCAGAAAGGAATTGTACTAAAGATTGTGTCACTTACAATTGAAAAGACATTCCATTCAGTAAGGCGAAAATGATTGTTCGCATTGAAAAGTTAGTTCATTCAGAAAGGCGGAAGGAGTTTTGGCAAGATGTAGCAAACTGGTCTGATCGTTGTTTTATGGAATTGTAGCATATTGTCACATAATTACAATTGAAAAGAGATACTATCCAGTTAAGCGAAAGAAGACTTTGGAAGAAGGATTCGAAAGATAAAGCAGACTTGCTGATAAATTAAATACCAAGATATTTAAGAATAAAATGAAAGAACCGAATTAACGCAAGTTTTCACACATTACAATTGTAAAACAAGTCGATGCAGTAGGATTTAAAGGAGAGTCTGGAAGCTGAAGTCTACTTTTATATCAGTAGTTCCCAACATATCGAGAAAAAGTAAAGTAAAGGAATTGTTAATTGTCCGATATTTACAAATAAAATTGAGACCATTCAGTAGGGCGAATGTTGCGTTTGCAAAATGTAGCAGACTCTTGCTGATCGCTAGTTTCTGATATATTCACGAATAAAATGACAGATCGTAATTATTGTAAATTACCAGATATTTACAATTGCGAAGTTAGTTCATTCACTAGGCGGAGATGATAGAACGGAGTCGTCTTAAATTGTCACATATTTACAATTGGAAGGCAAGTCTATTCAGTAGACTAGTGTTTGGAAGATCAAACGGACTCTTAGTGATTCCTTACTGACGTATTTAAGAATGAAAAGGAAAAACGAAATTGTCGTATATTTTCAGATACTTACAATTCAAAAGAGAGTATGTCCAATAAAACGAAAGATGACTTTGGAAGCTTTAATTAATTCTCATGATCGTTAGTTACATACAGATTTAATAGTGAAATGAAACAACCGAATTGTGGCAAAGTGTCAGACATTACATTTCTAAAGCAAGCGGCTTAAGTAGCGCTGAAAGTAAGGTTGGAAAGTCAAATATACTCATATCATTAGTCCCAGACATACTCAAGAATAAGAGAAAGGAACGGAATTGCAGTTAAATGTCTGATATTTACATATAAAATTTAGTCCATCGAGTAGGGCGAAGCAATGTTTGGAAGATTTAGTGCACGCTAGCTGATCATTAGCTCCTGTCATATTTAAGAATAAATAAAAGAACGGAATTGTAGTAAATTCCCAGATACACACAATTGAAAAATTGTTCTATTGAGTACGGCAAGAGGAGAGCTTGAGATATGAAATAGACATTCATGATAGTTAGTTACTTTAATATTTATGAATGATTTGAAAAGACGGAATTAACGTAAATTGTCTGTGATTTACAATTGAAAGTGATCCCATTCAGTGAGGTGAAAGCATTTTTTGGAAGATTAAACACACTCTTTCTGATCGCTTGTTGCTGACATGTTTAAGAACAAATTGAATGTACGCAATTGTTGTAAATTAACTGATATAATTACATTTGAAAAGTGGGTCCATTCAGTAGAATGAAAGTAGTGGTTGTAAAATTAAGTAGACAGTGACCGTAAGTTACTTACATTTTTAAGAAAGGAAAAAAAATTGACGGATAATTATAACTTAAAATTAAGTTAATTCAGTAGTGCGAAAGGAGTGTGTTAACTGAAGCAGACTCTTGCAGATCGTTAGTTACATACATATTCAGGAATAAAATTTAGGAACATATTTGTCGTAAGCTCTCAGGTATTGGCGATTAGAAACCGTGTATACTCAGCACGGCAGAAGGAGTGTTTGGAAGTTGTAGCAGACTTTTGCAGATTTTTGGTTACTGACGTATTTAAGAATAAATGAAGAAACGTACTTGACGTAAATTGTCAGATATTTACAATAGCAAAGTGAGTCTATTCAGTAGAACCAAAAAACTATTTAGAAGATGAACCAAACTCTTGTGATTTATAGTCATTGACTTAATTTTAAAAAGTGTAAGAACTGTTTTGTCGTGATTTGTCATATTTGCAATTGAAGAGAGCATCTATTCTGTAGGGCGAAAGGGGTGTTTCGAAGCTATAGCAGACTCTTCCTGATCGTCGGTTACTGACACATTTAAGATTAAATGAAAAAAACAAATTCAGGTTAATTGTGTGATACTAACAATTGAAAAGTGAGTCCACTCAGCAAGGCGAAAGAAGTGTGGTAGCTGACGCACTCTTCCAAAAATTGCCGTACATTCTGATAATTAATTTGACAGGTGAATGTATCAAGCACGGCGAAAGGACTCCTTGGAAGTTCAAGCAGACTTTGCAGATCGGTAGTTGAAGACATATTTGAGATTGAAAGGGAAGAACGGAATTGTCGTACATTTACATTTGAAAAGTTAGTCTACTTAGAACAGCGAAACGGGTGTTAGGAACATCAAGCAGACTCTTGCAGGTCGATAGTTGAAGACAGAATGAAATGAAAAAATGGGAACTGCTGTAAATTGTCACAAATTTACAATTCAAAAGTGATTCTAATCAGTAAGGCGAAAGGAGTATTGCGAAGATAAAGGAAACTCTTGCTAATCGATTGTTACTGATATATTTCAGAATATACTGAAATAACGGAATTGTTGTAAATTGTCAGAGATTGCGATATGAAAAGAGAATCGATTCGGTGGGGCAAAAGGAGTGTTTGAAAGAGAAAGACTCCTGCTGATTGTTAGAAATTGACTTATTTTCAATAAATAAAAGAACGGAATGGTCGTAAAATGTCATATTTGCAATTAGAAAGTGAGTCCATTCAGTAGGGCGAAACGAGTGTTTCGTTGATGTAGCAGTACCTTGCTGATCGTTAGTTATTGACATAATTAATAATAAATGAAAGAACATAATTGATTTAAATTGTCAGATATTCCAATAGAAAACTGAGTCCTTTCATTAGAACGATGGGTATGTTTGGTATCTGGAGTAAACTCTTGCTGATCGTAAGTTACAGGCATTTCTAAGAATAAAATGATAGAATAGAATTTTTAAATTGTCATAAATTTACTACTGGAATGTTGGTCCAATCAGTAATTTGAGAGGAGGGTATGTAAGAGCTAGCGGACTTTGTTGATAGTGGGTTACTAGAGTACTTCAGAATAAAATGCAGGATCGAACTTGGTAGAGGTTGGGAGGGAGGAAAAAGGTAAGAAAAATAAAAGAAGGAGTAGATATTTACAACTTTAAAGCAAGTATATTTAGAAGGGTAAAAGAGTGTTTGGAAGCTGAAGTAGTCTCTTGCTAGTCCTTAATGGCCGATATATATAACAATGAAATGAAAGAACATAATTGTAGTAAATTGAAAGATATTTGGAAATGGTAAGAGATTCAATTTAATAAGTTGAAATTGGTGTTTAGTAGATGTAACAGACTCTTGGTATGCTTTTTTTTTCCAAGAACAAAAATGAAGGACCAGAGTTTTCGTAACTTGTAATATTTACAATTGCAAAGTGACTCGACTCAGGAGGGCAAAGGAGCGTGGAAATTGAAGTAGACTCTTGCTAATCGCTAGGTACTGACTTATTAAAAATATAATTAAATAACGGAATTGTCGTAAATTGTCAGTTATTTTCAATTGTATAGTGATTCCATTCAGTAGGGTGGAAGATGTGATTTGAAGGTGAAGTTGACTCTTGCTGATCGTCAGTCACCGACTTATTTGAAAAAATTGAAAGAAAGAAATTGTCGTAAATTATCTGATATTTAAAATTTAAAAGCGAGTTCATTGCGGTGAAACAAAGGAGTGTTTCAAAGCAGAAGTAAAGTCTTGCTGGTCGTAGGTTGCTGACATTTTTAAGAATAAAATTATAGAACGGAGTTGTCTTAAATTGTCAGATGTTTACAATTGGAAAGCGAGTCCACTCAGTAGACCAGTGTTTAAAAGATGAAAGAGACTCTCGATGATGATTTCTTACTGACGTATTTAAAAATAAAATGGAAGAACGAAGTTGTCGTATATTGTCAGATACTTACAATTCAAAAGAGAGTATATCCAGTAAAACGAAGGAAGACCTTGCAGCTTAAATTGATTCTCATGATCGTTAGTTACATACAGATTTAAGAATGAAATGAAAGAATCGAATTGTGTCAAATGTCAGACATTATATTTCTAAAGCAAATGGCTTCAGTAGGGCTGAAGGAGAGTTTGGAAACTCAAATATACTCATATCATTAGTTTCCGACATACTCAAGAATATGAGAAAGGAACAGAATTGCAGTTAATTGTCTGATATTTACATATAAAATTGAGTTCATCGAGTAGGGCGAAGCAGTATTTGGAAGATTTAGCGGACGCTAGCTGATCATTAGCTCCTGACATAGTTAAGAATAAAGTAAAAGAACGGGATTGTATTAAATAGTAAATTCCCAGATACACACAATTGGAAAATTGTTCTATTGAGTAGGGGAGTTTGTGATATGAAATAGACATTCATGATAGTTACATATTTATGAATGATTTGGAGGACGGAATTAACGTAAATTATCTATCGTTTACAATTGAAAAGTGATCCCATTGATTAAGGTGAAAGAAGTGTTGGGAAGATTAAGCACATTCTTGCTGATCGCTTGTTGCCGACATATTTAAGAACAAATTGAATGAACGCATTTGTTGTAAAGAATCTGATATTTACATTTGAAAACTGGGTCCATTCAGTAGAACGAAAGTAGTGGTTGGATAATTAAGTAGGCACTTAGTGACCCTAAGTTACTTCCATTTTCAAGAAAACAAATATTGTCGGATAATTATAACTCTCAGATATTCGCGATTAAAAAGCGTGTATACTCAGCAGGGCAAAAGGAGTGTTTGGAAGCTGTAGCAGACTTTTGCAGACCGTTGGTTACTGACGTATTCAAGAATAAATGAAGAAACGGAATTGCAAATTGTCAGATATTTTAGAAAGTGAACCAAACTCTTGGGATCCATAGTCATTAACTTAATTTTAAAAATGAAAGAACTGTTTTGTCGTGACTTGTCATATTTGCAATTGAAAAGTGCATTTGTTCTGTAGGGTGAATGGGGTGGTTCGAAGCTGTAGCAGACTCTTCCTGATCGTTGTTAACTGACACATTTAAGATTAAATGAAAAAAAGTAATTCACGTTAATTGTGTGGTAATAACAATTGAAAGTGAGTCCACTCAGCAAGGCGAAAGAAGTGTGGAAGCTGACCCAGACTCTTCCAGAAATTGTCGTAGGTTCTAATATTTAATTTGATAGGTGAATCTATCAAGCAGGGCGAAAGGACTGCTTGAAAGTTCAAGCAGACTTTCCAGATCGTTAGTTGAAAACATATTTAAGATTGAAACGGAAGAACGGAGTTGTCGTACATATACTTTTGAAAAGTTAGTCTATTTAGTAGAGCGAAACGGGTGTTCGGAAGATGAAGCAGACTCTTGCAGATCGTTAGTTGAAGACATATATTAGAATGAATTGAAAAAATGGAACCGTGTAAATTGTCACAAATTTACAGTTCAAAAGTGATTCTATTCAGTAAGGCGAGAGGAGAATTGCGAAGATAAAGGAAACTCTTGCTAATCGATTGTTACTGATATATTTCAGAATATAGTGAAATAACGAAATTGTTGTAAATTGTCAGGGATTGTGAATTGAAAAGTGAATCCATTCGGTGGGGCAAAAGGAGTGTTTGAAACAGAAAGACTCTTGCTGATTGTTAGAAATTGACTTATTTACAATAGATGAAAGAACGGAATAGTCGTAAATTGTCATATTTGCAATTAAAAAGTGAGTCCATTCAGTAGGGCGAAACGAGTGTTTCGTTGATGTAGCAGTACCTTGCTGATCATTAGTTAGTGACTTACTTAAGAATAAAGGAAAGAACATACTTGATGTAAGTTGTCATATATTACAATTGAAAAGCGAGTCCTTTCATTAGAGCGATGGGTATGTTTGGTATCCAGAGTAGACTCATGGTGATCGTAAGTTACTGGCATTTTTAAGAATAAAATGATAAAACGGAATTATCTTAAATTGTCATAAATTTACTACTCGAATGTGGGTCCAATCAGTAATTTGAGAGGAGGGTATGTAAGACGTAGCAGACTTTGTTGATCGGTGGTCACTAGAGTTCTTGTGAATGAAATGAAAGATCGAATTTGGTAGAGGTTGGGAGGGAGGAAAGAAGTAAGAAAAATGAAGGAAGGAGTAGATATTTACAACTATAAAGCAAGTATATTCAGCAGGGCAAAAGGAGTGTTTGGAAGCTGAAGTAGTCTCTTGGTTGTCCTTAAAGGACAATATTTATATTACAATGAAATCAAAGAACATAATTGTAATAAATTGTCAGATATTTGGAAATGGTAAGAGATTCCATTCAGTAAGTCGAAATTAGTGTTTAGAAAAAGTAACAGACTCTTGCTACGCTTTTGTTACTGAGATCTCCAAGAACAAAAATGAAGGAACAGAGTTTTCGTAATTTGTTGTATTTACAATTGCAAAGTGACTCGGCTAAGGAGGGCAAAGGAGCGTGGAAATTTAAGTAGACTCTTGCTAATAGCTAGGTACTGACTTATTAAAAATATAATTAAATAACGGAATTGTCGTAAATTGTCAATTATATTCAATTTGAAGTGATTCCATTCAGTAGGGCTAAAGATGTATTTTAAGAAGAAGTTGACTCTTGCTGATCGTCAGTCACCGACTTATTTGAAAAATTGAAAGAACGAAATTGTCGTAAATTGTTATATTTGGAATTGAAATGTAACTCAATTCAGTAGGGCGAAAGGAGTGTTTCGAAAGTATACCAGACTCTTGGTGATTGTTACTTACTGAGATACTTTAGACTAAAATGAATGAACGGAATTGTTGTAATTTTAAGATACTTGCAATTGAAAAAAGCGTCCATTCAGCAGAACGGCAAGAGTGTTTGAAATATTAAACAGTCTCTTCCTGATCGTCAGTTATTGACACATTTAAAAATAACTTGAGAGAACGGAAACGAAGTCAATTTTCATAGATTTATCATTGAAGCGTCGGTCCATAGATTAGAGGGAGTGGAGTGTTTCTAAGCTGAAACAGAATCTTGCTGAACGTTAGTTACTGACATGTTTAGACAAAAGAAAGAACGGAATTCATGTAAATTGTCAGGTATTCAAAATTTAAAAGTGAGTTCATTCACAAGGGGGAAGGTAGTGTTTGGAACATGTAGGAAACTGTTGCGTATCGTTAGCACTGAGATATTTAACACAAAATCAAAGAACGGAATTATAGTAAATTGTCGTATACACCCAATTGAAATGTTATTCTAATTAGTAGGACAAGAGGAAAGTATGGAATATGAAATAGACATTGACGATAGTTAGTTACTGACATATTTATGAATAAAGTCAAGGAACGGAATTCACGTAAATTATCTGTCCATTATAATTGAAAATTGATCCCATTCAGTAAGGTGAAAGAAGTATTTAGAATATACCCACACTCTTGCTGATCGTTTGTTGCCGACATATTAAAATTGGTGAACGCAATTAATGAAATGAATGAACGCAATCGTTGTAAATTATCTGATATTTGCTATTTAATAGCGAGTCCATTCGGTTGAACGAAAGGAGTGTTTGAAAGCACTAGTAAACTCTTGTTGCACATAGGTCAGAGATAAAAAAAATGAAACGAAATCTTTGAGTTTTACGTCCTACGGATATGCCGGTTAGGCTAAAGGAGACGGTGATGATGAGTAATGAATGAAATGGTGGAATGAAGAGAGTGGGAGGAAACGGGAGAACCCCGAGAAAACCCCGCACACGGTGTTTGTCCACCACAAAGTTCACTTGGCGGGGGCTGGGATCGAACCCGGGACCCCAAGCACCAGAGGTGAACGCTCTACCACTGAGCCACCGCGGCCCCTAGGTTACAGATATTTTTAACTCTATATTGCGCAATTTATTAATTATTTCGAGAAAAATATTTAGATGTTTTTTTCTTACTGCATTCGCGTATCTAAAACGAACTAATAACAAATTTTAACTCATACATTTACCATATGACATCAGGAGGATTGTGTATTTGAATTAACAATGCACAACTATGAACCTTAGTTCGTTAATTTTTCGTTGACAGCCAATGCAGAATTTCTTTTAGACGTTACAAACTTTCTTAGCACATATATTGTGCAGATTTTCATAAATGCTTTAGTAAACAATGTGTATTTTAAGGTATGCTGAAACACAGTACATTTAATCTGAAATTACTGAGATATCTTTCATGGATACAATGAAGTCACACCTATTGTGTATGGAATGACAGTAAACAATTTTTCTTTGAAGTGAAACACAATGCCGGAAGACATGTTATTAGCAACTTGGCGAATTCTATAGGACGAACTCCAATACAATCTTGTCCTTCGTATACGAATAATGGACATGAACACTACGGTTAATATAAATATTTCTAATTCTAACTTAGTTCCAAAGGTTTATTGGGGTTCATCTGGTTAAAATATAAAATGCTTTCACGAACGACCAACTCCAGATAAGCACTGAAATCATCCGAAAATATTCAATTGGAGATTTGACTTCATTTGGAAAAGGCAAACACGATTTCCTATTGTCCTGAAAAGAATGAAATTGTCGTATATTGTCAGATACTTACAATTGAGATGAGAGTATATCCAGTAAATCGAAAAAATACTTTGGAAGCTCAAATAGACTCTCATGATCGTTAGTTACATACAGATTTAAGAATGAAATGAAAGAACCGAAATGTCGCAAATTGTTAGAGATTATAATTGTTTAGCAAGTGGTATGAGTAGGGCTGAAGGGAAGTTTGGAAACTCAAATATACTCTTATTATTAGTTTCCGACATACATAAGAATAGAAGAAAGGAACGGAATTCCTGTTAATTGTCTGATATTTACATATAAAATTGAGTCCATCGAGTACGGCGAAGTAGTGTTTGGAAGATGTAGCAGACGCTAGCTGATCATTAGCTACTGACATATTTAAGAATAAAGTGATAGAACGGAATTGTAGTAAATTCTCAGATACACACTCTAGCTGATCGCTAGAAACTGACTTATTAAAAATATAATTATATTACGAAATTTTCGTAAATTGTCAGTTGTTTTCAATTGTAAAGAGATTCTATTCAGTAGGGCGAAAGATGTGATTTGTAGGTGAAGCTGACTCTTGCTGATCGTCAGTCACCGACTTATTTGAAAAAATTGAAAGAACGAAATTGTTGTAAATTGTTATACTTGGAATTGAAATGTAACTCAATTCAGTAGGGCGAAAGGAGTGTTTAGAAGGTTTACCAGACTCTTGGTGAATGTTGCTTACTGAGATATTTTAGACTAAAATGAATGAATGGAATTATAATTTACAGATATTTACAATTGAATAAAGCGTCCATTCAGCAGAAGAAAAAGAGTGTTTTGAAGATTAACAGACCCTTCCTGATTGTCAGTTATTGATATATTTAAAAATAAATTAAGAGAACGGAAAAGATATAAATTTTCATATATTTAACATTGAAAAGTCGGTCCATAGATTAGAGCGAATGGAGTGTTTCTAAGCTTTAAAAGAATCTTGCTGAACCTTGGTTACTGACATGGAAGACAAAAGAAAGAATGGAATTCACGTAAATTGTCAGGAATTTAAAATTTAAAGGGGAAGATATTCAGTAAGGCGAAAAGAGTAGCAGAATTTCGCTAATCGTTAGCAACTAAGATATTTAAAAATAAAATAAAAGAGCCCAGTTTTCGTAAAATGTCAGGTATTTAAAAATTAAAGAGGAAGTGCATTCAGCAGGGCGAAAGGAGTGTGAACAATGACTCAGATTCTTCCGGATGGTTAATTACTATCATACTTAAAAATAGAATGAAAGAACGAATTTGTCGAAAATTTTGCAGATATTTATAATTGAAAACGAGTCTATTATGTAGAACAAAAGGAGATTTTGGAAAGTGAAGTAAACTCTTGCTGCTTGGTGAGCACGGAAGTTGAAATAGACTTTCACGAATTTTAGCTTCCGGTATATTTAAGAATAAAATGAAAGAACGAAGTTCTCGAGAATAGTCAGATATTTACAATTGAAAAGTGAGTAAACTCAGGAGGGAAAAGGCAGTGTTTGGAAGATGAAGCTGACTCTTGATGGTTGTTAGTTACTGACATATTTAAGACTAAAATGAAAGAACGCAACTGTAATAATTTGTCAGATATTAACAACGGTAGGTGAGTCCATTCAGTACTGTGAAGGGAGTGTTTGCAAGACGAAGCAGTTTCTTGTTAATCGTTATTTGCCGACATTTTAAAGAATAAAATATAAGAACGCAATTGCCGTAAATTGTCTGTCATATACAATTGGAAGGTGATCCCATTCAGTAAATTGAAAGAAGTGCTTGGACGATTTAGCAGACTCTTGCTGACCTTTTGCGGCCAATAAATTTAAGAATAAAATTAAAGAATGAAATTGTCGTAAATTCTCGTATATTTACAATTGAAGAGCTGTGTCTTCAGCAGAGCAAAAGGTGTGTTTGGTAGCTGAAGTTAACTCTTCCTGATACTTATTTCCGCATATTTAAGAATAAATTGAAATATCGTAATATTCATATTATTTAAAACTGAAAAGTTCTCCTAAACTTTATGGCAAGATAAAAAGTTCGTAAGATGAAGCAGACTCTAATTATCATTAGTTAGTGTCATATCTAAGTGTGAAGTGTCAGAAAGGAATTGTACTAAACATTCTGTCACTCAACAATTGAAAAGATATTCCATTAAGTAAAGCCAAAATGAATGTTCGCAAGATGAAGCAGACTCTTGTTGATTAACGCTATCTGAAGACTTCTTTGAGAATAATATGAAAGAATGTAATGCCGAAGATGTCGAATATTTAAAGTTGATATCTTAGTTCATTGAGAAAGGCGGACGAAGTTTTTGAAGATTAGCAGACTACTTCTGATCGTTGTTTTATGGAATAATTGTATATTGTCAAATATTTACAATTGAATGAGAGTCTATCCAATAAAGCGAAAGAAGACTTTGGAAGTAGGATATGAAAGATAAAGCAGACTTCCTGATCATTAAATAACAAGATATTTAAGAATAAAATGAAAGAACCGAATTAACGCAAATTGTCACACATTACAATTGTAAAACAAGTCGATGCAGTAGGGTTTAAAGGAGAGTCTGGAAGCTAAAGTATACTCTTATACCAGTAGTTCCCCATACATTGAAGAAAAAGTAAAGTAAAGGAATTGTTAATTGTCCGATATTTACAAATAAAATTGAGACCATTCATTAGGGCGAAAGTTGTGTCTGGAAAATTTAGCAGACTGTCCTGATCACTAGTATCTTAGATATTTTCCAATAAAATGACAGACCAGAATTATTATAAATTCCCAGATAATTACAATTGCGAAGTTAGTTCATTCACTAGAGGGAGATGAGTGTTCGGAAGTTGAAGCAGATACTTGCTGATCCCAAATTCAAAATATATTTTTGAATGAAATGAAAAAATATAATTGTTGTAAATTGCGAATATTAACAATTGAAAAGTGAGTTCATTCAGAAAGGGAGAAGGGAGTGTTTGGAACATGTAGCATACTGTTCCGTATAGTTAGTACTGATATGTTTAAGAATAAAATGAAAGAACGGAATTTTAGTAAATTGTCGGATACACCCTATCGAAAACTTGTTCTATTCAGTAGCGCCAGAGGAGAGTCTGGAATAGGAAATATACATTCAGGATAGTTGGTTACTGACATATTAATGAATAAATTCAAACCATGGAATTGGCCTGTCCTTTATCTGTCCTTTACAATTGAAAAGTCATCCCATTCAGTAAGCTGAAAGAAGTGATAGGAAGATTTGCTGTTCGTTTGTTGCCGACATATTTAAGCATGAAATGGATGAACGCAATTGTCGTAAATTATCTTATATTTAAAATTTAAAAGCAAGTCCATTGATGTGAAACAAAGGAGTGTTTGAAAGCATAAGCAAAATCTTGCTGGTCGTAGGTTGCTGACATTTTTAAGAATAAAATTATAGACCGGAGTTGTCTTAAATTGTCAGAAATTTACAATTGGAAAGCGAGTCCATTCAGTAGACCAGTGTTTGAAAGATGAAACAGACTCTCGATGATGATTTCTTACTGACGTATTTAAGAATAAAATGGAAGAACGAAATTGTCGTATATTGTCAGATACTTACAATTCGAAAGAGAGTATATTCAGTAAAACGAAAGAAGACTTTGCAGCTTAAATTGATTCTCACGATTGTTAGTTACATACAGATTTAAGAATGAAATGAAAGAATCCAATTGTGTCAAATGTCAGACATTATATTTCTACAGCAAATGGCATCAGTAGGGCTGAAGGAGAGTTTGGAAACTCAAATATACTCATATCATTAGTTTCCGACATACTCAAGAATAGGAGAAAGGAACGGAATTGCAGTAAATTATCTGATATTTACATATAAAATTGAGTCCATCGAGTAGGGCGAAGCAGTGTTTAGAAGAATTAGCGGACGCCAGCTGATTATTAGCTCCTGACATAGTTAAGAATAAAGTAAAAGAACGGATTTGTAGTAAATTCCCAGATACACACAATTGAAAACTTGTTCTATTTAGTAGGGGAGCTTGGGATATGAAATAGACATTAATGATAGTTACATATTTATGAATGACTTGAAGTACGGAATTAACGTAAATTATCTACCATTTACAATTGAAAAGTGATCCCATTGATGAAGGTGAAAGAAGTGTTTGGAAGATTAAGCACACTCTTGCTGATCGCTTGTTGCAGACATATTTAAGAACAAATTGAATGAACGCATTTGTTGTAAAGTATCTGACATTTACATTTGAAAATAGTCCATTCAGTAGAACGAAAGAAGACACTTAGTGACCCTAAGTTACTTCCATTTTTAAGAAAACAAAGTGCGAAAGGAGTGTGTTAGCTGAAGCAGACTCTTCCAGATCGTGAGTTACATAATATTCAGAAATAAAATTTAGGATCATATTTGTCGTAAACTCTCAGATATTAGCGATTAAAAAGCGTGTATACTCAGGAGGGCAAAAGGAGTGTTTGGAAACTGTAGCAGAATTTTGCAGATCGTTGGTTAGTGACGTATTTAAGAATAAATGAAGAGACGTAATTGACGTAAATTGTCAGATATTTTAGAAGGTGAACCAAACTCTTGTGGTCCATAGTCACTGACTTAATTTTAAAAAGTGAAATAACTTTTTTTGTCGTGATTTTTCATATTTGCAATTGAAAAGTGCATCTGTTCTGTAAGGCGAACGGGGTGGTTCGAAGCTGTAGCAGACTCTTCCTGATCGTCGGTTACTGACACATGAACGTTAAATAATAAAAAAAACAATTAACGTTAATTTTGTGGTAATAACAATTGAAAGTGAGTCCACTCAGCAAGGCGAAAGAAGTGTGGAAGCTGACCAAGACTCTTCCAGAAATTGTCGTACATTCTGATATTTAATGTGACAGGTGAATCTATCAAGCAGGGCGAAAGGACTGTTTGGAAGTTCAAGCAGACTTTGCAGATCGTTAGTTGAAGACATATTTCAGAATGAAACGGAAGAACGGAATTGTCGTACATATACTTACTGAATATATTCACTTTTCAAATGTGAATATCAGATAATGTACAACAACACCGTTCTTTCGTTTCATTCAAAATATGTCATTAACTAACGGTCTGCGAAATCTGCTATATCATCCATACACTACTCTCGCCTTAGTGAATGGACCCACTTTCCAATATTAAATATTTAACAATTTAAGACAATTCCGATCTTTCATTTTATTCTTAAAAATGTCAGTAACTTATGATCAGCAAGACTCTACTGTAGCCACCATACTAGCCATTTGTTCTACCTAATGTACTCACTTTTCAATCTGTAAATATCTGACAATTTATATGAATTTCGTTCGTTCATTAATTGTTAAATATGTCATTAATGAACGATCAGACAGTGTCTGCTACATCAACGAAACACTCGTTTCGCCCTACTGAATGGATTCACTTTTTAATTGCAAATATGACAATTTACGACAATTCCGTTCTTTATTTTCTAAAAAGAAGTCAGTTACTAATAACGAACAAGAGTCTGCTTCATCTACCAAACACTCCTTTCACTCTAATGAGTTTACTCATTTTTCAATTGTAAATACCTGACAGGTTAAGACAACTTCGATCTAATATTTTATTCTTAAAAATTATACTAGCTAACAATCAGCAAGAGTCTACTTCAGCTTCCAAATACTTCTTTCGCCCTACTGAATAGATTCGCTTTTCTAATGTAAATATCTGACTAATTACGACCATTCCGTTTTTCCATATCATACTTAATATGTCTTCAACCAGCGAGCACCAATAGTCAGTTTCAACTTCCAAACGCTGCAATCGCCCCTCTAAATAGATTCGCTTTTCTAATTTAAATATCAGAAAGTACGACAAATTCGTTCTGTCATTTAATTCTTAAATATATCAGTAACTAACGATCTGGAATAGTCTCCAGCTTCCACACTCGTTTCGTCTTGTGAGTGGACTTACTTTTCAATTTAAATATCTGACAATTTACGATAACTACGTTTAATCCAGTCCCTGTCCATAAGTTAACCCGTAGGAATTTTGAGGTGGATTAAGTTTCTCTTCAGATCCAAGTAAGACACGTCTCAGTGATGGTAAAAATCTTGTGTGATCATCTGGCAACCCGGGCAAATTGGAAATGCAATATTTCGGCCATGCGAAAATGCCATATTTATCTTAAACACGAATATCTCATCATTAAATGAAGCTAGAAACTTCGTTCTTGTACCGAATTCAAGATAATGAACACTGTAATCAAGAAACATTCGTAACGTGGAAACATAATGCCGCCATTTTTAAATATGGCTGCAGGTTTGTCGAAATTTCGATTTTTTTTCGTACACTATTATCATTTATTCGAAGATAACTACGAAACTATAAGAGATATCATAAACATACTTGAAGTAAACGGGATAGAGCTTTTCAACGGTACCAATATCTTTTCTCTATCTTTAAATTTGACGGAGTTATTGAAATTTTAGTAGCTGTAGGTGTTTGGCTTCAGATTAAGTTAAGAAAGGTTAAGCGCTAAAGCAAAACAATCCATGATTTTTCTGTACAAGTTTTAATGCTGATAAATTACTTTAAGATCTTACAGTGAGATTTCTAGGTAAAAGTGCAAATGGTTAATAATAATAATAATAATAATAATAATAATAATAATAATAATAATAATAATAATAATAATAATAATAATAATAATAATAATAATAATAAATCGTGGTTGCTAAAATAATAACTCAACAATTTCAGTAGAGAAAAGCAATATAACTAAAAGTGATATAAAGTTAGTACACTAATACAAATAATAATAAAGTACCAAATTTATAATATAACAAAGCTTTATGAAATTACTTGGTTTTGTTTTTTTTTAAATCCTGGGATGAAATATTTTGATCGGTCTTTTTGAGAGCAACTAATAAAATGTTATTAATAAGTTCGTTGCATATTTTGTCTACATGGATTGAGTTACAGTTCGTAACGTTACCGATTATTACAAACTAGCAGCGTTCACCCCGCTTCGCTGCGGTCACCCCGGAACGCAATAAACTTTGGTACTTAGATAATTTTTACTTTTTCGCTTTCAAGTGATATGATAAAAACCATAGAAGATTGCAGTAAATGTTAACATTATATCGCCTGTCATTTATGTTAACCCGCCCCGCTTCGCTGCGGTCACCCCGGAACGCAATAAACTTTGTTACTTAGGTAATTTTTACTTTTTCGCTTTCAAGTGATATGATAAAAACCATAGTAGATTCCAGTAAATGTTAACATTATATCGCCTGTCATTTATGTTAACCCGCCGAGTGACACGGTCATGCGGGTTGCATATAAATACGTTTATTTTTATAACTATGATGAACTAACAAAGGATTTGTACGTTATGGACACTTGAATGGTCAATTATCTCAAGACACTGGTAATTAAAAATTAAAGTGATATGATAAAAACCATCTAGGGTCCAAATCCTAATAACCCCCCAAAAATGAAAGAAATTGGTTCAGCCGTATTAGCGTGATGAGCTAACAAAGGATTTGTGCGTTCTCTTTTATATAATAGATAATTTTGCGCCTACAGAAGGTTGTACAACTAACAATTTTTTAAAGGCATTTGCATCGTCTTGTAGAACAGCTCGTGGAAGTAAATGTTCGAATAACATCTTCTGGTAGCTCATTAATGCTATTATCCGGTTTGAGCGATGAATCATCTGCATTGTCTGTCCATCCAAAATGCGTTGGATCTAATGGTTCTTCTGCGCCTAACACTGTAGAATACGAATATACCATGTAAAAGGATCTTTTCAGGTGACCCTGTAATGAAGAACTGGTGCAAGGTAATTCCTGAAGCTATGAAGACTACTTTGATTCATACTTTCAAATCGGAGAGTGTCAAATGTCTTAGATCTTGAACCTGATTTTACAACCGTGACCAAATATTATTCCGCAAGTTCCAAGCACTCAACACTTGGAGGAAGACTTCGTCCAAATTTGCACAGATAGTTCTCCGGTTCTGCCTTAAAGCGGATATTTTGTTACGTATCTTACTGCTAACATCAGACCCTGTAAGAAAGTGTGCTGCAAGAAGGGCATCTGTTGCTGCACCTATTTCGTTCACAAGTGTGTGAATTGCTATAATATCTGATCTCGAATTTCGCATCCATAATTCTGAAAGTCCATTTTCATGTAGGATCTTGTAAAAATCAATTAGTAAAGCAAAGACATCTGTGTCATTTGAGAGCACTACAACGCGTCGCATCCATGCTTAACCGCATGGAAAACGTGAGGGATAATGCGTATGTCAGCCTCCTCAACAGCTACTTTGAGAGTTCCTGATATTTCCGCGAATCTCTTATCTTTGATTGATACAGCTGGAGTAGGACCACCGTCAAGCAAGACGCCACTGAGAATAGTTTCTGAATCTCGATTTATTGTACCTGTCTTCAAAAATTCAGCCAGAGCAGTTTGAATCAAAACTTTGTTCTCAGATGATGCCCAAAATCTATCTGTACAGGTGTTGTGGTAGTGCTTATTGATGTCAATGGTAGTGGCTGTACAGATCTTCTTTCCATCTCAGCACTTTTGAAAACAGTCCAAGACACTTAGTGACCCTAAGTTACTTCCCTTTTTAAGAAAACAAATATTGTCGGATAATTATAACTTAAAATTGAGTTAATTCAGTAGTGCGAAAGGAGTGTGTTAGCTGAAGCAGACTCTTGCAGATCGTTAGTTACATAATATTCAGAAATAAAATTTAGGATCATATTTGTCGTAAACTCTCAGATATTAGCGATTAAAAAGCGTGTATACGCAGGAGGGCAAAAGGAGTGTTTGGAAAGTGTAGCAGAATTTTGCACATCGTTGGTTAGTGACGTATTTAGGAATAAATGAAGAGACGTAATTGACGTAAATTGTCAGATATTTTAGAAGGTGAACCAAACTTTTGTGGTCCATAGTCACTGACTTAATTTTAAAAAGTGAAATAACTTTTTTTGCCGTGATTTTTCATAATTGCAATTGAAAAGTGCATCTGTTCTGTAAAGCGAACGGGGTGGTTCGAAGCTGTAGCAGACTCTTCCTGATCGTCGGTTACTGACACATGAACGGTAAATAAAAAAAAAAAGAATTAACGTTAATTTTGTGGTAATAGCAATTGAAACTGAGTCCACTTAGCAAGGCGAAAGAAGTGTGGAAGCTGACCAAGACTCTTCCAGAAATTGTCGTACATTCTGATATTTAATGTGACAGGTGAATCTATCAAGCAGGGCGAAAGGACTGTTTGGAAGTTCAAGCAGACTTTGCAGATCGTTAGTTGAAGACATATTTAAGAATGAAACGGAAGAAAGGAATTGTCGTACATATACTTACTGAATATATTCACTTTTCAAATGTGAATATCAGATAATGTACAACAACTCCGTTCTTTCGTTTCATTCAAAATATGTCATTAACTAACGGTCTGCGAAATCTGCTATATCATCCATACACTACTCTCGCCTTAGTGAATGGACCCACTTTCCAATATTAAATATTTGACAATTTAAGACAATTCCGATCTTTCATTTTATTCTTAAAAATGTCAGTAACTTATGATCAGCAAGACTCTACTGCAGCCACCATACTACCCATTTGTTCTACCTAATGTACTCACTTTTCAATCTGTAAATATCTGACAATTTATATGAATTTCGTTCATTCATTAATTGTTAAATATGTCATTAATTAACGATCAGACAGTGCCTGCTACATCAACGAAACACTCGTTTCGCCCTACTGAATGGATTCACTTTTTAATTGCAAATATGACAATTTACGACAATTCCGTTCTTTATTTTCTAAAAAGAAGTCAGTTACTAATAACGAACAAGAGTCTGCTTCATCTACCAAACACTCCTTTCACTCTAATGAGTTTACTCATTTTTCAATTGTAAATACCTGACAGGTTAAGACAACTTCGATCTAATATTTTATTCTTAAAAATTATACTAGCTAACAATCAGCAAGAGTCTACTTCAGCTTCCAAATACTTCTTTCGCCCTACTGAATAGATTCGCTTTTCTTATGTAAATATCTGACTAATTACGACCATTCCGTTTTTCCATATCATACTTAATATGTCTTCAACCAACGAGCACCAATAGTCAGTTTCAACTTCCAAACGCTGCAATCGCCCCTCTAAATAGGTTCGCTTTTCTAATTTAAATATCAGAAAGTACGACAAATTCGTTCTGTCATTTTATTCTTAAATATATCAGTAACTAACGATCTGGAATAGTCTCCAGCTTCCACAATCG
The DNA here is from genome assembly GCF_964235325.1 of Thermobia domestica. NCBI lineage: Eukaryota > Metazoa > Arthropoda > Insecta > Zygentoma > Lepismatidae > Thermobia > Thermobia domestica. Next base: position 192,891,092 of record NC_137456.1, read on the forward strand.
TTTCGTCTTGTGAGTGGACTTACTTTTCAATTTAAATATCTGACAATTTACGATAACTACGTTTAGTCCAGTCCCTGTCCATAAGTTAACCCGTAGGAATTTTGAGGTGGATTAAGTTTCTCTTCAGACCCAAGTAAGACACGTCTCAGTGATGGAAAAAATCTTGTGTGATCATCTGGAAACCCGGGCAAATTGGAAATTCAAGATTTCGGCCATGCGAAAATGCCATATTTATCTTAAACACGAATATCTCATCATTAAATGAAGCTAGAAACTTCATTCTTGTACCGAATTCAAGATAATGAACACTGTAATCAAGAAACATTCGTAACGTGGAAACATAATGCCGCCATTTTTAAATATGGCTGCAGGTTTGTCGAAATTTCGATTTTTTTTCGTACATTATTATCATTTATTCGAAGATAACTACGAAACTATAAGATATATCATAAACATACTTGAAATAAACGGGATAGAGCTTTTCAACGGTACCAATATCTTTTCTCTATCTTTAAATTTGACGGAGTTATTGAAATTTTAGTAGCTGTAGGTGTTTGGCTTCAGATTAAGTTAAGAAAGGTTAAGCGCTAAAGCAAAACTATCCATGATTTTTCTGTACAAGTTTTAATGCTGATAAATTACTGTAAGATCTTACAGTGAGATTTCTAGGTAAAAGTGCAAATGGTTAATAATAATAATAATAATAATAATAATAATAATAATAATAATAATAATAATAATAATAATAATAATAATAATAATAATAATAATAAATCGTGGTTGCTAAAATAATAACTCAACAATTTCAGTAGAGAAAAGCAATATAATTAAAAGTGATATAAAGTTAGTACACTAATACAAATAATAATAAAGTACCATATTTATAATATAACAAAGCTTTATGAAATTACTTGGTTTTGGTTTTTTTTTAAATCCTGGGATGAAATATTTTGATCGGTCTTGTTGAGAGCAACTAATAAAATGTTATTAATAAGTTCGTTGCATGTTTTGTCTACATGGATTGAGTTACAGTTCGTAATGTTACCGATTATTACAAATAATTTTGCGCCTACAGAAGGTTGTACAACAAACAATTTTTTAAAGGCATCTGCATCGTCTTGTAGAACAGCTCGTGCAAGTAAATGTTCGAATAACATCTTCTGGTAGCTCATTAATGCTATTATCCGGTTTGAGCGATGAATCATCTGCATTGTCTGTCCAGCCAAAATGCGTTGGATCTAATGGTTCTTCTGCGCCTAACACTGTAGAATACGAATATACCATGTAAAAGGATCTTTTCAGGTGACCCTGTAATGACGAACTGGTGCAAGGTAATTCCTGAAGCTATGAAGACTACTTCGATTCATACTTTCAAATCGGAGAGTGTCAAATGTCTTAGATCTTGAACCTAATTTTACAACTATGACCAAATATTCTTCCGCAAGTTCCAAGCACTCAGCACTTGGAGGAAGACTTCGTCCAAATTTGCACAGATAGTTTTCCGGTTCTGCCTTAAAGCGGATATTTTGTTACGTATCTTACTGCTAACATCAGACCCTGTAAGAAAGTGTGCTGCAAGAAGGGCATCTGTTGCTGCACCTATTTCGTTCACAAGTGTGTGAATTGGTATAATATCGGACCTCGATTTTCGCATCCATAATTCTGAAAGTCCATTTTCATGTAGGATCTTGTAAAAATGAATTAGTAAAGCAAAAACATCTGTGTCATTTGAGAGCACTACAACGCGTCGCATCCCATGCTTAACCGCACGAAAAACGTGAGGGATAATGCGTATGTCAGCCTCCTCAACAGCTACTTTGAGAGTTCCTGATATTTCCACGAATCTCTTATCTTTGATTGATGCAGCTGGAGTAGGACCACCGTCCAGCAAGACGCCACTGAGAATAGTTTCTGAATCTCGATTTATTGTAACTGTCTTCAAAAATTCAGCCAGAGCAGTTTGAATGAAAACTTTGTTCTCAGATGATGCCCAAAATCTGTCCATCTGTACAGGTGTTGTGGTAGTGCTTATTGATGTCAATGGTAGTGGCTGTACAGATCTTCTTTCCATCTCAGCACTTTTGAAAACAGTCCAAGACACTTAGTGACCCTAAGTTACTTCCATTTTTAAGAAAACAAATATTGTCGGATAATTATAACTTAAAATTGAGTTAATTCAGTAGTGCGAAAGGAGTGTGTTAGCTGAAGCAGACTCTTGCAGATCGTTAGTTACATAATATTCAGAAATAAAATTTAGGATCATATTTGTCGTAAACTCTCAGATATTAGCGATTAAAAAGCGTGTATACTCAGGAGGGCAAAAGGAGTGTTTGGAAGCTGTAGCAGAATTTTGCAGATCGTTGGTTAGTGACGTATTTAGGAATAAATGAAGAGACGTAATTGACGTAAATTGTCAGATATTTTAGAAGGTGAACCAAACTTTTGTGGTCCATAGTCACTGACTTAATTTTAAAAAGTGAAATAACTTTTTTTTGTCGTGATTTTTCATATTTGCAATTGAAAAGTGCATCTGTTCTGTAAGGCGAACGGGGTGGTTCGAAGCTGTAGCAGACTCTTGCTAATCGTCGGTTACTGACACATGAACGTTAAATCAAAAAAAAAAAAAAAAAAAACAATTAACGTTAACTTTCTGGTAATAACAATTGAAAGTGAGTCCACTCAGCAAGGCGAAAGAAGTGTGGAAGCTGACCAAGGCTCTTCCAGAAATTGTCGTACATTCTGATATTTAATGTGACAGGTGAATCTATCAAGCAGGGCGAAAGGACTGCTTGGAAGTTCAAGCAGACTTTGCAGATCGTTAGTTGAAGACATATTTAAGAATGAAACGGAAGAACGGAATTGTCGTACATATACTTACTGAATATATTCACTTTTCAAATGTGAATATTAGATAATGTACAACAACTCCGTTCTTTCGTTTCATTCAAAATATGTCTTTAACTAACGGTCTGCGAAATCTGCTATATCATCCATACACTACTCTCGCCTTAGTGAATGGACCCACTTTCCAATATTAAATATTTGACAATTTAAGACAATTCCGATCTTTCATTTTATTCTTAAAAATGTCAGTAACTTATGATCAGCAAGACTCTACTGTAGCCACCATACTAGCCATTTGTTCCACCTAATGTACTCACTCTTCAATCTGTAAATATCTGACAATTTATATGAATTTCGTTCATTCATTAATTGTTAAATATGTCATTAATTAACGATCAGACAGTGTCTGCTACATCAACGAAACACTCGTTTCGCCCTACTGAATGGATTCACTTTTTAATTGCAAATATGACAATTTACGACAATTCCGTTCTTTATTTTCTAAAAAGAAGTCAGTTACTAATAACGAACAAGAGTCTGCTTCATCTACCAAACACTCCTTTCACTCTAATGAGTTTACTCATTTTTCAATTGTAAATACCTGACAGGTTAAGACAACTTCGATCTAATATTTTATTCTTAAAAATTATACTAGCTAACAATCAGCAAGAGTCTACTTCAGCTTCCAAATACTTCTTTCGCCCTACTGAATAGATTCGCTTTTCTTATGTAAATATCTGACTAATTACGACCATTCCGTTTTTCCATATCATACTTAATATGTCTTCAACCAACGAGCACCAATAGTCAGTTTCAACTTCCAAACGCTGCAATCGCCCCTCTAAATAGATTCGCTTTTCTAATTTAAATATCAGAAAGTACGACAAATTCGTTCTGTCATTTTATTCTTAAATATATCAGTAACTAACGATCTGGAATAGTCTCCAGCTTCCACAATCGTTTCGTCTTGTGAGTGGACTTACTTTTCAATTTAAATATCTGACAATTTACGATAACTACGTTTAGTCCAGTCCCTGTCCATAAGTTAACCCGTAGGAATTTTGAGGTGGATTAAGTTTCTCTTCAGATCCAAGTAAGACACGTCTCAGTGATGGAAAAAATCTTGTGTGATCATCTGGCAACCCGGGCAAATCCGAAATTCAATATTTCGGCCATGCGAAAATGTCATATTTATCTTAAACACGAATATCTCATCATTAAATGAAGCTAGAAACTTCGTTCTTGTACCGAATTCAAGATAATGAACACTGTAATCAAGGAACATTCGTAACGTGGAAACATAATGCCGCCATTTTTAAATATGGCTGCAGGTTTGTCGAAATTTCGATTTTTTTTTCGTACACTATTATCATTTATTCGAAGATAACTACGAAACTATAAGAGATATCATAAACATACTTGAAGTAAACGGGATAGAGCTTTTCAACGGTACCAATATCTTTTCTCTATCTTTAAATTTGACGGAGTTATTGAAATTTTAGTAGCTGTAGGTGTTTGGCTTCAGATTAAGTTAAGAAAGGTTAAGCGCTAAAGCAAAACTATCCATGATTTTTCTGTACAAGTTTTAATGCTGATAAATTACTGTAAGATCTTACAGTGAGATTTCTAGGTAAAAGTGCAAATGGTTAATAATAATAATAATAATAATAATAATAATAATAATAATAATAATAATAATAATAATAATAATAATAATAATAATAATAATAATAAATCGTGGTTGCTAAAATAATAACTCAACAATTTCAGTAGAGAAAAGCAATATATCTAAAAGTGATATAAAGTTAGTACACTAATACAAATAATAATAAAGTACCAAATTTATAATATAACAAAGCTTTATGAAATTACTTGGTTTTGGTTTTTTTTTAAATCCTGGGATGAAATATTTTGATCGGTCTTTTTGAGAGCAACTAATAAAATGTTATTAATAGGTTCGTTGCATATTTTGTCTACATGGATTGAGTTACAGTTCGTAACGTTACCGATTATTACAAATAATTTTGCGCCTACAGAAGGTTGTACAACTAACAATTTTTTAAAGGCATTTGCATCGTCTTGTAGAACAGCTCGTGGAAGTAAATGTTCGAATAACATCTTCTGGTAGCTCATTAATGCTATTATCCGGTTTGAGCGATGAATCATCTGCATTGTCTGTCCATCCAAAATGCGTTGGATCTAATGGTTCTTCTGCGCCTAACACTGTAGAATACGAATATACCATGTAAAAGGATCTTTTCAGGTGACCCTGTAATGACGAACTGGTGCAAGGTAATTCCTGAAGCTATGAAGACTACTTCGATTCATACTTTCAAATCGGAGAGTGTCAAATGTCTTAGATCTTGAACCTGATTTTACAACCGTGACCAAATATTCTTCCGCAAGTTCCAAGCACTCAGCACTTGGAGGAAGACTTCGTCCAAATTTGCACAGATAGTTCTCCGGTTCTGCCTTAAAGCGGATATTTTGTTACGTATCTTACTGCTAACATCAGACCCTGTAAGAAAGTGTGCTGCAAGAAGGGCATCTGTTGCTGCACCTATTTCGTTCACAAGTGTGTGAATTGCTATAATATCTGATCTCGAATTTCGCATCCATAATTCTGAAAGTCCATTTTCATGTAGGATCTTGTAAAAATGAATTAGTAAAGCAGACATCTGTGTCATTTGAGAGCACTACAACGCGTCGCATCCATGCTTAACCGCATGGAAAACGTGAGGGATAATGCGTATGTCAGCCTCCTCAACAGCTACTTTGAGAGTTTCTGATATTTCCGCGAATCTCTTATCTTTGATTGATACAGCTGGAGTAGGACCACCGTCAAGCAAGACGCCACTGAGAATAGTTTCTGAATCTCGATTTATTGTACCTGTCTTCAAAAATTCAGCCAGAGCAGTTTGAATCAAAACTTTGTTCTCAGATGATGCCCAAAATCTGTCCATCTGTACAGGAGGTGTTGTGGTAGTGCTTATTGATGTCAATGGTAGTGGCTGTACAGATCTTCTTTCCATCTCAGCACTTTTGAAGACAGTCCAAGACACTTAGTGACCCTAAGTTACTTCCATTTTTAAGAAAACAAATATTGTCGGATAATTATAACTTAAAATTGAGTTAATTCAGTAGTGCGAAAGGAGTGTGTTAGCTGAAGCAGACTCTTGCAGATCGTTAGTTACATAATATTCAGAAATAAAATTTAGGATCATATTTGTCGTAAACTCTCAGATATTAGCGATTAAAAAGCGTGTATACTCAGGAGGGCAAAAGGAGTGTTTGGAAACTGTAGCAGAATTTTGCACATCGTTGGTTAGTGACGTATTTAGGAATAAATGAAGAGACGTAATTGACGTAAATTGTCAGATATTTTAGAAGGTGAACCAAACTTTTGTGGTCCATAGTCACTGACTTAATTTTCAAAAGTGAAATAACTTTTTTTGTCGTGATTTTTCATATTTGCAATTGAAAAGTGCATCTGTTCTGTAAAGCGAACGGGGTGGTTCGAAGCTGTAGCAGACTCTTCCTGATCGTCGGTTACTGACACATGAACGTTAAATTAAAAAAAAACAATTAACGTTAATTTTGTGGTAATAGCAATTGAAACTGAGTCCACTCAGCAAGGCGAAAGAAGTGTGGAAGCTGACCAAGACTCTTCCAGAAATTGTCGTACATTCTCATATTTAATGTGACAGGTGAATCTATCAAGCAGGGCGAAAGGACTGTTTGGAAGTTCAAGCAGACTTTGCAGATCGTTAGTTGAAGACATATTTAAGAATGAAACGGAAGAACGGAATTGTCGTACATATACTTACTGAATATATTCACTTTTCAAATGTGAATATCAGATAATGTACAACAACTCCGTTCTTTCGTTTCATTCAAAATATGTCATTAACTAACGGTGTGCGAAATCTGCTATATCATCCATACACTACTCTCGCCTTAGTTAATGGACCCACTTTCCAATATTAAATATTTGACAATTTAAGACAATTCCGATCTTTCATTTTATTCTTAAAAATGTCAGTAACTTATGATCAGCAAGACTCTACTGTAGCCACCATACTAGCCATTTGTTCTACCTAATGTACTCACTTTTCAATCTGTAAATATCTGATAATTTATATGAATTTCGTTCATTCATTAATTGTTAAATATGTCATTAATTAACGATCAGTCAGTGTCTGCTACATCAACGAAACACTCGTTTCGCCCTACTGAATGGATTCACTTTTTAATTGCAAATATGACAATTTACGACAATTCCGTTCTTTATTTTCTAAAAAAAAGTCAGTTACTAATAACGAACAAGAGTCTGCTTCATCTACCAAACACTCCTTTCACTCTAATGAGTTTACTCATTTTTCAATTGTAAATACCTGACAGGTTAAGACAACTTCGATCTAATATTTTATTCTTAAAAATTATACTAGCTAACAATCAGCAAGAGTCTACTTCAGCTTCCAAATACTTCTTTCGCCCTAGTGAATAGATTCGCTTTTCTAATGTAAATATCTGACTAATTACGACCATTCCGTTTTTCCATATCATACTTAATATGTCTTCAACCAACGAGCACCAATAGTCAGTTTCAACTTCCAAACGCTGCAATCGCCCCTCTAAATAGATTCGCTTTTCTAATTTAAATATCAGAAAGTACGACAAATTCGATCTGTCATTTTATTCTTAAATATATCAGTAACTAACGATCTGGAATAGCCTCCAGCTTCCACAATCGTTTCGTCTTGTGAGTGGACTTACTTTTCAATTTAAATATCTGACAATTTACGATAACTACGTTTAGTCCAGTCCCTGTCCATAAGTTAACCCGTAGGAATTTTGAGCTGGATTAAGTTTCTCCTCAGATCCAAGTAAGACACGTCTCAGTGATGGAAAAAATCTTGTGTGATCATCTGGAAACCCGGGCAAAGTGGAAATTCAATATTTCGGCCATGCGAAAATGCCATATTTATCTTAAACACGAATATCTCATCATTAAATGAAGCTAGAAACTTCATTCTTGTACCGAATTCAAGATAATGAACACTGTAATCAAGAAACATTCGTAACGTGGAAACATAATGCCGCCATTTTTAAATATGGCTGCAGGTTTGTCGAAATTTCGATTTTTTTTCGTACACTATTATCATTTATTCGAAGATAACTACGAAACTATAAGATATATCATAAACATACTTGAAATAAACGGGATAGAGCTTTTCAACGGTACCAATATCTTTTCTCTATCTTTAAATTTGACGGAGTTATTGAAATTTTAGTAGCTGTAGGTGTTTGGCTTCAGATTAAGTTAAGAAAGGTTAAGCGCTAAAGCAAAACTATCCATGATTTTTCTGTACAAGTTTTAATGCTGATAAATTACTGTAAGATCTTACAGTGAGATTTCTAGGTAAAAGTGCAAATGGTTAATAATAATAATAATAATAATAATAATAATAATAATAATAATAATAATAATAATAATAATAATAATAATAATAAATCGTGGTTGCTAAAATAATAACTCAACAATTTCAGTAGAGAAAAGCAATATAACTAAAAGTGATATAAAGTTAGTACACTAATACAAATAATAATAAAGTACCATATTTATAATATAACAAAGCTTTATGAAATTACTTGGTTTTGGTTTTTTTTAAATCCTGGGATGAAATATTTTGATCGATCTTGTTGAGAGCAACTAATAAAATGTTATTAATAAGTTCGTTGCATGTTTTGTCTACATGGATTGAGTTACAGTTCGTAACGTTACCGATTATTACAAATAATTTTGCGCCTACAGTAGGTTGTACAACTAACAATTTTTTAAAGGCATTTGCATCGTCTTGTAGAACAGCTCGTGCAAGTAAATGTTCGAATAACATCTTCTGGTAGCTCATTAATGATATTATCCGGTTTGAGCGATGAATCATCTGCATTGTCTGTCCAGCCAAAATGCGTTGGATCTAATGGTTCTTCTGCGCCTAACACTGTAGAATACGAATATACCATGTAAAAGGATCTTTTCAGGTGACCCTGTAATGACGAACTGGTGCAAGGTAATTCCTGAAGCTATGAAGACTACTTCGATTCATACTTTCAAATCGGAGAGTGTCAAATGTCTTAGATCTTGAACCTGATTTTACAACCGTGACCAAATATTCTTCCGCAAGTTCCAAGCACTCAGCACTTGGAGGAAGACTTCGTCCAAATTTGCACAGATAGTTTTCCGGTTCTGCCTTAAAGCGGATATTTTGTTACGTATCTTACTGCTAACATCAGACCCTGTAAGAAAGTGTGCTGCAAGAAGGGCATCTGTTGCTGCACCTATTTCGTTCACAAGTGTGTGAATTGGTATAATATCGGACCTCGATTTTCGCATCCATAATTCTGAAAGTCCATTTTCATGTAGGATCTTGTAAAATTGAATTAGTAAAGCAAAGACATCTGTGTCATTTGAGAGCACTACAACGCGTCGCATCCCATGCTTAACCGCATGGAAAACGTGAGGGATAATGCGTATGTCAGCCTCCTCAACAGCTACTTTGAGAGTTCCTGATATTTCCACGAATCTCTTATCTTTGATTGATGCAGCTGGAGTAGGACCACCGTCAAGCAAGACGCCACTGAGAATAGTTTCTGAATCTCGATTTATTGTACCTGTCTTCAAAAATTCAGCCAGAGCAGTTTGAATCAAAACTTTGTTCTCAGATGATTCCCAAAATCTATCTGTACAGGTGTTGTGGTAGTGCTTATTGATGTCAATGGTAGTGGCTGTACAGATCTTCTTTCCATCTCAGCACTTTTGAAAACAGTCCAAGACACTTAGTGACCCTAAGTTACTTCCATTTTTAAGAAAACAAATATTGTCGGATAATTATAACTTAAAATTGAGTTAATTCAGTAGTGCGAAAGGAGTGTGTTAGCTGAAGCAGACTCTTGCAGATCGTTAGTTACATAATATTCAGAAATAAAATTTAGGATCATATTTGTCGTAAACTCTCAGATATTAGCGATTAAAAGCGTGTATACTCAGGAGGGCAAAAGGAGTGTTTGGAAGCTGTAGCAGAATTTTGCAGATCGTTGGTTAGTGACGTATTTAGGAATAAATGAAGAGACGTAATTGACGTAAATTGTCAGATATTTTAGAAGGTGAACCAAACTCTTGTGGTCCATAGTCACTGACTTAATTTTAAAAAGTGAAATAACTTTTTTTGTCGTGATTTTTCATATTTGCAATTGAAAAGTGCATCTGTTCTGTAAGGCGAACGGGGTGGTTCGAAGCTGTAGCAGACTCTTCCTAATCGTCGGTTACTGACACATGAACGTTAAATCAAAAAAAAAAAAAAAAAAAAACTATTAACGTTAACTTTCTGGTAATAACAATTGAAAGTGAGTCCACTCAGCAAGGCGAAAGAAGTGTGGAAGCTGACCAAGACTCTTCCAGAAATTGTCGTACATTCTCATATTTAATGTGACAGGTGAATCTATCAAGCAGGGCGAAAGGACTGTTTGGAAGTTCAAGCAGACTTTGCAGATCGTTAGTTGAAGACATATTTAAGAATGAAACGGAAGAACGGAATTGTCGTACATATACTTACTGAATATATTCACTTTTCAAATGTGAATATCAGATAATGTACAACAACTCCGTTCTTTCGTTTCATTCAAAATATGTCTTTAACTAAAGGTCTGCGAAATCTGTTATATCATACATACACTACTCTCGCTTTAGTGAATGGACCCACTTTCCAATATTAAATATTTGACAGTTTAAGACAATTCCGATCTTTCATTTTATTCTTAAAAATGTCAGTAACTTATGATCAGCAAGACTCTACTATAGCCACCATACTAGCCATTTGTTCTACCTAATGTACTCACTTTTCAATCTGTAAATATCTGACAATTTATATGAATTTCGTTCATTCATTAATTGTTAAATATGTCATTAATTAACGATCAGACAGTGTCTGCTACATCAACGAAACACTCGTTTCGCCCTACTGAATGGATTCACTTTTTAATTGCAAATATGACAATTTACGACAATTCCGTTCTTTATTTTCTAAAAAGAAGTCAGTTACTAATAACGAACAAGAGTCTGCTTCATCTACCAAACACTCCTTTCACTCTAATGAGTTTACTCATTTTTCAATTGTAAATACCTGACAGGTTAAGACAACTTCGATCTAATATTTTATTCTTAAAAATTATACTAGCTAACAATCAGCAAGAGTCTACTTCAGCTTCCAAATACTTCTTTCGCCCTACTGAATAGGTTCGCTTTTCTAATGTAAATATCTGACTAATTACGACCATTCCGTTTTTCCATATCATACTTAATATGTCTTCAACCAACGAGCACCAATAGTCAGTTTCAACTTCCAAACGCTGCAATCGCCCCTCTAAATAGATTCGCTTTTCTAATTTAAATATCAGAAAGTACGACAAATTCGTTCTGTCATTTAATTCTTAAATATATCAGTAACTAACGATCTGGAATAGTCTCCAGCTTCCACACTCGTTTCGTCTTGTGAGTGGACTTACTTTTCAATTTAAATATCTGACAATTTACGATAACTACGTTTAGTCCAGTCCCTGTCCATAAGCTAACCCGTAGGAATTTTGAGGTGGATTAAGTTTCTCTTCAGATCCAAGTAAGACACGTCTCGGTGATGGAAAAAATCTTGTGTGATCATCTGGCAACGCGGGCAAATTGGAAATTCAATATTTCGGCCATGCGAAAATGCAATATTTATCCTTAACACGAATATCTCATCATTAAATGAAGCTAGAAACTTCGTTCTTCTACCGAATTCAAGATAATGAACACTGTAATCAAGAGACATTCGTAACGTGGAAACATAATGCCGCCATTTTTAAATATGGCTGCAGGTTTGTCGAAATTTCGATTTTTTTTCGTACACTATTATCATTTATTCGAAGATAACTACGAAACTATAAGAGATATCATAAACATACTTGAAATAAACGGGATAGAGCTTTTCAACGGTACCAATATCTTTTCTCTGTCTTTAAATTTGACGGAGTTATTGAAATTTTAGTAGCTGTAGGTGTTTGGCTTCAGATTAAATTAAGAAAGGTTAAGCGCTAAAGCAAAACTATCCATGATTTTTCTGTACAAGTTTTAATGCTGATAAATTACTGTAAGATCTTACAGTGAGATTTCTAGGTAAAAGTGCAAATGGTTAATAATAATAATAATAATAATAATAATAATAATAATAATAATAATAATAATAATAATAATAATAATAATAATAATAATAATAATAATAATAATAATAAATCGTGGTTGCTAAAATAATAACTCAACAATTTCAGTAGAGAAAAGCAATATAACTAAAAGTGATATAAAGTTAGTACACTAATACAAATAATAATAAAGTACCATATTTATAATATAACAAAGCTTTATGAAATTACTTGGTTTTGGTTTTTTTTAAATCCTGGAATGAAATATTTTGATCGGTCTTGTTGAGAGCAACTAATAAAATGTTATTAATAAGTTCGTTGCATGTTTTGTCTACATGGATTGAGTTACAGTTCGTAACGTTCCGATTATTACAAATAATTTTGCGCCTACAGAAGGTTGTACAACTAACAATTTTTTAAAGGCATTTGCATCGTCTTGTAGAACAGCTCGTGCAAGTAAATGTTCGAATAACATCTTCTGGTAGCTCATTAATGCTATTATTCCGTTTGAGCGATGAATCATCTGCATTGTCTGTCCATCCAAAATGCGTTGGATCTAATGGTTCTTCTGCGCCTAACACTGTAGAATACGACTATACCATGTAAAAGGATCGTTTCAGGTGACCCTGTAATGACGAACTGGTGCAAGGTAATTCCTGAAGCTATGAAGACTACTTTGATTCATACTTTCAAATCGGAGAGTGTCAAATGTCTTAGATCTTGAACCTGATTTTACAACCCTGACCAAATATTCTTCCGCAAGTTCCAAGCACTCAGCACTTGGAGGAAGACTTCGTCCAAATTTGCACAGATAGTTTTCCGGTTCTGCCTTAAAGCGGATATTTTGTTACGTATCTTACTGCTAACATCAGACCCTGTAAGAAAGTGTGCTGCAAGAAGGGCATCTGTTGCTGCACCTATTTCGTTCACAAGTGTGTGAATTGGTATAATATCGGACCTCGATTTTCGCATCCATAATTCTGAAAGTCCATTTTCATGTAGGATCTTGTAAAAATGAATTAGTAAAGCAAAGACATCTGTGTCATTTGAGAGTACTACAACGCGTCGCATCCCATGCTTAACCGCATGGAAAACGTGAGAGACAATGCGTATGTCAGCCTCCTCAACAGCTACTTTGAGAGTTCCTGATATTTCCGCGAATCTCTTATCTTTGATAGACGCAGCTGGAGTAGGACCACCGTCAATCAAGACGCCACTGAGAATAGTTTCTGAATCTCGATTTATTGTACCTGTCTTCAAAAATTCAGCCAGAGCAGTTTGAATCAAAACTTTGTTCTCAGATGAAGCCCAAAATCTGTCCATCTGTACAGGAGGTGTTGTGGTAGTGCTTATTGATGTCAATGGTAGTGGCTGTACAGATCTTCTTTCCATCTCAGCACTTTTGAAAACAGTCCAAGACACTTAGTGACCCTAAGTTACTTCCATTTTTAAGAAAACAAATATTGTCGGATAATTATAACTTAAAATTGAGTTAATTCAGTAGTGCGAAAGGAGTGTGTTAGCTGAAGCAGACTCTTGCAGGTCGTTAGTTACATAATATTCAGAAATAAAATTTAGGATCATATTTGTCGTAAACTCTCAGATATTAGCGATTAAAAAGCGTGTATACTCAGGAGGGCAAAAGGAGTGTTTGGAAGCTGTAGCAGAATTTTGCAGATCGTTGGTTAGTGACGTATTTAGGAATAAATGAAGAGACGTAATTGACGTAAATTGTCAGATATTTTAGAAGGTGAACCAAACTCTTGTGGTCCATAGTCACTGACTTAATTTTAAAAAGTGAAATAACTTTTCTTTGTCGTGATTTTTCATATTTGCAATTGAAAAGTGCAGCTGTTCTGTAAGGCGAACGGGGTGGTTCGAAGCTGTAGCAGACTCTTCCTAATCGTCGGTTACTGACACATGAACGTTAAATAAAAAAAAAACAATTAACGTTAATTTTGTGGTAATAACAATTGAAAGTGAGTCCACTCAGCAAGGCGAAAGAAGTGTGGAAGCTGACCAAGACTCTTCCAGAAATTGTCGTACATTCTGATTTTTAATGTGACAGGTGAATCTATCAAGCAGGGCGAAAGGACTGTTTGGAAGTTCAAGCAGACTTTGCCGATCGTTAGTTGAAGACATATTTAAGAATAAAACGGAAGAAAGGAATTGTCGTAAATATACTTACTGAATATATTCACTTTTCAAATGTGAATATCAGATAATGTACAACAACTCCGTTCTTTCGTTTCATTCAAAATATGCTTTTAACTAACGGTCTGCGAAATATGCTATATCATCCATACACTACTCTCGCCTTAGTGAATGGACCCACTTTCCAATATTAAATATTTGACAATTTAAGACAATTCCGATCTTTCATTTTATTCTTAAAAATGTCAGTAACTTATCATCAGCAAGACTCTACTGTAGCCACCAAACTAGCCATTTGTTCTACCTAATGTACTCACTTTTCAATCTGTAAATATCTGACAATTTATATGAATTTCGTTCATTCATTAATTGTTAAATATGTCATTAATTAACGATCAGACAGTGTCTGCTACATCAACGAAATACTCGTTGCGCCCTACTGAATGGATTCACTTTTTAATTGCAAATATGACAATTTACGACAATTCCGTTCTTTATTTTCTAAAAAGAAGTCAGTTACTAATAACGAACAAGAGTCTGCTTCATCTACCAAACACTCCTTTCACTCTAATGAGTTTACTCATTTTTCAATTGTAAATACCTGACAGGTTAAGACAACTTCGATCTAATATTTTATTCTTAAAAATTATACTAACTAACAATCAGCAAGAGTCTACTTCAGCTTCCAAATACTTCTTTCGCCCTACTGAATAGATTCGCTTTTCTAATGTAAATATCTGACTAATTACGACCATTCCATTTTTCCATATCATACTTAATACGTCTTCAACCAACGAGCACCAATAGTCAGTTTCAACTTCCAAACGCTGCAATCGCCCCTCTAAATAGATTCGCTTTTCTAATTTAAATATCAGAAAGTACGACAAATTCTTTCTGTCATTTTATTCTTAAATATATCAGTAACTAACGATCTGGAATAGTCTCCAGCTTCCACAATCGTTTCGTCTTGTGAGTGGACTTACTTTTCAATTTAAATATCTGACAATTTACGATAACTACGTTTAGTCCAGTCCCTGTCCATAAGTTAACCCGTAGGAATTTTGAGGTGGATTAAGTTTCTCTTCAGATCCAAGTAAGACACGTCTCAGTGATGGAAAAAATATTGTGTGATCATCTGGCAACCCGGGCAAATTGGAAATTCAATATTTCGGGCATGCGGAAATGCCATATTTATCTTAAACACGAATATCTCATCATTAAATGAAGCTAGAAACTTCGTTCTTGTACCGAATTCAAGATAATGAACACTGTAATCAAGAAACATTCGTAACGTGGAAACATAATGCCGCCATTTTTAAATATGGCTGCAGGTTTGTCCAAATTTCGATTTTTTTCGTACACTATTATCATTTATTCGAAGATAACTACGAAGCTATAAGAGATATCATTAACATACTTGAAATAAACGGGATAGAGCTTTTCAACGGTACCTATATCTTTTCTCTATCTTTAAATTTGACGGACTTATTGAAATTTTAGTAGCTGTAGGTGTTTGGCTTCAGATTAAGTTAAGAAAGGTTAAGCTCTAAAGCAAAACTATCCATAATTTTTCTGTACAAGTTTTAATGCTGATAAATTACTGTAAGATCTTACAGTGAGATTTCTAGGTAAAAGTGCAAATGGTTAATAATAATAATAATAATAATAATAATAATAATAATAATAATAATAATAATAATAATAATAATAATAATAATAATAATAATAATAATAATAAATCGTGGTTGCTAAAATAATAACTCAACAATTTCAGTAGAGAAAAGCAATATAACTAAAAGTGATATAAAGTTAGTACACTAATACAAATAATAATAAAGTACCATATTTATAATATAACAAAGCTTTATGAAATTACTTGGTTTTGTTTTTTTTAAAATCCTGTGATGAAATATTTTGATCGGTCTTGTTGAGAGCAACTAATAAAATGTTATTAATAAGTTCGTTGCATATTTTGTCTACATGGATTGAGTTACAGTTCGTAACGTTACCGATTATTACAAATAATTTTGCGCCTACAGAAGGTTGTACAACTAACAATTTTTTAAAGGCATTTGCATCGTCTTGTAGAACAGCTCGTGCAAGTAAATGTTCGAATAACATCTTCTGGTAGCTCATTAATGCTATTATCCGGTTTGAGCGATGAATCATCTGCATTGACTGTCCATCCAAAATGCGTTGGATCTAATGGTTCTTCTGCGCCTAACACTGTAGAATACGAATATACCATGTAAAAGGATCTTTTCAGGTGACCCTGTAATGACGAACTGGTGCAAGGTAATTCCTGAAGCTATGAAAACTACTTTGATTCATACTTTCAAATCGGAGAGTGTCAAATGTCTTAGATCTTGAACCTGATTTTACAACCGTGACCAAATATTCTTCCGCAAGTTCCAAGCACTCAGCACTTGGAGGAAGACTTCGTCCAAATTTGCACAGATAGTTTTCCGGTTCTGCCTTAAAGCGGATATTTTGTTACGTATCTTACTGCTAACATCAGACCCTGTAAGAAAGTGTGCTGCAAGAAGGGCATCTGTTGCTGCACCTATTTCGTTCACAAGTGTGTGAATTGGTATAATATCGGATCTCGATTTTCGCATCCATAATTCTGAAAGTCCATTTTCATGTAGGATCTTGTAAAAATGAATTAGTAAAGCAAAGACATCTGTGTCATTTGAGAGCACTACAACGCGTCGCATCCCATGCTTAACCGCATGGAAAACGTGAGGGATAATGCGTATGTCAGCCTCCTCAACAGCTACTTTGAGAGTTCCTGATATTTCCGCAAATCTCTTATCTTTGATTGATGCAGCTGGAGTAGGACCACCGTCAAGCAAGACCCCACTGAGAATAGTTTCTGAATCTCGATTTATTGTAACTGTCTTCAAAAATTCAGCCAGAGCAGTTTGAATCAAAACTTTGTTCTCAGATGATGCCCAAAATCTGTCCATCTGTACAGGATGTGTTGTGGTAGTGCTTATTGATGTCAATGGTAGTGGCTGTACAGATCTTCTTTCCATCTCAGCACTTTTGAAAACAGTCCAAGACACTTAGTGCCCTAAGTTACTTCCATTTTTAAGAAAACAAATATTGTCGGATAATTATAACTTAAAATTGAGTTAATTCAGTAGTGCGAAAGGAGTGTGTTAGCTGAAGCAGACTCTTGCAGATCGTTAGATACATAATATTCAGAAATAAAATTTACGATCATATTTGTCGTAAACTCTCAGATATTAGCGATTAAAAAGCGTGTATACTCAGGAGGGCAAAAGGAGTGTTTGGAAGCTGTAGCAGAATTTTGCACATCGTTGGTTAGTGACGTATTTAGGAATAAATGAAGAGACGTAATTGACGTAAATTGTCAGATATTTTAGAAGGTGAACCAAACTCTTGTGGTCCATAGTCACTGACTTAATTTTAAAAAGTGAAATAACTTTTTTTGTCGTGATTTTTCATATTTGCAATTGAAAAGTACATCTGTTCTGTAAGGCGAACGGGGTGGTTCGAAGCTGTAGCAGACTCTTCCTGATCGTCGGTTACTGACACATGAACGTTAAATAAAAAAAAAAAAACAATTAACGTTAATTTTGTGGTAATAACAATTGAAAGTGAGTCCACTCAGCAAGGCGAAAGAAGTGTGGAAGCTGACCAAGACTCTTCCAGAAATTGTCGTACATTCTGATATTTAATGTGACAGGTGAATCTATCAAGCAGGGCGAAAGGACTGTTTGGAAGTTCAAGCAGACTTTGCAGATCGTTAGTTGAAGACATATTTAAGAATGAAACGGAAGAACGGAATTGTCGTACATATACTTACTGAATATATTCACTTTTGAAATGTGAATATCAGATAATGTACAACAACTCCGTTCTTTCGTTTCATTCAAAATATGTCTTTAACTAACGATCAGCGAAATCTGCTATATCATCCGTACACTACTCTCGCCTTAGTGAATGGACCCACTTTCCAATATTAAATATTTGACAATTTAAGACAATTCCGATCTTTCATTTTATTCTTAAAAATGTCAGTAACTTATGATCAGCAAGACTCTACTGTAGCCACCAAACTAGCCATTTGTTCTACCTAATGTACTCACTTTTCAATCTGTAAATATCTGACAATTTATATGAATTTCGTTCATTCATTAATTGTTAAATCTGTCATTAATTAACGATCAGACAGTGTCTGCTACATCAACGAAACACTCGTTGCGCCCTACTGAATGGATTCACTTTTTAATTGCAAATATGACAATTTACGACAATTCCGTTCTTTATTTTCTAAAAAGAAGTCAGTTACTAATAACGAACAAGAGTCTGCTTCATCTACCAAACACTCCTTTCACTCTAATGAGTTTACTCATTTTTCAATTGTAAATACCTGACAGGTTAAGACAACTTCGATCTAATATTTTATTCTTAAAAATTATACTAGCTAACAATCAGCAAGAGTCTACTTCAGCTTCCAAATACTTCTTTCGCCCTAGTGAATAGATTCGCTTTTCTAATGTAAATATCTGACTAATTACGACCATTCCGTTTTTCCATATCATACTTAATATGTCTTCAACCAACGAGCACCAATAGTCAGTTTCAACTTCCAAACGCTGCAATCGCCCCTCTAAATAGATTCGCTTTTCTAATTTAAATATCAGAAAGTACGACAAATTCGTTCTGTCATTTTATTCTTAAATATATCAGTAACTAACGATCTGGAATAGTCTCCAGCTTCCACAATCGTTTCGTCTTGTGAGTGGACTTACTTTTCAATTTAAATATCTGACAATTTACGATAACTACGTTTAGTCCAGTCCCTGTCCATAAGTTAACCCGTAGGAATTTTGAGGTGGATTAAGTTTCTCTTCAGATCGAAGTAAGACACGTCTCAGTGATGGAAAAAATCTTGTGTGATCATCTGGCAACCCGGGCAAATTGGAAATTCAATATTTCGGCCATGCGAAAATGCCATATTTATCTTAAACACGAATATCTCATCATTAAATGAAGCTAGAAACTTCGTTCTTGTACCAAATTCAAGATAATGAACACTATAATCAAGAAACATTCGTAACCTGGAAATATAATGCCGCTATTTTTAAATATGGGTGCAGGTTTGTCGAAATTTCGATTTTTTTTCGTACATTATTATCATTTATTCGAAGATAACTACGAAACTATAAGAGATATCATAAACGTACTTGAAATAAACGGGATAGAGCTTTTCAACGGTACCAATATCTTTTCTTTATTTTTAAATTTGACGGACTTATTGAAATTTTAGTAGCTGTAGGTGTTTGGCTTCAGATTAAGTTAAGAAAGGATAAGCGCTGAAGCAAAACTATCCATGATTTTTCTGTACAAGTTTTAATGCTGATAAATTACTGTAAGATCTTACAGTGAGATTTCTAGGTAAAAGTGCAAATGGTTAATAATAATAATAATAATAATAATAATAATAATAATAATAATAATAAATCGTGGTTGCTAAAATAATAACTCAACAATTTCAGTAGAGAAAAGCAATATAACTAAAAGTGATATAAAGTTAGTACACTAATACAAATAATAATAAAGTAATATATTTATAATATAACAAAGCTTTATGAAATTACTTGGTTTTGGTTTTTTTTAAATCCTGGGATGAAATATTTTGATCGGTCTTGTTGAGAGCAACTAATAAAATGTTATTAATAAGTTCGTTGCATACTTTGTCTACATGGATTGAGTTACAGTTCGTAACGTTACCGATTATGACAAATAATTTTGCGCCTACGGAAGGTTGTACAACTAACAATTTTTTAAAGGCATTTGCATCGTCTTGTAGAACAGCTCGTGCAAGTAAATGTTCGAATAACATCTTCTGGTAGCTCATTAATGCTATTATCCCGTTTGAGCGATGAATCATCTGCATTGTCTGTCCATCCAAAATGCGTTGGATCTAATGGTTCTTCTGCGCCTAACACTGTAGAATACGAATATACCATGTAAAAGGATCTTTTCAGGTGACCCTGTAATGACGAACTGGTGCAAGGTAATTCCTGAAGCTTTGAAGACTACTTTGCTTCATACTTTCAAATCGGAGAGTGTCAAATGTCTTAGATCTTGAACCTGATTTTACAACCGTGACCAAATATTCTTCCGCAAGTTCCAAGCACTCAGCACTTGGAGGAAGATTTCGTCCAAATTTGCACAGATAGTTTTCCGGTTCTGCCTTAAAGCGGATATTTTGTTACGTATCTTACTGCTAACATCAGACCCTGTAAGAAAGTGTGCTGCAAGAAGGGCATCTGTTGCTGCACCTATTTCGTTCACAAGTGTGTGAATTGGTATAATATCGGATCTCGATTTTCGCATCCATAATTCTGAAAGTCCATTTTCATGTAGGATCTTGTAAAAATGAATTAGTAAAGCAAAGATATCTGTGTCATTTGAGAGCACTACAACGCGTCGCATCCCATGCTTAACCGCATGGAAAACGTGAGGGATAATGCGTATGTCAGCCTCCTAAACAGCTACTTTGAGAGTCCCTGATATTTCCGCGAATCTCTTATCTTTGATTGACGCAGCTGGAGTAGGATCACCGTCAAGCAAGACGCCACTGAGAATAGTTTCTGAATCTCGATTTATTGTACCTGTCTTCAAAAATTCAGCCAGAGCAGTTTGAATCAAAACTTTGTTCTCAGATGATGCCCAAAATCTGTCCATCTGTACAGGAGGTTTTGTGGTAGTGCTTATTGATGTCAATGGTAGTGGCTGTACAGATCTTCTTTCCATCTCAGCACTTTTGAAAACAGTCCAAGACACTTAGTGACCCTAAGTTACTTCCATTTTTAAGAAAACAAATATTGTCGGATAATTATAACTTAAAATTGAGTTAATTCAGTAGTGCGAAAGGAGTGTGTTAGCTGAAGCAGACTCTTGCAGATCGTTAGTAACATAATATTCAGAAATAAAATTTAGGATCATATTTGTCGTAAACTCTCAGATATTAGCGATTAAAAAGCGTGTATACTCAGGAGGGCAAAAGGAGTGTTTGGAAGCTGTAGCAGAATTTTGCAGATCATTGGTTAGTGACGTATTTAGGAATAAATGAAGAGACGTAATTGACGTAAATTGTCAGATATTTTAGAAGGTGAACCAAACTCTTGTGGTCCATAGTCACTGACTTAATTTAAAAAAGTGAAATAACTTTTTTTGTCGTGATTTTTCATATTTGCAATTGAAAAGTGCATCTGTTCTGTAAGGCGAACGGGGTGGTTCGAAGCTGTAGCAGACTTCCTGATCGTCTGTTACTGACACATGAACGTTAATTTAAAAAAAGACAATTAACGTTAATTTTGTGGTAATAACAATTGAAAGTGAGTCCACTCAGCAAGGCGAAACAAGTGTGGAAGCTGACCAAGACTCTTCCAGAAATTGTCGTACATTCTGATATTTAATGTGACAGGTGAATCTATCAAGCAGGGCGAAAGGACTGTTTGGAAGTTCAAGCAGACTTTGCAGATCGTTAGTTGAAGACATATTTAAGAATGAAACGGAAGAACGGAATTGTCGTACATATACTTACTGAATATATTCACTTTTCAAATGTGAATATCAGATAATGTACAACAACTCCGTTCTTTCGTTTCATTCAAAATATGTCTTTAACTAACGATCAGCAAAATCTGCTATATCATCCGTACACTACTCTCGCCTTAGTGAATGGACCCACTTTCCAATATTAAATATTTGACAATTTAAGACAATTCCGATCTTTCATTTTATTCTAAAAAATGTCAGTATCTTATGATCAGCAAGACTCTACTGTAGCCACCAAACTAGCCATTTGTTCTACCTAATGTACTCACTTTTCAATCTGTAAATATCTGACAATTTATATGAATTTCGTTCATTCATTAATTGTTAAATATGTCATTAATTAACGATCAGACAGTGTCTGCTATATCAACGAAACACTCGTTGCGCCCTACTGAATGGATTCACTTTTTAATTGCAAATATGACAATTTACGACAATTCCGTTCTTTATTTTCTAAAAAGAAGTCAGTTACTAATAACGAACAAGAGTCTGCTTCATCTACCAAACACTCCTTTCACTCTAATGAGTTTACTCATTTTTCAATTGTAAATACCTGACAGGTTAAGACAACTTCGATCTAATATTTTATTCTTAAAAATTATACTAGCTAACAATCAGCAAGAGTCTACTTCAGCTTCCAAATACTTCTTTCGCCCTAGTGAATAGATTCGCTTTTCTAATGTAAATATCTGACTAATTACGACCATTCCGTTTTTCCATATCATACTTAATATGTCTTCAACCAACGAGCACCAATAGTCAGTTTCAACTTCCAAACGCTGCAATCGCCCCTCTAAATAGATTCGCTTTTCTAATTTAAATATCAGAAAGTACGACAAATTCGTTCTGTCATTTTATTCTTAAATATATCAGTAACTAACGATCTGGAATAGTCTCCAGCTTCCACAATCGTTTCGTCTTGTGAGTGGACTTACTTTTCAATTTAAATATCTGATAATTTACGATAACTACGTTTAGTCCAGTCCCTGTCCATAAGTTAACCCGTAGGAATTTTGAGGTGGATTAAGTTTCTCCTCAGATCCAAGTAAGACACGTCTCAGTGATGGAAAAAATCTTGTGTGATCATCTGGCAACCCGGGCAAATTGGAAATTCAATATTTCGGCCATGCGAAAATGCCATATTTATCTTAAACACGAATATCTCATCATTAAATGAAGCTAGAAACTTCGTTCTTGTACCAAATTCAAGATAATGAACACTGTAATCAAGAAACATTCGTAACGTGGAAACATAATGCCGCTATTTTTAAATATGGGTGCAGGTTTGTCGAAATTTCGATTTTTTTTCGTACACTATTATCATTTATTCGAGGATAACTACGAAACTATAAGAGATATCATAAACGTACTTGAAATAAACGGGATAGAGCTTTTCAACGGTACCAATATCGTCTCTCTATCTTTAAATTTGACGGAGTTATTGAAATTTTAGTAGCTGTAGGTGTTTGGCTTCAGATTAAGTTAAGAAAGGATAAGCGCTAAAGCAAAACTATCCATGATTTTTCTGTACAAGTTTTAATGCTGATAAATTACTGTAAGATCTTACAGTGAGATTTCTAGGTAAAAGTGCAAATGGTTAATAATAATAATAATAATAATAATAATAATAATAATAATAATAATAAATCGTGTTTGCTAAAATAATAACTCAACAATTTCAGTAGAGAAAAGCAATATAACTAAAAGTGATATAAAGTTAGTACACTAATACAAATAATAATAAAGTAATATATTTATAATATAACAAAGCTTTATGAAATTACTTGGTTTTGGTTTTTTTTAAATCCTGTGATGAAATATTTTGATCGGTCTTGTTGAGAGCAACTAATAAAATGTTATTAATAAGTTCGTTGCATATTTTGTCTACATGGATTGAGTTACAGTTCGTAACGTTACCGATTATTACAAATAATTTTGCGCCTACGGAAGGTTGTACAACTAACAATTTTTTAAAGGCATTTGCATCGTCTTGTAGAACAGCTCCTGCAAGTAAATGTTCGAATAACATCTTCTGGTAGCTCATTAATGCTATTATCCCGTTTGAGCGATGAATCATCTGCATTGTCTGTCCATCCAAAATGCGTTGGATCTAATGGTTCTTCTGCGCCTAACACTGTAGAATACGAATATACCATGTAAAAGGATCTTTTCAGGTGACCCTGTAATGACGAACTGGTGCAAGGTAATTCCTGAAGCTATGAAGACTACTTTGCTTCATACTTTCAAATCGGAGAGTGTCAAATGTCTTAGATCTTGAACCTGATTTTACAACCGTGACCAAATATTCTTCCGCAAGTTCCAAGCACTCAGCACTTGGAGGAAGATTTCGTCCAAATTTGCACAGATAGTTTTCCGGTTCTGCCTTAAAGCGGATATTTTGTTACGTATCTTACTGCTAACATCAGACCCTGTAAGAAAGTGTGCTGCAAGAAGGGCATCTGTTGCTGCACCTATTTCGTTCACAAGTGTGTGAATTGGTATAATATCGGATCTCGATTTTCGCATCCATAATTCTGAAAGTCCATTTTCATGTAGGATCTTGTAAAAATGAATTAGTAAAGCAAAGATATCTGTGTCATTTGAGAGCACTACAACGCGTCGCATCCCATGCTTAACCGCATGGAAAACGTGAGGGATAATGCGTATGTCAGCCTCCTCAACAGCTACTTTGAGAGTCCCTGATATTTCCGCGAATCTCTTATCTTTGATTGATGCAGCTGAAGTAGGACCACCGTCAAGCAAGACGCCACTGAGAATAGTTTCTGAATCTCGATTTATTGTACCTGTCTTCAAAAATTCAGCCAGAGCAGTTTGAATCAAAACTTTGTTCTCAGATGATGCCCAAAATCTGTCCATCTGTACAGGAGGTGTTGTGGTAGTGCTTATTGATGTCAATGGTAGTGGCTGTACAGATCTTCTTTCCATCTCAGCACTTTTGAAAACAGTCCAAGACACTTAGTGACCCTAAGTTACTTCCATTTTTAAGAAAACAAATATTGTCGGATAATTATAACTTAAAATTGAGTTAATTCAGTAGTGCGAAAGGAGTGTGTTAGCTGAAGCAGACTCTTGCAGATCGTTAGTAACATAAAATTCAGAAATAAAATTTAGGATCATATTTGTCGTAAACTCTCAGATATTAGCGATTAAAAAGCGTGTATACTCAGGAGGGCAAAAGGAGTGTTTGGAAGCTGTAGCAGAATTTTGCAGATCATTGGTTAGTGACGTATTTAGGAATAAATGAAGAGACGTAATTGACGTAAATTGTCAGATATTTTAGAAGGTGAACCAAACTCTTGTGGTCCATAGTCACTGACTTAATTTAAAAAAGTGAAATAACTTTTTTTTGTCGTGATTTTTCATATTTGCAATTGAAAAGTGCATCTGTTCTGTAAGGCGAACGGGGTGGTTCGAAGCTGTAGCAGACTTCCTGATCGTTGGTTACTGACACATGAACGTTAATTAAAAAAAAACAATTAACGTTAATTTTGTGGTAATAACAATTGAAAGTGAGTCCACTCAGCAAGGCGAAACAAGTGTGGAAGCTGACCAAGACTCTTCCAGAAATTGTCGTACATTCTGATATTTTATGTGACAGGTGAATCTATCAAGCAGGGCGAAAGGACTGTTTGGAAGTTCAAGCAGACTTTGCAGTTCGTTAGTTGAAGACATATTTAAGAATGAAACGGAAGAACGGAATTGTCGTACATATATTTACTGAATATATTTACTTTTCAAATGTGACTATCAGATAACGTATAACAACTCCGTTCTTTCGTTTCATACAAAATATGTCTTTAACTAACAGTCTGCGAAATCTGCTATATCATCCATACACTACTCTCGTCATAGTGAATGGACCCACTTTCCAATATTAAATATTTGACAATTTAAGACAATTCCGATTTTTCGTTTTATTCTTAAAAATGTCAGTAACTTATGATCAGCAAGACTCTACTGTAGCCACCAAACTAGCCATTTGTTCTACCTAATGTGCTCACTTTTCAATCTGTAAATATCTGACAATTTATATGAATTTCGTTCATTCATTAATTGTTAAATATGTCATTAATTAACGATCAGACTGTGTCTGCTACATCAACGAAACATTCGTTTAACCCTACTGAATGGATTCACTTTTTAATTGCAAATATGACAATTAACGACAATTCCGTTCTTTATTTTCTAAAAAGATGTCAGTTACTAATAACGAACAAGAGTCTGCTTCATCTACCAAACACTCCTTTCACTCTAATGAGTTTACTCATTTTTCAGTTGTAAATACCTGACAGGTTAAGACAAATTCGATCTAATATTTTATTCTTAAAAATTATACTAGCTAACAATCAGCAAGAGTCTACTTCAGCTTCCAAATACTTCTTTCGCCCTACTGAATAGATTCGCTTTTCTAATGTAAATATCTGACTAATTATGACCATTCCGTTTTTCCATATCATACTTAATATGTCTTCAACCAACGAGCACCAATAGTCTGTTTCAACTTCCAAACGCTGCAATCGCCCTTCTAAATAGAATCGCTTTTGTAATTTAAATATCAGAAAGTACGACAAATTCGTTCTGTCATTTTATTCTTAAATATATCAGTAACTAACGATCTGGAATAGTCTCCAGCTTCCACACTCGTTTCGTCTTGTGAGTGGACTTACTTTTCAATTTAAATATCTGATAATTTACGATAACTACGTTTAGTCCAGTCCCTGTCCATAAGTTAACCCGTAGGAATTTTGAGGTGGATTAAGTTTCTCTTCAGATCGAAGTAAGACACGTCTCAGTGATGGAAAAAATCTTGTGTGATCATCTGGCAACCCGGGCAAATTGGAAATTCAATATTTCGGCCATGCGAAAATGCCATATTTATCTTAAACACGAATATCTCATCATTAAATGAAGCTAGAAACTTCGTTCTTGTACCGAATTCAAGATAATGAACACTGTAATCAAGAAACATTCGTAACGTGGAAACATAATGCCGCTATTTTTAAATATGGCTGCAGGTTTGTCGAAATTTCGATTTTTTTCGTACACTATTATCATTTATTCGAAGATAACTACGAAACTATAAGAGATACCATAAACATACTTGAAATAAACGGGATAGAGCTTTTCAACGGTACCAATATCTTTTCTCTATCTTTAAATTTGACGGAGTTATTGAAAATTTAGTAGCTGTAGGTGTTTGGCTTCTGATTAAGTTAAGGAAGGTTAACCGCTAAAGCAAAACTATCCATGATTATTCTGCACAAGTTTTAATGCTGATAAATTACTGTAAGATCTTACAGTGAGATTTCTAGGTAGAAGTGCAAATGGTTAATAATAATAATAATAATAATAATAATAATAATAATAATAATAATAATAATAATAATAATAATAATAATAATAATAAATCGTGGTTGCTAAAATAATAATTCAACAATTTCAGTAGAGAAAAGCAATATAATTAAAAGTGATATAAAGTTAGTACACTAATACAAATAATAATAAAGTACCATATTTATAATATAACAAAGCTTTATTAAATTACTTGGTTTTGGTTTTTTTAAAATCCTGTGATGAAATATTTTGATCGGTCTTGTTGAGAGCAACTAATAAAATGTTATTAATAAGTTCGTTGCATATTTTGTCTACATGGATTGAGTTACAGTTCGTAACGTTACAGATTATTACAAATAATTTTGCACCTACAGAAGGTTATACAACTAACAATTTTTTTAAGGCATTTGCATCGTCTTGTAGAACAGCTCGTGCAAGTAAATGTTCGAATAACATCTTCTGGTAGCTCATTAATGCTATTATCCCGTTTGAGCGATGAATCATCTGCATTGTCTGTCCATCCAAAATGCGTTGGATCTAATGGTTCTTCTGCGCCTAACACTGTAGAATACGAATATACCATGTAAAAGGATCTTTTCAGGTGACCCTGTAATGACGAACTGGTGCAAGGTAATTCCTGAAGCTATGAAGACTACTTTGATTCATACTTTCAAATCGGAGAGTGTCAAATGTCTTAGATCTTGAACCTGATTTTACAACCCTGACCAAATATTCTTCCGCAAGTTCCAAGCACTCAGCACTTGGAGGAAGACTTCGTCCAAATTTGCACAGATAGTTTTCCGGTTCTGCCTTATGAGCGGGTATTTTGTTACGTATCTTGCTGCTAACATCAGACCCTGTAAGAAAGTGTGCTGCAAGAAGGGCATCTGTTGCTGCACCTATTTCGTTCACAAGTGTGTGAATTGGTATAATATCGGATCTCGATTTTCGCATCCATAATTCTGAAAGTCCATTTTCATGTAGGATCTTGTAAAAATGAATTAGTAAAGCATAGACATCTGTGTCATTTGAGAACACTACAACGCGTTGCATTCCATGCTTAACCGCATGGAAAACGTGAGGGATAATGCGTATGTCAGCCTCCTCAACAGCTACTTTGAGAGTTCCTGATATTTCCGTGAATCTCTTTTCTTTGATTGATACAGCTGGAGTAGGACCACCGTCAAGCAAGACGCCACTGAGAATAGTTTCTGAATCTCGATTTATTGTAACTGTCTTCAAAAATTCAGCCAGAGCAGTTTGAATCAAAACTTTTTTCTCAGATGATGCCCAAAATCTGTCCATCTGTACAGGAGGTGTTGTGGTAGTGCTTGTTGATGTTAATGGTAGTGGCTGTACAGATCTTCTTTCCCTCTCAGCACTTTTGATTGATGTTGGAAGATAGCTATCAAACACATAGTCGACACGGCTAAATTTACAGTCATTATTTACAATGGTGTCAAGTGATGTGAACAAGTCTTTAAATGTGACATTTCCTTTAACTTTCACTCTTCGAAACTGGTTCATGACATGAACTACAACAGGTTTCGAGAGGATAATTTTTCTGGAAATTTATGGCCGTGGTATCTAATCTTTTTATCAAAAATTCATAAGCTGATACTTTGAGGGTTTCGTAGTGGCCCCGTTGTCATCTAGTAGGGGTGAAGGTGAAATATAATAACTAAGAATTTCTGCCATAGACAATCCTCTCTCCTTGGCAATTTCTACTTTTCTTTGAACCAGTAATTGATCGTTAATAACGGTTCTCACAGTTTTCTTTTTCATCTGCATGCTAGGTTGTGTTATACTTCGAAATGTGGGAAGATTTTGTCTGTGAATGGGGGCCATCAGTGATTTCGAGCGAGATATAAACCTTTCCTGTCGGAATGTGGCAAAAGCTTCTTTGGCAGTCATCAAAAATTGTAAAAGTTTCTTAGCACTCGATTCCGGGACACACTCATTGGTTAGAAGGTTGTGAAGCTTCACTTCGCCATTCACAATATATGGATTTTTTCTGCTCTCAATGTTTTGGATGCTTTCTTACATTTTATTTCTGAGCCTTCCCGTTAATTCATGATGCATTTTCAACTCATAATCACACGGTATAACATTAAGAACAGACTGAAATGTTTTTCGTATGAGCAGTACTTCATGGTAAGCAAGCTTCCATTCTGTAATATATTCCTTCCTTTTTGTTTGGCAAATAATCTTTCCAGCTGATTTTTGAGAACGATTTATTGTCTGTTCGAGAGCAATGTCAATACCCACAGTGTTAAATTTTCCACTTGTCCTTCGTACGACAAAATGTCCTTGTTTGAACTTGTTATATATTTCAGGATGGCGTATTTCAAGATTCAGCATTTGCTCAAAGAATAATGAACCCCATCTCAAATAGTTTATTCTGTCAAAAACCTGAAAAACTGGACGGATATCTTTAAGTGTTTGAAAATAGAGACTTCAATTACCTTCTCTGTCAGCTCTTTTGAGGTTCTTTAAAAGACTTATTAGATGTAAGAACCCCTCAAGGAATTGACACTGCTCAGACATCCTCATCTGCTCTTCAGTGAAAACATTCAAGGCTTCCAAAACTTCCTGTGATGCTGCAATCAGCTCTTTAAACTTTGCTTGCGCATCTTCTGTAGTTGAGTGATTCATAGCAGTAAAAACTTCTACAACTCTTGTAGATAACTGATCATCATCGTCGGAAGTATGCAATAATGCTTTCCACTTTAATCTCTCCACAACGTCTGCTAATATTAACATTCCTTTGAGTGACCTTACATAATTACTCCCTTGAAGGACACTTTCAGCAACTTTAACATTAAACACGTGATTTTCGATGAGAACATTTTCTAATCCACTCCTATTTATGTACTTACCAATACAAGAAAGTAAAATTTTGGTCATATGGAAAGATCCCAAGAGCAGCACTAGGTTTGGAAATTCATTTGAAACTAACTGAATTTCTGCTGCCATATGAAAAACGCATTCATCACATGAAATTGGCAGAGCTGGTTGATTGAGAACTGAAAGCAAGCTTTGAAAGTTTTTCATACATGAATATACAGTATCATAAGATGTAACTGGATGAGGCAAAATAGGGAGAAAACCAACTTGTTGTAGTGGAACATCAGCTTCTGAAATAACAGCATGAATTCCAGACCATGTCAATGTTTTTTTGTTTGTCAATCCTCGAACAGCTTGCAACATACTTATCACTACTTCTTCTTTCTTGATCTCATCACACGCCAAAGTGTAGGCATCTTCAATGATTTTAAGATCCTGTGGAATGTTCAGCGGTGTTGATGGTTTTTGGTAATCTCTAATTTGTTGACATGGTAAAAGGACACCAGTTCTTTTTCTGAGTTTGTCAAGAGTTACTTCAGATAGTGGTGGCTTACTAGGATTTACACATGCAGTTTTCTGGAATAATACAATAACAGTATCAACCGGAAAGGCTTGCCTCTTCGTGGTCAAAGTTACCCATAGCACCTACAGTAAAGTTACTACTGACAAAATAACTTGGAAGTGCAAGGTTCTCTGAGCATGCCATCATAGTGTATTGTGTAAGATTATGACGAGATTCCATAACTTCATTATAGCTGACTGATAAACCAGCTTTATTGAATAATGTTATCAGCTGTTTGCTCTTACATTTTTCATGAATTGAATGGCCAGTTATTAAATGCAAAGGGGTTTTCCTTTTTCCCTTATGAACAATATAAAACATTATCTGGAAAAGGACTTTAACTCGATTTGTTATAGGAGTTTCTCTTCTATCGTTGCTGTCTTCAATTTCATTGCATTCTGCTTCTTCTTCGTCTGAGCTCATAAATGCTTGACTGTTATCATTGATGTGAGAAAACAGTGTCAATTTATCCACGTTGAATACATGAGAGAAAAAGTCAATTAGCGGTTGGGGAATAGGTGTTGTCTTCCATGATTTTTCTAGTTGATTCGCATCTCCAAATTCATTGTCTAGGTTGAGTCTGTTTCCAGAGGTGATTTTCTAATTAGCTTTCCAGCCTCTCCGACAGAAGAAACAGAACGTAGTTTGTCAGCTATTTCATCAATAGTGAGGTTTGATGAATAAACAAGTTGGGACTGGTTTCTTTATAGTGGTTGGCAAAATTGAATATTATCACCAAATATATTTTTCATGTATAGTTTGACCTCTTTGTTAGTAATTAAATTCTCTCCAGCCTGCTTGTTGACATTATCACGAATCTCAGAAAGCGTTAGGGCATAGCCATTATTTAGAATGTTCTGAAAAAAAGTCGACTATCCTCCATTAATTGACTTTTTTTGGGTTGGTTCTCTTTTTGTTGATATTGCTTTTTATATTTTTGAAGGTACGCTTCCAGACAAAGTTTGTGATAGCGTAAATCTGCTCCAAATACAGCGGATTGATCTTCAAGATCACAAGTTCTCATGTACACGTCATCTTGGAAGTACAAAGTTGCTGCAAGGAATAATTTAGCACGATTCGTTTCACTTATTCGATATTTTTCTTTGATATTATTGTGTTTCAAATTTCCACAAATAATACATGGAAGACTGGCAAAATCCACCTTAGGAGATGGAGGATTACGAGACAGTACGTCCCCTCTTAATCTTTTATATCTTGATGTTGACGAATCTTCCATGACGTCTTCCTTTGGTTCTACTTGCAGATTGGCTTCGTTCTCTCGCTTCTTCTTCAGCAAACGATTTTTATGAGTATAGTTTTTGTAACACTCATTTGAACAATAATATTTGAACTCAAAATCTCGTCCAAGGACACTGATTCGCTGGAAGGTGTCATCTTACCATATTTCAGCTGCATCCAAGACTTTTTGTCTTCCTTCTATTGTAGTTGTGGTTTTCTCTTTATTCTTATGCTTTTGGCATATGATGCATTTGGAACCATCCACTTCTGTTCGGCTTCCGCTTCCACGGCCTAAGTGTAGGCCAACAGTATGTTCATCATCATTCGTTTCACTAAATTGGTCAGCTGAGTACTGAAAAAAAGAAACAAAATGTCAATGCCTACATTTAACGTGTAGGTGGGTTAAACACTTGAACATTACACCAAAATCACGTGTTTAAAAATTACTTTGGTAGGTGAAAATTCAAGGAATATTTTAATTAAGATGCGGATTTAATTACAATAATGTCCCGTATTGAATAGTGATAAAATTATTAAAGAAGTTCCTTAGCTAGTAATGTAAACCAAGAGTTTGCAACACTCCTTGTTGCAAACATTGAGACAAAGGCTTTGGAGTAAGAACAGCAACAATCGTCCATGAAATCAAAACGAAACTTGATTACTTTCATTTGAAAAAATTATTTCTTTTACAACACACAGAAAATATATCAAAAAAGCCATTCCACTGACTTAAATAAACTACCTGTTCCACTCGAAATTTATAGATTTAAAGTATTTACCCACTATTTACACACATTTAGCAGAGATTTAAAGTATTTACCCACTATTTACACATATTTAGCAGATATACACTCTTTGCACTATCATCCTCGTGTAAACTTTACTCACCAATGTTTGCAACCCTCAGGACAAAATGTTACTAACTTTTACACAGCATCATTTTGTGAGAGTTCATAATATTACTTTCCACACACAGATTCGAAACCACAGGAGGGTTGAAATGGATTTTTCCCCCACTTGAGGTCACGAAAAAGTGAAATTTACTTAAATTCCCTTTATTTCCATTTGAAAAGTAACTTTTCCCCTTATTTCTCCGCACATTTCGCACCGTGCACACACACACACACCTCCTTAAAATGTCACATACTAACGTAAACTCCATTCATTCCTACCAAACCAGTGTTACTTCCAACGAAACCATAAATTTTAAAAGGACGTGTCAAAAAATAACGAAGAATGTTCTTACCTTATTGAGGTGATGTGAGGTGATTTTAGTCTACCATTCCTTTTCAGCAGCGAGGCTATATGAAACGTGAACCTACTGATTAACGTGGAAACCGAACCACATGAGCTCCCACCGGGAATCAAACCCGGGTATCCGACGCCAAAGGCACGTACGCTAACCGCTTAGTCACGAGGGAGCTCTCTCACATTTTTGAATGTGAACTACAAAAATGGTGTCTCGCAATGTATATGGAGGTCACAGTAGATCTTAGTTGAACTTTTCTGGCACAGTCTAAATAAAAAAGGCGATGCCTATTTTTAATTATTACTTTGGATGAAAATCGTGAGGAGATTGGCTTCACCTGACTAAATTTAATCTGAAGCCAAACACCTTGAGCTACTAAAATTTCAATAACTCCGTCAAATTTAACTCCGTCCCGTTTATTTCAGGTATGTTTATGGTATCTGTTATAGTTTCGTAGTTATCTTCGAATAATGTACGAAAAATGTCGAAATTTCGAAAAACCTGCCGCCATATATAAAAATGGCTGCACTATGTTTCGACGTTACGAATGTTTCTTGATTACAGTGTTCATTATCTTGAATTCGGTACAAGAATCAAGTTTCTAGCTTCATTTAATGATGAGATATTCGTGTTTTAGGTAAATATGGCATTTTCGCATGGCCGCCATATTGAATTTCCTATTTGCCAACTTATGGCTGGGTTGCCAGGTGATCACCCAAGATTTTTTCCATCAATGAGACGTGTCTTACTTGGATCTGAAGAGAAACTTAGTCCACCTAATAATTACTACGGGTTATAGACAGGGCCTGTATTAGTTGTTACATTTTATTTGTAAATATTTCAATAACTTACGAATAGCAAAAGTGTGCTACGTCTTGAAAAAACTCCTTTCGCCTTACTGAATGACCTCACTTTTCAATTGTAACAATCCTAGAACTAGCAACAATTTCGTTCTTTCCTTTTACTGTTAAATACGTCAGTATGTAATTAACTTCAAGAGTCTGCTTTATCTTCCAGACACTCCATTCGCGCAGCTGAGTGGACTCACATTTTAGTTGTAAAAATCTGAAAATTTACGACTACTCAATTCTATAATTTTATTTTTAAATATCTCAATAAATTACGATTAGCCAGAGTCTTCTTCATCTTCCAAATAGTCTTTTCGCCCCACGTAATGAATCTCCTTTCAATTGAAAATATCTGACATTTTACGAGAATTCCGTTCTTTCATTTAATTCTAAAATATGTCACTAACTTCGGATCTCCAAGAGACTGCTTCAGTTTCCACACTTTTCCCCCCTGCTGACTAGACTAATCTTTCAGTTTTATATATCAAACGATTCACTGCTACTCCGTCCAAACAATTCACCGCTTGTTTCGCCTTTCTGAATGGCCCTACTTTTCAATTCGAAATATCCGATAATTTACGACAAATCAATTCTTTTAGTTTATTCTTAAATACGTCAGTAAATAATGATCAGCAAGAGTCTGCTTCATCTTGCAAACACTTCTTTGGCCATACAGAATGGACTTACTCTTAATTGTAAATATCTGACAATTTACGACAACTCCGCTCCTTCATTTCATTCTTAAATGTGTTAATATATACCGATTAGCATGAGACTATTTCAGCTTCCAAATCTGGTACTCCATTCGCTCTACAGAATAGACTAACATTTCTATTGTAAATATCTGGCCAATTACGACATTGAGATCTTTCATTTTGTTCTTAAATATGTCTTAAAGCTAAGATCACGAAGAGTCTGGTTTACCTTCAAACCTCTCTTTAACACTAAATAGACTCGCTTTTCAGTATTAAATATCTGACAATTTAAGACAATTGCATTCTTTTATTTTATTCTCGAATATATCTACCACAAACGATGAGCAATTGTAAATATGAATTTTCAATTGTAGATATGTGACAATTTACGACAAGATTGTTCTTTCATTTTTTCATAAATATGTCAGTAACTTATGATCAGCAAGAGTTATCTTCAGGTACGAAACACTCCCCTCGTATATTGAATGTACTCTCCTTTCAATTGCAAATATGACAATTTACGACATTTCTTATCTTTCATTTTTTAAAAATAAGTCAGTGACAAACGATCAGCAAAAGTCTGCTTCACCTCACTTATTTCGCCCTACTTAATATATACTCGCTTTTGAATTGTAAATGACAGACAATTTAGGACAATTTCGTTCTTTCCCTTTATGCATAATATAACAGTAACACGATAATGACAATCTACGTAATAATCCAAACTCACTTTTGCCCTAATGAATAGGTTATTTTTACAGCTGTCAATATCTCACAATAACAACAACTGATTTTATTCTTGTAAATGTAAGTAACTAACGATTAGCAAGAGTTTGCCTCATTTTGAAACACTCCTTTGGCATACTGATTGGCCTCACTTTTCAATTGTAAATATGTGTCAATTTACGACAACTGCGTTCGTTCATTACATTCTCAAATGTGTCAGTATCTACCGATCAGCAAGAGACTATTTCAGCTTCCAAATACTCCATTCTCTCTACAGAATACTCTAACAGTTCAATTGTAAATATCTGGTCAATTACGACATTCCGTTTTCTCATTTTATACTTTAATATTTAAGTAAGTAACGATTAGCAAGAGTCTGCTTTATATACCAAAATACACCTTTCGCCCAACTCGATGGACTAATTTTGAATTTAAGTATCTGAGAATTTACGCCTTTTTCCTTCTTCATTTTGTTCTTAAATATGTCAGTAACTAACAACCAGCATGAGTCTGCTTCATCTTCCAAACACTTCTTACGCCCTGCTGACTTTGTTCACTTTTCAATTGTAAATACCTGGCAGTTTAAGACAACTTCGATCTACTACTTTATTCTTAAAAAGGTTAGTAGCTATCGATCAGCAAAAGTCTACCTCAGCTTCCAAACACCTTTTTTCGTTCTTCCGAATGTGCTAATTTTAGAATTCTATATAACTGAAAATTTACGTCAATTTCGTTTTTTCACTCATTCTTAAATATGTCAGTAACTAACGATCAACAAGAATCTGTTTCAGCTTAGAAACACTCCTTGCGTCCTATGGAATAGACTTGCTTTCTATTGTAAAAATCGAGAAATTGCGACAATTCCGTTGTTTCATATTATTGTAAAAATATAAAATCTACCAACAATCACCAAGAGTCTCTTTCAACTTCCAGACACTCCATCGCCCGTTTAAATATATTCTCTTTTCAAATTTAAAAATGACAATTTCCTTCTGTCATTTTATTCTTAAATATGTCAGTCACTAATGATCAGCAAGAGTCAGCTTCATCTTACAAACATTCCTTTCACCCGAATGAATGGTATCTCATGTTAATTGAAATGTCTGACAATTTACGACCATTCCGTTATTTCGGTATATTCTTAAATATGTCAGTAACTAGCAATCAGCAAGAGTCTGCTACATCTTCCTTACACTATTCTCGGCCTTCAAAATGTACTCAATTTCATTTGAAAATAGCCAATTTACGAGAATTCCGTTCCTCTACTTTATTCTTCAATATGTCAACAACTAATCATCCTAAGGTATATTTCTGCTTCCAAACTCTCCATTCGCCCTGCTGAGTGGGCACACTTTAATATTGGAAACATCCGATAGTTTACGAAAATTTCGTTTCTTCGTTTTATTCTTAAACATTCTTCATTTTATTCTAACGATCATTAAAATCTGTTTCACCTTACAAACTCTCCTTTCGCTTTACTGGATAGACTCTCTTTTGAACTGTAAATATCTGACAATATGCGGCAATTTTGTTCTTTCGTATATTCTTTAATGTCTAAAATAACGAGCGGCAAGTGTCAGCTTCATCTCCAAACATATCTTTCGCAATACTGATTTTACTCACTTTTCATTTCTTTTATATATGATAATTTATGACAATACTCTTATTTCATTTATATGTTAAATATGTCAGTAACTTACGATTATCAGCAGTCTGCTACATCGTCCAAAAACTCCTCTCGCCCTAGTCTATAGACTCACTTTTCAATTTTAAATATTTCACAATTTAAGGAAACTAACTTTTATCATTTTCTTATTCAAAATTTCAGTAACTAACGATCAGCCAGAGTCTACTTCAGCTTCGAAACACTCCTTTTGTTCTACTGAATATACCCAATTCTCAATTGTAAATATCTGACAACCTACGTCAATTCTGTTCTTACATTTATTCTTAATTATATCATAAACCGACGATCGGCAAGATTGTGCTTCAGCATTGAAACACTCGTTTCGACAGATTGAATGGACTCAATTTTCATTTGCAAATAACTTATGACTATTTACGAGAATTCGTTTTTTTTTCCTTTTTTAAAAAAGAAGGCAATGACTAACGATAATAAAGGGTCTGCTTCATCATCCAAACACTCATATCGCCCTGTTGAATGTAATATCTTTAAAATTGTAAATGTCTAGAAATTTATGACAATTCCAATATTTCAATTTATTCTTAAATATGGCACTAACTAACGATCAGAAACATTCTGCTACATATTTCAAACACATCTTTCGCCTTACTGACTGGACTAACTTTTCAATTGTAAATATCTCTCAGTATAACGTTGTTCCATTCTCTTATTTTATTCTTAAATATGTCAGTAACCTACGATCAGCAAGAGTCTGTTTAATCTTCCAAACACTCCATTCGTACTACTGAAAGGACTGACTTTTCAATTGTAGATATCTGACTACGACATCTTTCATCTTATTCTTAAAGAAGTTTCGAACCTGTTTTTAAGCTCAACAGGAGTCTGCTTGAGCTTAAAAACAGTTTTTTTCACCCTACTGCATGGACGCAATTTCAATTGGAATTATCTGACAATTTACGACAGTTCCGTTATTTCATTTTATTATTATATATGTCGGCACCCAATGGCGAGCGACAGTCCACTTCACTTTCGGAACACACCTTTAGTGTTGTCTTAAAGAAAATATAACGAAAGGCCTGGTATAGATTCCAAACACTCTTTAACCCTACTCGCTTTTCAATATTAAATATCTGACAATTCAAGCCAATTGCGTTGTTTATTTTATTTTTAAATATTTCGCCCACAAACCATCAGCTTGAGTGTGCTTAATCTATCAAACACTTCTTTCACCTTCACTTCTTTCAATTGTAAATATTTGGCAACTTTGGATAATTACGTTCTTTCATTTTATTCTCAAATTTGTCTTCAACTAGCGATCAGCAAGAATAGCTTTACCATTCAAACACTCAACTTTCCCTAGCCCTTTGGGGATCCCATAATACAATTTGTACCATACGGGGTGTTTCATGGTACATTACGTTATAACTCTCGTATTTGAGCTTTTTCGTCCGGTTTTTTTTATTGTTTTTCAAGTCCAGAGGCATTGCAGAAGACATTACGGATGGTTTCACATTTTCCTGTGTCGAGACAAAGGAGGTGATGACATCATAAGTCTAAAATGTATATTTTTGTGTAATACTTTTTGCGGGGGTTTATGTAAAGTATTTTTGGCGGGCTTATTTTTGCACGTAGAAGATTGAAATTTTGCACAAACATGCAGTACACCGAGTAGTAATTACCAGATTTTTTTTCAGATTTCTGCGTTAAAACAGGGGGGATCCAGAGTGTCAAAAAGTTTAAAAAAGGGATATTTTTACCCAAAAATCCCGCTTTTCCTCATTTTCCCGCCTTAGATACATGATGGAGACAAGTGAATGGTACCGCCTGAAAGGCAGTTCTATTCTGAAGAGAACGATGTGCGACACATGGCCCTAGGGTAATTAGGGAAGTGTCAGGGAATTTTTATCAAAATATACTTCTGTATAGGGGAATTTTGGACATTTTCGGTACTATTTTTGTGCTTGCTTATTTTTGCACCTAGAAGATTGAAATTGTGCACAAACATTCAGTCCACCGAGTAGTATTTACCAGATATTTTTTCAGATTTCTGCGTTAAAACAGAAAGGCTAAACGTTGAAAAAGGGAAATTTTTACCAAAAAATCCCTTTCACAGGATTTTCCCGCCTTAGATACATAATGGGACAAGTGAATGGTACCGCCTGAAAGGCAGTTCTATTCTGAAGAGAATGACTCTAGTGTAATTAGGGATGTCTCAGGGAATGTTTAAAAATTTCCCTCTGCATACGGGAATATGGGGCATTGTCGGTATATATTTTTTTGGCGGGCTTACTTTTGTACCTGCAAAATGGGAATTGTGCATAAACATTCAGCCCACCGAGTATTATTTACCATATTTTTTTCAGATCTCTGCGTTAATACAGGGGGGTCCAGGGGGGCTAAAAGTTGAAAAAAGTATATTTAGACCCAAAAAATCCCGTTTTTCCTGATTTTCCCGCCTTAGATACACGATAGAGACACGCGAGTCATATCGACTGAAAGGCAGTTCTAATCTGAAGAGAATGATTGGCGAAACATGACCCTAGGGTGATTAAGGATGTCTCAGGAAATTTTTTACCTGAGATCATGGTGTTTTACGGTAATTTGGGGCATGGTGGGAATTCCTGATAAAATTTCTCCCGCCCTTAGTATTCAAGATAGAAACTTGAAATTTGTCACACACATTCAGTACCAAGTACTATTTATCAGATTTTTTTAGATGGCTACGTTCACACAGGGTCGCTCCAAGGTGGCCCAAGGTGCGAGAAAAAATTTTCCCTCCGAAATTTTGCCTTTGACATCATTTTTCCCGCTCCTGGTATATGGTATGAGCACGCAAGTGGTATCATTTGAAAGCCAGCTCCATTCTGAAGAGAATGAGATATGAACCATGATCCTAGGATAAATAGTGACGATGCAGTAGCCGCTTCACTGAGTCTGAAAAATAAACCAAAAACCCCGAATCTCTTAAGGGCTAGTGGATGCACTAAGTTCGCATTGTATATATCAGACAATTAACGATATTTCCGTTACTTTATTTTATTTTTCAATATGTCGGGAACTAATGATATAAGGGTATATATCAGCTCCCAAACTCCCTTTCGCCCTACTGAATGGAGACATTTTTCTATTGTAAAAATCCGACAATTTACGAAAATTCCTGTTTTCTTCATTTTATTCTGAAATATGACAGTAACAAACGATCAGAAACATACTGCTACATATTGCAAACACATCTTTTGCCTTACTGAATGGACTAACTTTTCAATTGTAAATATTACATTAGATCTAGCATATTAGTTACTGCTAGATCAACGAAACACTCGTTTCGCCCTACTGAATGGACTAATATTTTATTGCGAATATGACAATTTTCGACCATTGCATTCTTTCATTTTTCAAAAATAAGTCCGTAACTAATTTGAACAAGAGTCTGCTACATATTCCAAACACTTCCTTCGCCCCACCGGATGGAATCTGTTTTCAATTGACAACATCGACAATTAACGACATTTCCGTTATTTCATTGTATTCTGAAATGTATCAGTAACTGAAGACAAGCAAGAGTTTTCTTCATCTTCGAAATTCTCCTGTCGCCTTATTGAATGTCCTCTAATTCTAAATACGTGACAATTTACGGCAGTTAAGCTTTTTTTTCTATTTCATTCTTATATCTGTCTTCAAATAACGATATACAAACGTCTGCTTCACCTTCCAATCACTCGTTTGGACTAGTAAATAGACTCACTTTTCAAAAGTCAATGTGTGAGAAGGTAAGACAATTCCGTTGTTCCATTTTCTTGTTAAATCAGTAACTAACGTTGAAGAAAATTCTGCTTCAGATAGCAAACATCGTTTTGCCCTACGGAATGGAATCAGTTTCCAATAGAAAATTTGTATATTTACGACAATTAATTTCTTTGAGTTTATTATGAAATATTTCCATAACTAAGGACAATGAATATATTTTTCATCATCCGAACTCTCCTCTTGCCCGACTGAATAGAACAACTTTCAAATGAAACTATAGGACAATTTAGTGCGATTCCGTTGTTTCATTTATTCTTAAATATTTCAGTAACAAATGATCAGCAAGAGTCTGCTTCAGCTTCTACACACTAGTTTAGCACCACTTTTCAATTGCTAATATGATGATTTAACACAATTTTGTACTTTCATTTTTTAAAAATAAGTCAGTGACTAACGATAAGCAAGTAAGTACTTCATCTTCCGAATACTCGCTTCGCCCTACTGAATGGAATCCCTTCCCAACGAAAAATATCTGAGAAATTATATCAAATCCGATATTTCATTTTATTCTTAAATATGTCAGTAACAAACTGTTAGCAAGAGTTTGCTACATCTTCGAAACACTCCTTTTGCGTTACTGAATGACCTCGCTTTGAATTATAAATATCTGAGATTTTTACGACAATTCACTTTTTTCATTTTATTCTTAAATATGCCAGTAACTAAATATGGCAGTAACTTCATCTTGCAAACACACTTCTCACCCTACTGAATTCACTCACTTTTCAAAAGTAAATATCTGATATTTTAAACAATTCCGTTTTTAATTTACCCTGAATATGTTTTCAACCAGTGAACACCGAGGGTCTGCTTTAGCTTCCAAATACTCCTTTCGCCCTACTGAATGGATTGACTTTTCAGTTTTAAATATCTGACAATTTACGTCAATTTCGTTCTTTCATTTATTTCTAAATATGTCATTAACTAGCGATCAGCAAGAGTCCGCTTCAGATTCGGAACACTCCTTTTGCTCTACTGAATCGACACACTATCAAAATGATAATATGACAATCTATGACAATTGTGTTCTTTCATTTTACAATAAGTTTGTGACTACCAATCAGCAAGAGTCTGCTTCATCTACAAAAACTCCTTCCGCATTACTGAATAGAATCACTTTTCAAATTGTAAACGTCTTAAAATTATGACGATTGCGTTCTTTCATTATGATCCTAAATATATCAGTAACTAACGATCAGCGAGAAACTGCTTCATCTTGCAAAGATTAACTTCGCCTTACTGAATGGACTCTTTTCTCAATTGTAAATAACTGTCAAATTACAACAATAAAAATATTTCACTTTAGTCTTAAATACGTCAGCAACTAACAATTTGCCAGAGTCTCCTTTCAGTTTCCATAGTTCTTTTTCTCCCTGCTGATTGGACTAACTTTTCAATTGCAAATATGTGACAATTTACGTGTACTCAGTTCATTGATTTTACTATTTAATATGTCAGTAACTAAAGATTGGCAAGAGTACATACTCTTTTCTCTTCCAAATACTCCTTTCCAATTATGAATGGCCTTACTTTCCAATTCTAAATATCTTCGATTTCCGACAATTCCATTCTTTCATTTTACTGTTAAATTCGTCAGTATGTAATGGTTACCAACAGTGTGATTCAGCTTCCAAACAGTCCTTTGATCCCTCTGAATAAACTCCGTATTTCAATTGTAAATATATGAGAATTTACGACAATTACGTTCTTTCATATTATTCCTAAATATGTCAGAAACTAAGGACCATCAACAATTTGCTTAATCTTCCAAGCACACCGTTCGTTCTACTGAATGAATTGACTTTTCAATTGTAGATATCTGAGTACGACATCTTTCATTTTATTCTTAAAGAAGTCTCGAACTAACGATCAACAGGGGTCTGCTTGAGCTTAGAAACACGCTTTTCGCC
This sequence comes from Thermobia domestica, assembly GCF_964235325.1. NCBI lineage: Eukaryota > Metazoa > Arthropoda > Insecta > Zygentoma > Lepismatidae > Thermobia > Thermobia domestica. The sequence goes on from NC_137456.1 coordinate 192,933,806, forward strand.
CTACTGCATAGACGCAATTTCAATTTGAATTATCTGACAATTTACGACAGTGCCGTTATTTCATTTTATTCTTATATATGTCGGCACCCAATGACAAACGACAGTCACCTTCAGTTTCCAAATACATATTTTTCCTACTCAATAAACAAGCTTTTCAATTGTATTTATCTGATTTATTTACGTCAATCTCTTTGTTTCCTGTTATTCTTAAATACGTCAGTAACTAAAGATCACAAGGAACCTGTTTCTTACATCACACCTTTCGACCTACTGAATACACTCATTTTCAAATGTGAATATCTAATAATGTACGAAAAAAACGTTCTTTCGTTTCATTGATAATATGTCAGTAACTTACGATCAGCATCAACATCACTTAAACTAACATCAACAAGAGCCAGTTTCGTCTTGCAAACAATCCTTTCGCGTCACTGAATGGACTCACTGACGAAATGTAAATATCTGACACATTATGTGAAAGGCGTTCTTTCATTTTATTTATAAATAATCAGTAACTAAGAACCAGCAAGTCTGCTTCACCTTCCATACACTCATCTCGCCCTGCTGAGTTTATTCACTTTTCAATTGTAAATTCCTGGCAGTTTAAGACAACCTCGATATACCATTTTATTCTTAAAAATGTTAGTAGCTATTGATCAGCAAGGGTCTATCTCACCTTCCAACCACTTTATTCATTCTACCGAAAGTGCTAACTTTTAAATTGGAACTTGAAACATACTCTTGGTGATCGTCGGTGGAAGATATATTAAAGAATAATTATGAAACAACTGAGTTGTTGTAATTTGTCGACATTTACAATAGGAAAGCGAGTCTATTCCGTAGGGCATAAAAAGTGTTTCTAAGCTGAAACAGATTCTTGTTGATCGTTAGTTTGTGACATATGTAACAAAAAATGAAAGAACGGGATTGACGTAAATTTTCAGTTATATACAAATTAAAAGTTAGCCCATTCCGAAGAATGAATAAAGTGTTTGGAAGGTGAGATAGACTCTTGCTGATCAATAGCTACTAACATTTTTAAGAATAAAATGGTATATCGAGGTTGTCTTAAACTGCCAAGAATTTACAATTGAAAACTGAATAAACTGAGCAGGGCGAGATGAGTGTTTGGAAGGTGAAGCAGACTTGCTGGTTCTTAGTTACTGATTATTTATAAATAAAATGAAAGAACGCCTTTCACATAATATGTCAGATATTTACAATTCGTCAGTGAGTCCATTCAGTGACGCGAAAGGATTGTTTGCAAGACGAAACTGGCTCTTGTTGATGTTAGTTTAAGTGATGTTGATGCTGATCGTAAGTTACTGACATATTATCAATGAAACGAAAGAACGTTTTTTTCGTACATTATTAGATATTCACATTTGAAAATGAGTGTATTCAGTAGGTCGAAAGGTGTGATGTAAGAAACAGGTTCCTTGTGATCTTTAGTTACTGACGTATTTAAGAATAACAGGAAACAAAGAGATTGACGTAAATAAATCATATAAATACAATTGAAAAGCTTGTTTATTGAGTAGGAAAAATATGTATTTGGAAACTGAAGGGGACTGTCGTTTATCATTGGGTGCCGTCATATATAAGAAAAAAATGAAATAACGGAACTGTCGTAAATTGTCAGATAATTCAAATTGAAATTGCGTCTATGCAGTAGGGCGAAAAGCGTGTTTCTAAGCTCAAGCAGACCCCTGTTGATCGTTAGTTCGAGACTTCTTTAAGAATAAAATGAAAGATGTCGTACTCAGATATCTACAATTGAAAAGTCAATTCATTCAGTAGAACGAACGGTGTGCTTGGAAGATTAAGCAAATTGTTGATGATCCTTAGTTTCTGACATATTTAGGAATAATATGAAAGAACGTAATTGTCGTAAATTCTCATATATTTACAATTGAAATACGGAGTTTATTCAGAAGGGTCAAAGGACTGTTTGGAAGCTGAATCACACTGTTGGTAACCATTACATACTGACGTATTTAACAGTAAAATGAAAGAATGGAACTGTCGGAAATCAAAGATATTTAGAATTGGAAAGTAAGGCCATTCATAATTGGAAAGGAGTATTTGGAAGAGAAAAGAGTATGTACTCTTGCCAATATTTAGTTACTGACATATTAAATAGTAAAATCAATGAACTGAGTACACGTAAATTGTCACATATTTGCAATTGAAAAGTTAGTCCAATCAGCAGGGAGAAAAAGAACTATGGAAGCTGAAAGGAGACTCTGGCAAATTGTCAGTTGCTGACGTATTTAAGACTAAAGTGAAATATTTTTATTGTTGTAATTTGATAGTTATTTACAATTGAGAAAAGAGTCCATTCAGTAAAGTGAAGTTAATCTTTGGAAGATGAAGGAGGTTCTCGCTGATCGTTAGTTACTGATATATTTAGGATTATAATGAAAGAACGCAATCGTCAAAATTTTAAGATGATTACAATTGAAAAGTGAGTTCATTCAGTAGTGCGAAAGGAGGGTTTGGAAGATGAAGCTAACTCTTGCTGATGATTAGTCTTTGAATTATTTTTTAAAAAAGGAAGAATGAAATGTCGTAAACTTGTGATATATGCAGTAGAAAAGTGGGTTCATTCAGTTGAGCGAAAAGAGTGCTTGGAAGATGTAGAAGACTCTGCTAATCGTTAGTTACTGACATATTTTGGAATAAAATAAAAGACCGGAATCGTCGTGTATTGTCAGATATTTACAAATGAAATGCGAGTCAATTCAGTAGGGCGAAATTAGTGTTTGAAACTTGTAGGATTCGCTTGAAGCTTTTTAGTTGCCGACATATTTAAGAATAAAACGAAAGAATGGAATTGTAATTTTAATATATTTACAATTTGAAAAGTGATTCTATTCAGTAATGCGAAAGGAGTTTTTGTAGATGAAGCAGACTCTTGCTGATTGGTAGTCACTGACTTATTGTAAAATGAAAGAATGCAATTGTCATGAATTGTCATATTATCATTTTGATAGTGTGTCGATTCAGTAGAGCAAAAGGAGTGTTCCGAATCTGAAGCGGACTCTTGCTGATCGCTAGTTAATGACATATTTAGAAATAAATGAAAGAACGAAATTGACGTAAATTGTCAGATATTTAAAACTGAAAAGTCAATCCATTCAGCAGGGCGAAAGGAGTATTTGGAAGCTAAAGCAGACCCTCGGTGTTCACTGGTTGAAGACATATTCAGGGTAAATTAAAAACGGAATTGTTTAAAATATCAGATATTTACTTTTGAAAAGTGAGTGAATTCAGTAGGGTGAGAAGTGTGTTTGCAAGATGAAGTTACTGCCATATTTAGTTACTGGCATATTTAAGAATAAAATGAAAGAAGTGAATTGTCGTAAAAATCTCAGATATTTATAATTCAAAAGCCAGGTCATTCAGTAACGCAAAAGGAGTGTTTCGAAGATGTAGCAAACTCTTGCTAACAGTTTGTTACTGACATATTTAAGAATAAAATGAAATATCGGATTTGATATAATTTCTCAGATATTTTTCGTTGGGAAGGGATTCCATTCAGTAGGGCGAAGCGAGTATTCGGAAGATGAAGTACTTACTTGCTTATCGTTAGTCACTGACTTATTTTTAAAAAATGAAAGTACGAAATTGTGTTAAATTGTCTTATTAGCAATTGAAAAGTGGGGCTAAGCTAGTGTGTAGAAGCTGAAGCAGACTCTTGCTGATCATTTGTTACTGAAATATTTAAGAATAAATGAAACAACGGAATCGCACTAAATTGTCCTATAGTTTCATTTAAAAGTTGTTCTATTCAGTCGGGCAAGAGGAGAGTTCGGATGATGAAAAATATATTCATTGTCCTTAGTTATGGAAATATTTCATAATAAACAAAGAAATTAATTGTCGTAAATATACAAATTTTCTATTGGAAACTGATTCCATTCCGTAGGGCAAAACGATGTTTGCTATCTGAAGCAGACTTTTCTTCAGGAAAGAGAGAGAGAGAGCGACGATCACATTGTTTCCCTCTCCCGGTCCCTGCCGCGGTTTTCAGCTTGCCACCTGCTACCACATGATTCTGGTGAAGGCATTCCCTCAACCCGTAAAGATCCTTCACACAAAACTCACGAACTTACAAATGCAGGGTTTGCCTAACTTTACTAGCCCTATATTAAAAGCTATAAGGTATAGACATACTGTAACATAAACTAGTCTAGCTCTGTTAGTTTTAAAGATACAGAAATGACATATACCTCGTTTGAAAGCCCTCACACGGACTCACACCATTTGTTTCAGGGTGATTTCGCCTATCTGTGGCAGTTTACGAGTTATTTCCGTTTGAATATAAAGAAAGGAAATAAATAATACCGAATTTTGGGAATTAAGAGCGCCATATTTAAAATATGGCGCCGCCATTGCACCAGATTGCTCTAAAATGTAATGTTTGATGTGTACTTTAAACATATTTCAAATTTTAATATAAAAGTTGTAGAAATTATAGCACTTTAAACCCTAAGAGACCACTGTCACTGGCGGCCATTTTGTTTCCCCCCTCCCGGTCCCCTGCCAAGGCTTTCGGCTTGCCACCTGGTACCACATGATTAGGTACCTCCTAATAAAGATATTCCACCTACCCGCAACATCCCATCATTCAAAATCCCACAGACTAACTAATGCGTCCGGACTACTCGGGCGAAAGGAGTGGATGGAAAGAAAGCAGACTGCTGGTTGAGGACATATTTAAGAAAAAAAGGTGATAACGGAATTGTCGTAAATATTGACATTTTTTATTGAAAAGTGATTCCATTCAGTAGGGCAAAAGAGTGCCTGGAACCTGAAGTGGACTCTAGCTCAACGTTGCTTACTGATTTCTTTAAGAAAAATGAAGCAACAGAATTTTCGTACATTCTCACAGATTTACTGTTGAAAAGTAAGTCTATTTAGGAGGGCGAAACGAGTGATTGCAAGATGAAGCAGACTCTTGCAGATCGTTAGTTGAACACATATATAAGAATGAAATAAAAAAAACTGAACTGCCGTCAGCTTTAACCATTTATAATTCTAAAGTGATTACATTCAGTAAGGCGAAAGGAGAATTTCGAAGATGAAGAATACTCTCGCTAATCGTTTGTTACTGACCTATTTCTGAATATAATGAAATATCGGGATTGTCGTAAATTGTCAGATTTTGTTAATTGAAAAGAGAATTCATTCGGTGGGGAGAAAGGAGTGTTTCGAAGATGAAGCAGATTCTTGTTCACTGTTAGTCACTGACTTATTTCTAAAAATGAAAGAACGGAATTGTCGTAAATTATCATATTTGCAATTAAAAAATTAGTCCATTCAGTTGGGTGAAACGAGTGTCTCGTTGATGAAGCAGACCTTTGCTCATCGTTTGTGAGTGCCATATTTAACAATAAGTGAAAGAACTTAAATGATATAAATTGTCAGATATTTACAATAGAAAAGTGTGTCCATTCAGTAATACAAAAGGCTAGTTTGGTAGCTAGAGTAGACTCTTGCTGATCGTAAGTTACTGACATTTTTAATAATAAAATAAAAGAACGGAATTGTCTTAAATTGACAGATACATCTTCTTTAATTTTTTTTTTTTTTTTTTTTTTTTTTTTTAGGAAAAGCTAGTGACTAATGACGAGCAATAGTCAGCTTCATCTTCCAAACAATCCTTTCACTCTACTTCATGGGATCACGTTGCAGTTGTAAATGAGTGACAATTTACGACAATTCCGTTTATTTCACTTTATTCTTAACTATGTCAGCAACTAACCATCATGAAAATCTATTTCATCTTCCAAGCATTCCTCTTGCTCTACTGTATAGAACAACTTTTTCAATTTTATCTGACATATTACTACAATTTCGTTCTTTCGTTTTCTTCTTAAAAATGACAGTAACTAACGATCTTCAAGTCTCTGCTACAGGTTCCAGTCACTGCTTTCACCCTGCTGAGTTTACTAACTTTTCAATTGTAAATATCAGACAATTTTCGTGAATTTCATTCTTTCATTTTATTCTTAAATATGCCTTCGACTAGTGATCGCCAACAGTCTGTGTCGGCTTACGAGCACTCTTTTTGCCTTAGTGATTCCCTCATTTTTCAATGTTAAATATCTGATAATATACAACAATTCAATTCTTCCATCTTATTCTTAAATAAATCTCCAACAACGATCACCTAGAGTTTGTGTTAGCTTGCAATCACGCCCTGCGAACTACTGAATAGACTCACTTTTCAATTGTATTATAAATACCTGATAATCTACGACAATTCCGTTCTTTCAATTTATTATTAAATATGCTTCAACTAACGATCTGCAAAAGTATGCTTCAACTTCCAAACACTCCTTTCGCCCTGCAATGTAGGCTCACTTTTCAAATGTATATACCTGAGAATGTACGAATATTCAGTTCCTTAATTTAGACTTAAATATGTCAGTAACTAACGATCACCATAAGCCTACTTCAGATGACAATTACGTTCTTTATTTTAAACTTAAATACCTCGGTAACTAACAATCAGCAACATTTTGCTTCGGCTTCCAAACACTTCTTTCGCACTATTAAATATAATCACTTTTCAATTAAAAATGTGTGTAAACTTACGACAAATCGGTTTTTCATTTCATTTTTAAAAATGTCAGTATCTAATGATTCGCGAGAGTCTGCTTCATCTCTGAAACACTCCATTCGTCATACTGAATGGCACCACTTTCCATTTGTAAATATCTGATTATTTACGACAATTCCCTTCTTTCATTTCATTCTTTAAAATGTCGATAACTACTAATCAGAAACAATCTAATTCCACTTGAGTTTCCAAGCACTCCTTTCGCCCTAGACTCACTTTTGAATTGTAAACATCTGACAAATAACGACGATTCCGGTATTTCATTTTTCTTAAATATGTCGGTAAACAACGATCAGTAGAAGTTTGCTTTATCCTACGAACACTCCTTTCGCCATACCAAATCGACTGCTTTATCACTTCTAAATAGCAGACAGTTTACGAAAATTCTGTTTCTTCATCTTATTCTTAAATATATTAGTAACTAACGATCAGGAACTGTCTGCTACATCTTCCCAACACTCCCTTTTGACCTAATCAACGGACTCATTTTTCAATGTTAAATAACTGACAATTTACGAAAATTCATTCATTAATTTCATTCTTAATTATGTCTTCATTTAACGATCACCAAGAGTCTACTTTACCTTGCAAACACTCATTTTGCAATACTGAATATACTCGAATTTCAGTTGTAAATATCTGACAATTTTCCACAATTCCGTTCTTTCAGTTTGTTCTTAAACATGTCAGAACCTAACGATCAGTCTTAGTCTGCTGAATGTTCCAAACACTCCATTCGCACATCTCTATGGATTCACTTGATAATTTACGACAATTCTATACTTTCATTTCATTCCTATAAATGTCGGCAACTAACGATCAGCAGGACTCTACTTCAGCTTCCGAACACTCCTCTTACCCTACAAAACCGACTAATGTATCAGTTATAAATATCTAACAATTTATGACAATTCCATTTTTTCATTTTCTTCTTATATATGTCGACAAATAATGATCAGAAGTAGTCTGATTCAACTTCTAAACTCTGTTATCTCCCAAATGAACGGACTCACTTGTCAATTGCAAATATCTCACAATTTACGACAATTCCGTTCGTTCATTTTATTTTTAAATACGTCAGTAAATAGTGGTCACCAAGAGTCTACTTGATCTTCTGAACACTCCTTTCGTTCTAGTGAGTGAATGCGCTTTATAATTTAATATAGGTGACAATTTGCCTCAATTCGATTGTTTCACTTTTTCTTAAATATATCATTAACTAACGATCAGCAAGTCTGTTTCAGCATCGGAACACTCCTTACGCCCAACTGAATGGGCTTACTATTAAAATTGAAATATGACAATTTACGACTATTCCGTTCTTTCATTTTTTTAAAATAAGTCAGTGACCTACATTTAGCAATAATCTGCTCCATCTTCGAAACACACCTTTCGCTCTACTGAGTGGACTCACTTTTCTATTGTAAGTATCTGACAATATACAATTACTCCCTTCTTTCATTTATTCTTTAAAATGTCACTAACTAACGATTAGCAAGAGTCCGCTTCATCTTCCAAACACTCCATTAGCCAAACTCCATTCATTAACTTTTCAATTATAAATGACACACAACATACGACAATTCTGTTTTTTTCACTTTATTCTTAAATATGTCAGTAACTAGCAATCATAAAAGTGTTCATTTCATGTTCCAAACTCTCTTTTTGCCCTAGTAAATACAACAACTTTTCAATTGTAAGTATCTGACAAATTACGATTACTTCGTTTTTCCTTTTATTTTTAAATATGTCAGTAGGTAACGATGGGCAACAGTCTGCTACATCTTGCAAACACTCCATTCAATTACTGAAAGAACTCACTTTTCATTTGTAAATATTTGACAATTTACGAGAATTAAGTTCTTTCATTTTATTTTCCAATATGTGTTCAAGCAGCGATCACCAAGAATCTGCTTCACCTTCCAAACCCTGCTTCCCCGGTAGTGAAAGCAGTAGCTTCGCAATTGTAAATATCTGACAAATTACAGCTCTTACGTTCTTTTATTTTATTCTTAAATATGTCAGTAACTAACAATCAGAAAGAGTCTGCTACATCTTCCATACACTTCTCCCACCCTTCTGAATGTACTCAATTTCATTTGATAATATCAGCCAATTTACGAGAATTTCGTTTCTTTACGCAATTCGTCAATATGTCGGCAACTAATTATAACAAGGTATTTCTGCTTCCAAACTCTCCATTCGCCCTACTGACTGGGCACACTTTTCAATTGTAAACATCCGACAATTAATGATAATTCCGCATTTCATTTTATTCTTAAATATGTCCGTAAGTAACGATCATGAGTCTCTTTCAGGTACCAAGCTCTCCTTTCGATTTACTGGATAGACACTCTTTTCAACTGTAAATATCTGACAATATGCGACAACTTTGTTCTCTCATTTATACTTTAATATTTCTTAAACCAACGAGAAGCAAGAGTCTGCTTCGACTCCAAACATTTCTTTCGAACTACTGAATGAACTCACTTTTCAGTTTTTTATATCTGACAATTTACGGCCATACTGTTATATCACTTATATGTTAAATATCTCAGTAACAAAATATCAGTAAGACTCTTCTTAATCTTTTAAAATCTCTTTTCGCCCTACTCAACGGACTCACCTTTCAACTATAAATATCTGAATTTATGAAATCTCCGTATCATTTTCTTAGTGAGAATTTCAGTAACTTACGATCAGTAACAGTCTACATGTGCTTCCAAACACTCCTTTCGTTCTACTGAATGGATCCAATTTTCAAGTGTAAATATCTGAAAATTTAGGTCAAATGCGTTCTTTCATTTATGCAAGTAAACGATGATCAGCAAGAGTCTGCTTCAGCATCGAAACACTCCTTTCGCCAGATTGAATGCACTCAATTTTCATTTGCAAATATGTCAATTTAGGACAATTCGGTTTTTTCAATTTTTAAAAAGAAGAGAGTGACTAACCATCATAAAGGGTCTGCTTCATCTTCCAAACTGTCATTTCGCCGTGTTGAGTGGAATCTCTTTTAAATTGTAAACATCTAGCAATTTACGATAATTCCGATGTTTCATTTTATTATTAAATATGTCAGTAACTAACGTTCAGGAACATTGTGCTATATATTCCGAACACACCTTTCGCCCTACTGAACGGACTAACTTTTCATTTTTAAATATCGGGCAATTTACGGCTGTTCTTTTGTCTCATTATATTCTTAAATATGTGAGGAACATACGATCAGCTAGTCTGCTTAATCTTCCAAACACTTCATTCCTTCTATTGAATGGATTGACTTTTCAATTGTAAATGTCTGACTACGACAATTCCGTTCTTTCATTTTATTTTTAAAGAAGTCTCGAACTAAGGAGCAATAAGTGTCTGCTTCAGCTTAGAAACACTCTTTTCACCCTTCTGCATAGACGCGATTTCAATTGTAATTTTCTGACATTTTACGACAGTTCCCTTTTTCATTTTATTCTTATATATGTCGGCAACCAACGATGAATGTCAGTCTACTTCAGTTTCCACACTCCTTTCGCCTACTCAAAGACAAGCTTATCAGTTTTATATATCTGACAATTTACGACAATCACTTTCTTTCCTGTTATTCTTAAATACGTCAGTAAATAGTCATCACAAGACGTCCTGTTTCTTACAAACACACCTCTCAACCTACTGAATACACTGAATATTGAAATTTGAATATATCATAATGTACGAGAATTCCGTTCTTACGTTTCATTCTTAAATATGTCTTCAACTAACAATCTGGAAAGTCTGCTACATACTCCATACACTCCTCTCGCCTTCGTGATTGGACCCACTTTCCAATAGTAAATATCTAACTATTTAAGGCAATTTCGTTCTATCATTTTCTTCTTAAAAATGTGGGTAACTTACGACCAGCAAGAGTCTACTTTAGCTACCAAACTAGCCTTTTGTTCTACTGAATGGACTCACTTTTCTATTGCAGATATCTGACAATTTTTATCAATTACGTTGTTTCATTTATTTTTAAGTATGTCACTAACTAACGATCAGAAAAGTCTGGTACATCAAAGAAACACTCCTTTCACCAAACTGAATAGACTCACTTTTTAATTGGAAATATGACAATTTACTACAATTCCGTTCTTTCATTTTTAGAAATAAGTGAGAGACTGACAATGAACAAGAGTCTGCTTCATCTTCCATACACTCCTTTCGCCCGACCGAATGGATTCTCTTTTCAATTGACAATATCTGACAATGAAATCACTTTTCAAAAGAAAATGTCAATAATTACGACAATTCTGTTGTTTCATTTTATTCTTAAATATGTTATCAACCAAAGATCACCATGAGTCTGCTTTCTTTTACAAACACATCTTACGCGCTAGTGAATAGACTGACTTTTAAATTGCAAATATGACAATTTGTGACAATTCCGTTCTTTCATTTTTCAAAAGTAAGTCAATGACCAACGATTAGCAAGAGGCTTTTTAATCTTCCAAAGATTCCTCTCTCCCTTCCTAATGAGATGAGTTTTCAATTATAAATGACAGACAATTTACGACAACTCCGTTCTTTCATTTTATTATTAAATTTTTCCGTAAGTAACGATGATGAAATTCTATTTCTTCTTCCAAACTTTCCTCTTGCCCTACTGAATACAACTTTTCAATTGAAAGTACCTGAGAATTTACTACGATTCCGTTGTTTCGTTTATTCTTAAATATTTCAGTAACCTACGATCCGCAAGAATTCTGCTTTGAAACACTCCTTTCGCCCTACTGAATGAACTCACTTTTCAATTGCTAATATGACAATTTAATACAATTTCGTGCTTTCATTTTTTAAATATGTCAGTGACTACTGATCAGCAAGCGTGGCGTCTATGAAGTTGTCCGGCCCACCTAATGATTTTTTTCTTATCTACGTCGTTAGTTTATCGTTAGTTTACGTTAGTTTTGCTAAAATTGTCGGTAGTTTCGAAAAAATAAAATTTTTCTTCATCAAATAAATGGGCAGGCCAACTTCACGGTTCCCCAACCACACACAAATTTCAGAAGTTTCTCATAACACATCGTTAGTTTATCGTTAGTTTACGTTACTTTTGCTAAAAGTGTTGTTAGTTTCGCAAAAATAACGATTTTATTCTAGAAATAATGTTTCCCGCCAAATGTGAATTAGCCCGCCCATATTGAATTCTAAGAAAATTCCAACTGATATCGTTGGAATTTTGTTAAATATGTGAGTAATAAACTATTAGCAAGAGTTTGCTTCATCTTCGAAGCACTACTTTCCCTTTACTAAATGGCTTCAATATTCAATTTTAAACACCTGACAATTAAAAAAATTCCGTTCTTTCACTCTTTTCTTAAATATATATTCAACCAAAGATCACCAAGATTCTGCTTCATCTTCCAATTACTCTTTCCGCTCAACTAAACGAACTCACTTTTCCATTGTAAATATCTTACAATTTAGGAACACATCGTTCTATCATTTTATTCTTAAAAATATTTGTAAGTTACGATCAGCAGGAGTCTGCTCAGCTTCCAAACACTCCATTCGCCCTATTGATTGCTCTCATTTTCAATTGTAAATATCTGACTATTTTAGTACAATTCCGTTCTTACCTTTTATTGTTAAATATGTGTTCGACTAGCAATCAGGAAGTCTGCTTCAACTTCTTAATACTCGTTCCGAATGGACTCACTATTCAATTGTTGATATCTGAGAATATACGACAATTTCGATTTGTCATTTTTTAAAAATATGTCAGTAACTAATCATCACCAACAGTCTCCTTCAACTTCCAAAAACTCTCTTCGCCTACAGAATGTCCTCACTTTTCAATTGTAAATATTTCAAAACTTACGACAATTCAGTTCTTCCATTTTATTTTTAAATACGTCAGTATGTACCTATCTTCCTAACACTCCAATCACCCAACTGATTGGGTTCACATTTCAATTATAAATATGTGACAATTTACAGAACTTCCGTTCTTTAATTTCTTTCTTAAATGCTGCAGAAACAAACGATCTCGAAGAGTCTGCTTCGTATTTGTAACACTACTTTCGTTCTACATAATGGACACGCTCTTCAATTCTAAATATGACAATTTACGAGAATTCCGTTCTTTCAGTTTTTAAAAATAAGTCAGTGAATAACGATTAGCAAGATCTGCTTCATCTACCTAAGCCTTCTTTCACCCTACTGAAATAACTGACTTTTCTATTGAGAATATCTTATAACTACGACAACTCCGTTCTTTCGTTTTCTTCTCTAATATGTGGAAACTCTGAATCGTGAAGAGTACTTGCAAACACTCATTTCGCCCTACTGAATAGACTCACTTTTTAGTTGTAAATATCTAACAATTTACGGCAATTCCGTGATTTCATTTTATTGTAAAATATGTCAGTTACTAACAATCAGCAAGAGGGCGCTTATGTGTTAGCCAGCAATTATCAGAAAACCTTATAAGAGATTACGCTGACAAAGTAGATTGGGCGATGATTTCGATGTTTCAAAATTTAACAGACGGATTTATTGCAGAGTTCAAAGATAGTGTTCATTGGCATAGCATTTCAATTTATAAAGACATCTCTGTAGAGTTTATATATTTATTTAGACATTTCGTAGAGTGGGGAGTTATAATAAGAAGATACCATAATAATTCTGATTTAGGTAGTATATTGAATTTAGCATTCGATGTTACAACAAATGGTTTGTTTAATGCTTAACTAATTACCTTTTATGGCTATATACCATAAAAGTCATAACCTTAATTATCAGATATTAACTGATCATATAAACAATCAATTTCTTTAACCAAATCTTCTTCTGATATGGATGTCCAAAACTCATTACCCTTACCTTTACGGATATCTAGTTCTTGCTGCATTAGGTTGAATAGCTTAATACTGTTAGGATCTTTAAACTTTTCGTATATTATTACATGATTCGGATATTTTTCTTCTGCTTCATTAAGAGGCTTATATAGGCTTCTGCTCTTTTGGCATCTGATAGCATAATAAGGGAAAGGATCATTAACGGGATGATCTACCTTTTCTCGGCACAAAAATTTTTATATTGGACCTTATGGGGAGAACATGGCTACCGAATTTCCTCAGTTTCTAAGGAACTAGGTATCTCTAATGGGAAAGAAAAATTTTGCAGCATTCTACAGAAGTTTATTAACGAGTTGAAATACTTAAATTGTATATTTGTCTGCTAGTTTAGCAGAAATAAATTATTAAAAAATAAATAAATTAGTTTCTTTTTATACAAATTATAATATGTTTAACTTTGGAACCAATTATGGATCAACTTTTTTTGTTTTATTCCTTGAGAAGAAACGACTCTAATAGTTTTAATCACAACCATATTTGATACGCCAATTAAAAAATAGTATTTTAATATAAGTATTAAAGTCCACCTGTCAAAGTTTGACGAGGGTAAGTCACGCTCCACTCTAAGATTGGCCGCGGAAAGGGCGGGGGTTGATGAAATGGAGGGGGAAGGGGTGGATGTCTGAATGAAACAGGTTGTCGACCAGTTTCCGAGATTACCTGTAGGCTGCCAACTAAGAGACTGGACGATGTGGTGTGAAGTATCCTCTTTTCCCCGTTACCTCTGGAAGTTCATCAAGATGCATTCTAGAGTGCGCGGGAAGAACAGTATATATCAGAAAACGCTGTTATTTTGGGAATTTTTCTCCCTTCCGGGCAAATATTATAGCATACAGTAGTGGCGAAGGGAAGGGGGGCAGAGCGGTGCCCTCACAGGATTCCGACAATGTAAAGTCCTGGCCCCATACATAGGTGCCCGTAAAAAAATGTCCCCTAAGTTATTTTTAAAATAGTGTCTTGGGAATATATTTCAAATTTGAGGTGTTTTCCTGGTAGCCGTCATTTTCCAATATGGCCACCGCCCTACGTAAATCTCTCTCTCTCTCTCTCTCTCTCTCTCTCTCTCTCTCTCTTTCTGTATATATATATAAAGAGAGAGATCGTGAACCAAGGCACTTAGAAAGATAATTTTGGTGTCAAACTATAGGTTTCTGAGGTCGATGAATTTAAATATGGCATTCTTTATTGCCACTTAGAAACCTTACAACCTGGCAACACTGTTGTCTAACGATTAACTGTACAAAGTTACAAATGCGTATATACACGCATTACTCTAGGATGTAGCGTACTTTCTTAGGACTAAACGAAACCTACTTTTTCTGGTAGCTTTCATCACGACAGGACATATTTTACATGGTAACATGAGAGTACATTTGTCTAAATCCAATATGGCAGCCACTATGATGGCTAATTACTAGGCAACCAAGTAATGGACTTATTCAAATGCCTGTCAGTCCTAATTGGCCTAGAGCCTAGAGAATGGGAGAAAGAGGCAGGATACGGTCTCATTGAAAAGTGTCTCCTGAGGGGGCGAGGGAAATTTAAAATACTCCATTTTTTAATGAAAAACACGGGTTTGCCTTCTTGTCCGCAGACAACACTGCACACCAAATGCTCTATAAGACGTTCTCTAAATAGCCCTGTTAGATCCAGCCTGTATTGTGTGTAAACCGTGCATTTTCACGGTGGAACAGCGGAGCAAAAGCCCTGTTTTTTGTGATATTTCTGGTTTCTCGTGCTTACTTCGCTAAGACTAAGCACTGTAAGCCAATCTCCAATTATCCTATAGCAGTGTTAATTTCAGATCATTTCCTCCGGAGGCACCACGCACAGGGGGGAAAGCGACTAAAAATTGCGTGCTCCACAGAAATTTCTGCGAAGATCTCAATCACCCGAGGGTGAATTTCGTAGCTCTTGAGAGAATTCCCCCCCAGAATCACCCCTGAAATCATCACGGTCCTAGGGAGTTGAAACAAGAAGCAGGATACGCAAAAAAGAACAAACTTTCAAAGCATTTAAAGTTTAGGCTCGTTGCGCTAAGCACCTTCTTAGGACGAGGATATGGGAATTGAAAAATGCACGTTTTCTTTTATTTATTTATTGAAAAACATGTTTGCCCTTTTTTGTCCCCAGACAACCATGCAGACGACACACACCAATTGTCTTATATACAAAAATGTTGCCATGATAGCTCCTATAAGACCCATTTGGAACGGTGTCCATACTGTGCATTGTTATATGGGGACAAGGGAGCAAAGCCCTGTTTTCTTTGATTTTTTCGTTTTCCGCGCTTATCCCGCTAAGACTACACACTGTCAGTTAGTCTTGATTTATCCTAAAGAATTGAAACAAGAAGCAGGATACGCAGAAAACAACATACCTTCAGAATGATGACGTCCTATGGGTGGGACCTACAGCTTAACGTAGGATCCGAACCACTTGTGTCTTCATCGGGAATCAAACAAGGGACTCCTTCATTATAAGGGATGAGCGTAACTATTCATCCACGACACACACATACATACATACAAACATGTATATATATATATATATATATATATATATATATATATATATATATATATATATACAGAAAACACTGAATAGATTTTCACATCATCCGAGGGGTACTATCCATGATGCGTTACCTTTTTATTTTTACAATGGAAGGATCCCTGTAGGCATATGAAACCATTGATTTGCAGTTTCTGTATGCAGATTAAGCAACTGAGGCTATTCACTAATGACATCCATGCACTTATTTACAATATTTACATTAGAATACGAGTAATATTTTGTAAACAAGAGGTTATTGCAAATGTTTACTGTGATGAATTACATATGAGTAGTACAGGGGAAGAATGATGAATATCACATTTTCAGTAAGGTTTGGTTAGGTCAGGGGCGGATCCAAGGGGCGATCGCCCCCCCCAGAAGAGGAAGTTTACTTATTTTCATATATAAATAAAACCCATCCCAAAGTTTGGAGCCCTTAAAAGTAGCAGTATGACAACCCACCGCCCCCCCCCAGAAGTCGGTCCTGGATCCGCCCCTGGGTTAGGTTTAGAATTTTTATTCCCTGCACCAAGATATATAACATGGGTGGTAACAATAAGTTGTAATCCACTCGTGGATGTACCCATGAGTAAACTACAACTTGCGTTCACCATCCATTTTATATATTTTGGTGCAGAAAAAACATTTTCTGAACATAACCGAATCTGACTGAAAATGTGGCTTTCATCGTTCTTCCCATGTACTCCTCATATTTGAGTGATATATGAATTTGTATATTTACACAAAGTGACAGTTTCTCACAAATAAACTTGTGCTTAAGAATGCGTTATACTGCCCAGTACATACTTACAATATGCTTTATATTTGTGGCCACTAAATAGTTTTATTGTTACTGACACCGAGGTTCACATCACTACTTCCTTTGTACCTTTTTTGTGGATTGTCATCTGCCTTCGTGAATGGCCTCTTTGGCTCCCTGATTGGGAGCCCACGAAACACACGAGAATCAGCGAGCTCTGGTAGTATACATTTCATATAAAACCATCGCAGTTTTGGCATAAGGTCATTGAGGAAGTCTTCATTACGTTCTATTGTTATAATGGCATAATTTTCATTCTGATTACTAGGTATCTCACTTGCTACAGGGATGAACACGAAAAGATCACACTTTTTCATTCCAGCACAAAGCATTTGCTGTTGAATTTGGTAGTAGTACGTGTGGTTTTTTGGGAGAAAAAAATTTCATTCTTGCGTAGCCAGAAGGATTTTATTTTTTCGCAAGCTTCAGCGATACTTTCGCAAAATCGTGCACTGTAAGGGCACTTTATTTCCAAGAGATATGGTTCTCCTTCATCTGGATAAACGACACCATCAGGACTTGGCCCTAGGAAGGGGTTTTGTTTATCTATGAATAGACCACAAAGTATAACAGACTCCTAGAACCTGTTCATAT
The DNA here is from genome assembly GCF_964235325.1 of Thermobia domestica. Taxonomy (NCBI): domain Eukaryota; kingdom Metazoa; phylum Arthropoda; class Insecta; order Zygentoma; family Lepismatidae; genus Thermobia; species Thermobia domestica. The sequence continues at coordinate 192,951,300 of NC_137456.1, forward strand.
TTTCTTCGTGCTATAGCCTCGTGTGCTTTCCCCCAATTTGTCGAGATCGAGTTCTTTTATACAGCCCGCGAAATTGTCCGTTATTAAATTATCCGATAATTATTTCTTGTGAAAATGTCATATATTACCTTTTACAGCCCGTGACGACAGTAAGATTTCTGTGATTCGGCCAATCCCTGTTCCTACTTGCAAATGCCTGATTTATAGCATTTACGCTGTTAGTAAGCGCTACTGAGGTCAATAAGAGTTGAATTAGATTTTTGGGAGGGGCGCATTGTTATAGCATGTTTTCTAACGCACAAAGGGATGTTCTGAATGGGGGCAGCTATGTGTATGTTTAGCCAATGGTGCCATTTGTATATTCGTGGCTTTGCACTCTAACTCCAAATAATAATAATAATAATAATAATAATAATAATAATAATAATAATAATAATAATAATAATAATAATAATAATAATAATAATAATATAACTTTTGCCTCCTGAAAATAACCAGATGGTAAAGTTATGGTCGATATATTTTTGGAATTCGAAGGCATTTTAGAATGCTTGTCTATCATCTGGCTATCAGAAATAATTGATCACCATTTTCTCTACATATCTATAATTTTCTCACAGGGTAGAAACACCTCCTCGGAAGAGAGAGAGAAAAAAAAAGAGAGAGAAAGTGGCCAAACTTGGGCTATTGAACGTGAGGACACGATGTTTACATTCGCATTGACACCTGCTGTGAAAACGGTCCCTTCATATCTCTCGGGACGAAAACAGAAGAAAAGGGTGGGGGCGGATGCCTTACCCTCGTCAAACTTCTTGACAGGTGGACTTTAATACTTATATTAAAATACTATTTTTTAATTGGCGTATCAGATATGGTTGTGATTAAAACTATTAGAGTCGTTTCTTCTCAAGGAATAAAACAAAAAAAGTTGATCTTTCTACCATAATTGGTTCCAAAGTTAGACATATTATAATTTGTATAAAAAGAAACCAGGTAAGAGAGCCAGGTAAGAGAGGAATACCAGATTGAAGTTTCGAATAGATTCGCGGTTTTAGAAGACTCGGAGTGCACTAGTGTTGAGAATACTTGGATTGAAATTAGAGATAGCATTAAAAGTTCAGCAATAGAAAAATTGGGACACGCGGAAATACGTAGGAACAAACCATGGTTCGACCAAGAATGCATTAAACTAGGAGAGAAGAGAAAACAGGCAAAATTACGATGGCTACAAAATCCGAATGAAACAACTACACAAAATTTCGCAGATATCAGGCGGGAAACTTCCAAAACTTTTAGAACAAAGAAACGGGATTTTTTGAAAGCTAAAATTAAGGAACTTGAAGATAATAGTAAAAATAAAAATATTCGGGACATGTATAAGGGGATCAACGAATTTAAGAAAGGCTATCAACCTCGTGCTTATATATTAAAGAAATCTGACGGAACAGTTCTCACCGATACGGATAGCCTCTTAAATAGATAAAAAGATTTCTTTGACGATTTCCTGAACACGGAGCCAAAAACTAATGTGCGTGGAGAAAAGGAGATACACACCGAAGAACCGTATATTCCAGAACCAAATCGAATAGAAGTGGAAGCCGCTATAAAGAAATTGAAGAAACACAAATCTCCGGGTGTAGATGAAATTCCGGCTGAGTTAATTTTAGCTGGAGGCGAAAAATTGTGGAACAAGATACACAAACTCATTCTCCTTATCTGGAACAAGGAAGAATGGCCACAAGAGTGGAAAGAATCAATCATTGTTCCAATTCACAAGAAAGGCGACAAAACTGACTGTAATAATTATCGAGGCATTTCTCTTCTGTCAACATCCTATAAAATCCTTTCAAATATTCTGTTAGCAAGATTGACCCCATACGCAGATGAAATTATTGGAGATTATCAGTGCGGATTTAGACGAAATCGATCAACTATCGACCAAATATTTACCATTCGCCAAATACTCAAAAAGAAGTGGGAATACAATACCCCGGTACATCAACTATTTATTGATTTTAGAAAGGCTTACGACTCGGTTAAGAGAGAAACATTATACAACGTTCTTACAGAACTTGGAATACCGAGAAAGCTAATTAGATTAATTAAGATATGTTTAAGTGAATCCCAAAGTAAAGTCCGGGTAGGAAAATTTTTGTCCACGAGCTTCCACGTCGAAAATGGCCTGAAACAAGGAGATGCGTTGTCGCCATTATTATTTAACTTTGTGCTGGAATACGCCATAAGGAAAATCAAAGATAGCAACCAGGGCCTACAGTTGAATGGCATTCACCAGGTTATGGCATATGCTGATGATGTAAATTTAATAGGGGATGATAGGAGAACAGTAGAAATAAACGCAGAGATCTTATTAAACGCTTGCAGGGACATGGGTTTAGAAGTAAATGCAGAGAAAACTAAATACATGGAAGTGCGTCGGGACCGTAATACGGCAAATTGTGGAGGCGTTAAAATATTAAATAATACTTTTGATAAAGTGGATACTTTCAAATATTTACGATCAATATTAACAGACGAAAATCATATTCACGAAGAGATTAAATGTCGACTAAAAGCAGGAAATTCGTGTTACTATTCGGTTCAAAATCTCTTGTCGTCGCGAATTCTGTCGAGGAATTTGAAGCTTAAAATATACAAAACGATAATCATGCCTGTTGTTCTATATGGTTGTGAAACAAGGTCGCTTACTCTGAGGGAAGAACATAGACTGAAAGTATTTGAGAACAGGATCCTGAGAAGAATATTTGGTCCCAAGAGGAACGAGAATGGGGAATGGCGGAAGCTTCATAACGAGAAACTACATAGTTTATACGGTTTACCCAACATTGTTAGGGTTGTCAAGTCTAGGAGGCTTAGGTGGGCAGGTCATGTAGATAGAATGGAAGAAAGTAGAAACGCTTTCAAAGTCTTGACTGGTAGACCCATAGGAAAACGACCATTAGGAAGACCTAGGCGCAGATGGGAGGACAATATTAAGATGGATCTCGCAGAGAAAGGAATACAAAGTAGAAACTGGATGCAATTAGCTAAGGATAGAAGTCAGTGGAGAGCTTTTGTGAACGCGGCACTGAACCTCCGGGTTCCATAGGCCATAGAGTTAGTTAGTTATAAAAAGAAACCAATTTATTTATTTTTTAATAATTTATTTCTGCTAAACTAGCAGACAAATATACAATTTAAGTATTTCAACCCGTTAATAAACTTCTGTAGAATGCTGCAGAAATTTTCTTTCCCATTAGAAATACCTAGTTCCTTAGAAACTGAGGAAATTCGGTAGCCATGTTCTCCCCATAAGGTCCAATATAAAAATTTTTGCGCCGAGAAAAGGTAGATCATCTCGTTAAGTTTGTTCTCCTTGTATATAATTAGGCAATTATCTTTTGAATTATCTTCTGTATATGGTGCTGCTATCTCTCTAAGACTTGTGTTTTCAATTTTAATCTTTCCATTGATTGTTCTATCTCTTCTACTCTTGTTTGAAGCTGTTCGTTGTTTTCTTGAAGATGTATAAAATCTTGCGTAAAGTAGTTAATAATTATTTGATTGCATTTAAGATAAAACTCTGGAGGTAACCATCCTGATACATCTAGAATCAATTCTTTACAAACATACGTTCCTCTTATTTCATTTCATATTTCTCCTTTGCCACCTGTTATTGTTTTAATAAGTTCATCTCCTGGTATCCCAATACTGGAAATGTATGCTATTAGTTCTTTAGATTCTTTATTTTGAAACCAATTATCAAACCTTTTCCCACCATCTTTACACAGCTTAGTAGCATTGAAGTTTCCTGTCTTCTTATCAATAATTAGTTTAAAATCACCAAAAACACCATACCAATAATTGTCTTTAATCTGTTCGTAGGAAATATTGTTTAAACTAAGAGAACTATCCATAGTACTCATATTTATTATATAGAAAATCATTATTTTTAACTTATATTCATCGCTATCTGATAGCTTTATTTGGTAAGTTGCTCTTTTAATAATTTCATCGGCTCGAATTCGAGCTCTGGAAATGTATGCTATGAGTTTCTGAAGTGGTCGGAATCCCGACCAATAAGCTTTTTTCATAATAATTGACCGCCTTTAACAATCTTAAAGTCATCCCCACGAATTCGGTGCAATGACTATATAAGAAATTAACTCTTTAGATTGTTTATTTTCTAACCATTTATAAAATTTCTTCCCTCGTTATTTCTTTATCTCCTCCTGCTATTCGATAAGTAGAGCCCTGGAGCAGTTTTGCTCCGACGCTTTTTTCTGTTGTATTGCTATTTTTTTCATTGTAGATAACCATCGTGATATATCTAGAATCCATTCTTTACAAACATACGTTCCTCTTGTTTCATTACATATTTCTCTTTTGCCACCTGCTACTTTTCTAGTAATTTCCACAGTCGGAATTCCGGCCCTGGAAATATATGCTATTAGTTCCTTCGATTCTTTTTTCTAACCAATGTTTAAATTCTTTTTCAAAAACTAATAGGTCTTTCTCGTTTGTACCTTTTAGGTCTATATAATACGTTTAATTTAGCCTCCTACAATTAGAGGAAGCTAATTTTCTCCTACTCGCTACATATCTCATTCAAACTAGCCTTTTATGGTTATTATTCCATAAAAGACAACATTTATATTTCCATTACAACATTACTTATATCTATCCAGCTATTATGTGAATCATAAACATAACAACCGGAGGAACGAAAAGGACCGCCCTTACACATAAACATATAGATTTTACCCGTGGTTTTAACGGGTAAGAGAGATTTTACCCGTCGTTTGAACGGGTAAAAATTTATACATCCATAGAAGTTGTTTGAGGAGTAACGAATTGTTACCCCTTTGTTTATGTAAGAGTAACGAATTGTTCTCCTTATCTCATTCCAACTAGCCTTTTATGGTTATTATTCCATAAAAGACAACATTTATATTTACATTACATTACTTTTATCTATCCAGCTATTATGTGAATCATCAAATCCTAACCATTTAACATATACTTTGTCACCATTCTTTCTCAAAACCTTTTCTACAAGCATTCATCTTGAAGTTTCGTCTTTAATAGTTCTGGTTCATAAAATCTACCTTGTACATCTTCTTCTTCTAAATCTTTAATTCTATACATAGGTGGATTAGATGTTATAACTTCACTAATAACAAATACTTCTGTTGACCAATTAGGTGTATATCAAATAACCCTTTCGATTTACTTATACGAATATGATCACCTAATTTGTATTTGGGTTTAACACGCTTATATTCTTTCTTATACACTTTATCGAATATTGTTCGCTCATTCTTCTTGTTAACTTGTATAGGCTTTAAACCAATTGTTCTGTGTACTCTATCATTATACTCACTAACCAATGTTGGTAATATTTCTATCCATTTGTAATTCCCTTATGTCGTGTACCTTTTCCACATGTTCTATTTAAGTGTTCTATTAAATCTCTCAACAACAGAAGCTTTCTTACCACTATAGGTTGAGTAATGATTAATCCTATTTTCCTCCATTAACTTCTTATATTCTTTATTGTAAAACCCTTTGCCTTGATCAGTTTGTAAGTTACTAGGTTCTCTCGCTCTTAATATGGATTCGAATGCTTCTGTAACATTCTTACAACTCTTATCTTTAACTAGGAACAGCGAGCGCATGTTTCGAAAACACATCTATAATCGTTAGGAGATGCTTATAACTCTTATTTAATTTGGAAACACCTTTTAATACTCCGCTATACATTTCTACAAGATCAGCTTGCCCAAGATCATCGATACCCTTTATAACCAGACTTAGTCTGTCAAAGTTTTTTCCAGATGGTTTGTGAATTTCTTCTATAATGTCTTCTCTAACACCTTTACCATCATATAGTCAATCATTCTTTTTAACGAAATGAGATTTAGAAACACAGCATACAGAACATATACCTTTCTTTAGATATCTTCCATTCTTTGTCTGTTCAATTCTAATGGTATCTTTCTTCGTAACTGTTGATTTCTTACATTTAACGCAATACATTATCATTATTCCTTATTATATAGAAAATCAAGAAAAAAATTTAAAGTTTATCATTACCTAAAACTATACTTTTAACATTGTCGCCATCATCACTTGATTCGTTTTCATCTTCATCTTCTCTTTCTATATACATAATAAGCAATAATAATTTACCTTCTTTCAAATCAGAATCTTTGGCTGGTCTAATTGTTAACTGATCATGCATATTAAAGTGTAATAGAAAACTTTCAACTAAAGCGTCATTTAAAAATAGGTCTATAAGATGTTTATTAAGACTTGATTTTATATGCATTAACCTAGCTCTATAAAGAAATTTGTAGGCAGCAGCTAAATTATATACAAAAAAGACTGGTTTCCCAAGATCATCTTCTGCCAATCGACATGGAAATTCAACAATTCCTTTTCGTGCAAGTAAATTAAACTCTTCTTTTGCTGATTCAAGCTGTCCTAATGTTACAACATCTTGTTTATCGATAGCATTAGATACATTAACCTATCTTTTGTTCTTAAAATCAACCCAGGATGTGTAATTTGACGTAAAACCTTCTCTAGATTCTTCTTTTCTACTTTTAACATTACCAAAAATATCCATATTTATTATATAGCAAACGCCTTTTGGAAAGTTCTCTTTCTATGTACATTACAACAAACAATAATTGTCCTTCTTCCATAGCTGAATTTTTATTTGGTTTAATTGTAATTATATCATTCTTGTTAAAGCTAAAAGGTAGATTCTCAATCAAAGTATCACCCAAATATATCTCTAGAAAGTATTTACCCAAACTTAATTCTATGTGCATTATTTTTCCATTATAGAGAAACATATAGCCATTAGAAAGATTGAATATTCTAAAGATTGGGTCTTGATTCTTAGTTCTCAATCGATATAATAGAGGTATAGTTTCTTTTTCAATAATCAATTTAGTAGTATCCGTCCTAATCTTTTGAAAATCTTCTTTCTTTATGTATGTGTCTTGTAACGTTTCTAATGCATCTTCAAATCGTTTTCTATCGTTCTCTAATTGAGCTTCTAATTGTTTATGAATATCGCTTCTCATTGATTCAAGCTGGTTTATCGTAACAGCATCTTGTTGGTCAACACCATTGGTTACATTAACTATTCTTTTGTTTATAAAATCAATCCATGATTTATAATTTCTTGTGAAAACTATTAATTTCGGATTTAAAACCTGCAAGACTCATTAAAATTCGATGTGTGCAATAATTTTCTATTTTATATTTTTCAAGTTCTTCTTTCTTAACAACGTTATCTAAATTCCTTAACAGCTCCAGCTGCTCTTCACTAATATTAACGTTTGAAACATCCTTTCCATGTTTAACATTACCAATTATATCCATGCTTATTTTATTATAAATAAAATGCCCATCCTAATTTTTTAAAACATTTCTTTAACATCTCTATTTGTTTAGGTGAGTGTTTAAAATCAATATCAACATGAACAGATAGTACAATACACAATTTAAGTTAATAAACAATGCTCTTTTGGGATACAGTTCTATAAAAGTCTCGTGTAAGTTTTCGAATTCGTTTATAAGTGGTTCTTCAATATGTTGCAATTTTAATGGTTTTTGATCGGTAACGTGATAGTGTATTAAATAGACATCATCGTAATATTTTGTGTATTTGTTTTTCTTTAGTACTTCTAGAACATCTTTTGCTGATATTAAATCTTTTGGTGTATCTCTAAATTCATCATTTAACACTTTGAGCACATCTTCGGAAATAATTTTATCCTGTAAAGCTTGTAAACGAGATAACTGTAACTTGAATCTTTTTGTAGTATCATACCATCGCTTTCTTGCACCACCAGCTTTCGCTTCTTCATTAGTACTGTAAACCCAACCAGTCTCTACAGAACAATCATTACAAATGTAGCTATTCATACTTTTTGTTAATGAGTTACTACCACAATTACTGCATTCTAATGGTCTAGAGCTAAAATTTGACAACAACTCCTTTAAGGTAATTATTGGACGTAATTTTTTCAACTCTTGATCCGTGTACAGAAATTTTAGTATTAACGTTCTCCATAAATCAACTACATTATATACGTTGTTTCTATCTGTTAAGCCTATCTCACTAACATACTCAAAATACTGATAAAAATTATATCTGTCTAGTGCATCTAGTTCATCTCCATGCTTCTCAAAGTAATCTAAAAATCTATTGTGTATAGCTTCCATAGTTATCTTAAACAAAAATTTTTATGGATACAAACCATAAAAGCACTTAAACTTAATCATTTTTAATCATATACATAACTTCACAAAAAGAATACCCTTGATTTAGAAGATTTAAAATGTTAACACAAAGATGACCACATATTACTGAATTAAAGTCTCGTATTCCTTTGTCATTGTAAAATAAGTTTTCGGTACCAACATATTGTACTAGTTGCTTAGGAGGAACACCACCATAAGAATCGAACACATACTTTTCGTTGTTATCTTTCCAATAGCATATCCAATGAGTACCAATGTTTTCTGATTTATCAAAGTTAACTACACCGCACTCATTTACATAGGTTTTTTGTGGAAGTTCGTCGCTCATAAATACACCTCTAAATCGTTTTATCTTTAATTCTTTAACCAACCTCTCTATATCGAAGTTGGTCAATGGTTTCAGTTTTTTGACTTCTTTGGTTTTCCTGCTCCTTGTTTTTCTTCTATAGCCATATTGTGTCTTTTTCGTTCTTCAAGTTCTTGTTTATTTTTCTTAGCATCAAGTACAGTTTTAGTAATCGCTGCTGCACCACCTGCTAAAGAACCAACTGCTCCTAATGCTGCTAAAATGGCTGGAATTGTAAAGATAAAACCACCCATATGCTCTTTCTTAATCTTTTTCATTTGTGGAGTAGTTTGAGTTAAATCCATTCCTTTACCTTCTTTAATTTTCTTGGATTTATCGTTAAGTTGTTTCTTTGTTAATACATGATCGATATTTAAATCCCTTAGTTCACTGTAAGGAACACTAAACATACAACCTTTAATAGAACACAACTTCCTATTTATTTAAGAGAAAATCTTGGTTTGTAAAAGTACAGTTGTTGTAGCTCCACCAAAATCAATTAAGGAATCATTCTCATCTGTTATCCTTATCTCAAAATTATCAACCTTGTCTTTAGATATAGGGAAAAATAATGGATAAGTAGGCTCATAAATAATACTATGTTTAAACTCAGCATCTGTTTTAAATGATGCTATAATTCCTGTTTCTCTATGTGTGTACTACGTATCTTTAACAAACATACCATTTGCGATATTACAATGAACATTAATTGTATCGAACGGATGAAACTTTGGTAACTTACTTCCAATATGTGTTTTGTTCTTTTCTAAAAATTCAAAATACCCAAATACAAGAACAGTATCTAAATTTCACATTGTAATATCAATATCACCTGTTTCTATTTTTCCTCTATTTGTTATATGATACACTTTTAACGTTATGTTTATGGAGCGAGATTTTAAATAATCATTAAGGCTGTTTAAGCTGTATTGTAAATTTGGTATACGAACAATTTCATCTCCATACTTAAACAACGTATTATGTGTAATGTTTGGAGTTAGATATGTACTGTAAAACCCAACTAGTCCTATACTTAAATAGTTTCTACTGTTGTCTAATTCGTAATGGAGTTTCTTGTTTAAAACAGAAGTATCACTCGTTAACTTAAATAGCTTAGCCATTTATTATATAATAAATGAGCGAGTTTGATTTACCTAGAGATATTCCAAGAGAGAAAGTAATCAAGTTAATAGAAGACATCATTCAAAAGTTAGAATACAGCTTAAAGAAGAAAAAGAGAAAACTACGAATTGTTAGATATGCATACTACACTTTGGTTACGTTATCGGTTATACTATCTGCAACAACTGGGTTTATTAATATTTTTATACCAGTAACTATTTACTCATTATTAACAACATCTCTTGCAACTAGAAGTGCTATAATAACAGGTTTGTCTTCTAAGTTAAACATAAGCAAAAGAAAAGATGAATACAAAACCATTGTGGCTTGTATTAAATCATTTAAAGAACTAATAGAAATGATAATAACATTAAATGGCGAAATGGATGAAGAATATATAAAAAATACGTTGCATAAGATCAGAGAACCACTTAAAGATATAAGGACCTAACGATTTTATCAGGTCTGAATCAAAATTTTCTCTATAATAAATGAGTAAGAAAACTACTAATTGGAATGTTAAAGAGATGATAAAAGAAACAACGACTAAGAAAAGAAATGAAGAACTTATACCTGATGATATTCGGTGTCTTATCGTGGGTCCCTCTGGTTGTGGTAAGACTTTTCTGTTATTTAACTTCTTATTACAACCAGGTTGGTAAAACAATAATTACTTCTACATATATTCTAAAAGCATGAATCAGCCAAAGTATGAACAATTAAAAGATCGATTTGAAAAAGCAGAACTAAAGTTCAAGAAGCAAATAGCAACGTTCTTAAGCAGCAATGATTGTATTGTACCTATTGATGAATGTGAAAAATACTCTGTTGTGTTTGACGATTACATTTTGGGGAAACAAGATACTGTTAGAAATTACTTTACGAGAGGTAGACATTGACATATAGACTGTTTCTATTTTGCACAGACATATTCAAAAGTACCTAAACAGCTTAAAAGAGATAATGTTAACTTCCTATATGTATTTAGACAAGATGATACAAATCTTAAACATGTGTATAACGAGTTTGTTGGAGGAGATATGTCTTATGATAAATTGAAGGAGATATGTTCAAAATGTTGGCAAGAAGATTATGGTTTTATAGTAATTGATATGACAAGGAAGGTAAACGATGGTAAGTATAGGAACAAGATAAAACCCTTTATAAACGTCTGACGTTTTTTTACGTTTTTACGCTTTTACGGTTTACGTTTTTTTATGTTTTTTCACGTTTTATGACGTTTATTGACGTTTGTTCGTTTTCTGTATAATAAATGGATGAGAAAGAAATTAGTAAGAACATTAAGTTAAAGGTGTTATTGATAAAGGGCTTCAAATCTTGGAAGAAAGAAAGAGCAGGTATATACGATAAATTTAAGCCACAAGAACAACCAGTAATTGATGCTATCCAAAATTTAGGAAATGAGATCAAAGAAGTAGCAGAACAAAATAAAACTCTACTAACTGAGCTTGTTCCAGCTGTACATAAGACGGCTTCAATAGATCCTAGTTTACTAGGAACACCTAAAAAGATAGCTTATGATAGCCCTCCAAGTAGTAGTGATACACCTATAACAGGAGAAATAAAACAAATGAGAAATCAAATTAAAGGCAAAGTCGAAGGAGTAGAGCCTTTTCCAAGAACACAATCATTTGGTAAGATTGCAACAAAATATTATAGTAGAAGAAATGATAGTGTATTTGGAATAAGAGCTGTTGAAGAAGATGGAAGAATATTAAATAAGATAGGAAATTCTTAAATTAAAGTGAGTGGTGATGATTTGATAATTAATGGTAAAACTTATAAAGGAACAGAAGGTGTATGGGAGTTGTTAACGATGAATACTAATAAAACCATTGAAGATTATGGTGATGATGATATTGAACAGTACAAGGAAATAATAACAGAATCAGATGCTGCCTTCCAAAAATATAATCGAGATGAAAAAAGTAACATCTAATAGAGATTCTAACTACATTAATATTATCAAGCCTATTTGGGATGATTATATTAAACCATATTTACCTCCAACACCACCAAGAAAGAGAACACCAAAGTCTGGGGAAGGAATAAAATATACAACGAATTACTTAAAGAATATATATGGATGGACGATGTGAGAAAGTTAATTGATCGGTTAATAGTTATAGATGCAGAAGAAGAGGCTTGTAATAACAACTTTTATAATGAGAAAGTAGGTATTGTGAGTATGATTAATAATCTTCGCAACTTATTCCTAATGATCCGAAAGGTATAGGTTATTTGATTAAAATCTTAAATACATTACAACCACGATTCTGGAATGATGAGAAGCTTGGTAAAGGATTAGTAAATGATTTGATTAATAAACTCCCATTTGAATTACATATTCCAGGATTTTCGTACTGTGGTCCGGACACTAAGCTTCAAGAAAGATTAGAAAGAGGTGATAAAGGTATTAACCCATTAGATGAGGCTTGTGGAGAACACCATATATACTACAGAGACAATAAAGATACAGAGTCAAGGCATATTGCAGATAAGGAACTAGAAACTAAAGCATGGAATAGAGCATTTAGTAGTGATGCATTAATTGGTGAACGATTAGCTGCTTTTGGGGTTGGTACTGGTATGAATGCTAAGGTTAGGTTAGGATGGGAATTATAAGTTTTTTAAATGTTATTATGTATTTTTCTTTTATGGGTACATTCCATAAAAGCGTCGTTTCAAAATTTTCTGTTCCTTTTTGTGTATGTAAGAGGAATGAATTGCTACCCTTTGTTTATATAAGAAGAGCGAATTGCTACCGTTTGTTTATGTAAGAGGGACGAATTGCTACCCTTCGTTTATGTAATAAGAACGAATTGCTACCCTTTGTTTATGTAAGAGGAACGAAGGTTTCTTTATAATAAATGGATAGTATTGAGAGTTATGAGTTACCGAGTTTTAAACCTAACACAAGAACATTTAATAATTTGAATGAAGCTAACAAGAATATTGAGTTTAATTTCAATGTGGGGGATGGGTTTACACATCTACACAAAGCAGATTGTTATATAACTTTTGAAGTTGTTGGTGCATCAGCTGGAGGAACATTTGGTGCAAATGATACTATAAAACTTGTAGATAACTTCTTACCATTCTTCTTTTCTGAAATTGAGGTTAGAAAGCATGGAATTTTTATAGCTAAGATTGATCTACCTGAAATAACATCTACAGCTATTGGAACATTAAAAATGTCCAAACCAGAAGTTGAATATCTAAAACAAGCAGGATTTGAAACGGATGATAAACTTGGTGTACGAAAGGATTTTACCGTTTTTTAACCATTAAGATTAATTCCAGGTTTTTTAAGTGATTATAAAGAGGTTATGTGGAAAGGTGGATTCAGAATAACATTTACAAAAGCTAACAACAATAACGATGTTTTGTACAAATGGACTGGAACAGTAGGATATGCTACAGGACATGCTCCTCATGATGGAAAAATAACATTAAAAAGTATGGAGATAAGAATGTTGAATACGAATCTAATTACGAAAGCCAGTTAGGGTTGAATATTAAAGAAACTAAAATCATGCTTTCATTCCATACTTATCAGTGTGTTCAGAAGGCTGTCGTCGGTTCTTTCTTGGAGTTCGCTGTTACTACTCAATTTAATTCTAGACAATTTGATATGCCTGATTTCGTAGTTGTAATGTTCCAAACTGGTAGAAGTGGTAAACAAACAGGAGATGCAAGGAAGGTCGATCATTGTAAGGTAAAGAATATCTATCTTAAGAATAGAAGGAATGAGGTATATGCAAAAGAATCAAGAAACTTAGATATTGCTAACAAGGATTATGTTAAGATGTACGAAGATTATACTGCATTTAAGAGAATAACATGTGGTAATACCGAAATGTACTATGATCCTAAAGAGTTTATAGATAATAGACCTATGTATGTGATTAAGTTTAGTAAGAGGAAGAATGTATTGGTAAATGAGAGAACAAACATAAAGATTGTAGTAGACTTTCCATAAGCTGTTGCTGATAATACTATATACTACGCGATTTTAATTGGACAAAAGAACTTTATATATGATCCTAAGAATGAGAAAGTAGTAGAAGAGTTTTAGATAGTAAATGTATTTTTTGTAATGTTTATTGAGGTTAAAAATGATTAAAAAGTTTTTGAAGATAAAAAATTGAAGAGTGATCATTGGTTTTCTATATAATGAATACGATGGCGAGTCATATTGAGCTTTAAATAAACTTGGAAATCTTGAGCAGAAACAACTTTTTGGATTAAGAGTATTAGAATTAGATACAGAATATAAGATTGTGAAAATATAAAGGATTAAAACTAAATTTGGAAAGAGCATTTTAGTTGAATGAAGAGTTTAAGGCATTTCTTCCACCTAGATTTTCAAAACGCTTAACAGATACAGTGATTGATGAGATCATTAAGGACGGATTAAAAATCAAATACACTGGTCTAAAAGATAATTATCGAACTGTTGAGTTCTGTATGTAAATTTCAAATGGGAAGCGGTTTTATGATTTTTTTTCATAAAACAAACATTTTCCTTATAACAAATAAGAAGCTATGGCTAATTATTTGAATAAGGAAAATGACGTTAAAGCATTGAGATTTGTTCGCATAGATGAGTTAGAAAAAGTAAACCGTATGAGATAACATTATGGAAATTGATTCAAACACAACGTTATGGTCAAAGAGTTTTAGTACATTTAGATGAGAAATACAAAACGTTATTACCACAAAGATATAATGACGATACTGAGCAAGTGTTGAAAGACATGAAAAGTGTAAGCTGTTTGTTAAGTATGAGGGTTTAAAAATTTACATAATGGTTATAAAATACATCAATTTTACTTTAGAAATGAACCCAAAAAATAACAAAAATGATTAAAAATATTTCTTCAGAAGTAAAAAATGGAGTGGTTATTATGGATCCCCAAAAAAGTTCATTCTTACTAATAGTTTCAATGTGATTGTGAAAAATGTGCAAACCGAAGTCCAAGTAGTTTTTGATATTAACGGCTGTCTATTCAGCTTGAATTACGATCAGTGGACAGATTTTAAGAAGTCATTGTTTCCTATAGAGAACGAAGTTAGCAGAAGATTCTATTATCAGTATCAGTATCAGTATAGAAATTTTAAGTATGTTCTAAGTGTATAAGTGCTTTTATGGTTTCAACACTATAAAAACTAAGACCTTTGAACATACAGAACGCAATGCTATTTGAATTTTAAAGAGGCATGTATAAATAAGTGATTTATTTGAGTTTTTTGTAATTATATCCTTAGAGTTATGCAATCTACAAGACATTAAGTAGATAGTAAATTTATTTTTCTATTGATTGCCGTTTGAATTTTGAAAATCGGTAAATAAACAACGGAGATATAACAAATTCAAAATTTCGGAAATTTTTTACAGGTTTATGTTTGAGTTTTCGGGAAAATGTTATTGTTTAAAAAATTCTTAGAATTTTGTATGGATTATAATAATATTTTTTATTTTTCAAATATCTGAATTTTTTTGCAGGGTTGCAAACATTTTTTTCTGAAATTTGCCAAGTTTTTATTTGATGAGTTAGCACATTGTATCTATCGAGGGATAAAACTATGCTCTTAAAAATATTTGGGGTAAACGCTATAATATTTGATAAGTGGGTTGGCAATACTGACATTTTTTCTTTTTGAACATTGATGCTTAAGCTAAATATGACAGATAGGTAAACATATTCAAGAAGTTACTCACTTACTCAGTAGATGGCGTTGCATATCATTTAGTTTATCACTGCTAATAGATGGCGTTGCTTGTAGAAGTATTTGTTCATATATAATTACCGATTTTCACTTGATTTCCTTGAGTTCGTGTTAGCCGAACGGACTCGCTCATGGTGTGGCCAACTGAGTAGCTGTCGGCGTGGTCGTCGCAGGTTCGAGTCGCCTCCAAGCCGGAAGAAGGAATTTCACTCTCTCCTCTATAAGCCAAACAGATCAGAGTGAGTTGACGTGGAGACTAGCGCTAGTCACGAAAGGAAAACGGAGGCACAACAGAAGCAGCAGCAGAAGCAACAAAAAGAGAAACAGAGAAAAAGGAGCCTGAGAGGCAGCCAAAAGCAAAAACAAACAAACAAATAAGAGAAAGGCGTAAGTCCTCTCAGGTCCACCTGTGCACAGGTTTTGCTGCTTCATACTTTGAAAATTTATTTATGTTACAGAGTTTTTTATATGTAAGTTTTTATGATTTTAAATGTCATAAAAACTTATACGATCTCACTTTAAAATTGTTGTTATGGAAATACTTTGCGCTATGTGTAGTTAGTTGGACTCTTCTGTAAATGCTTTATGCTCTCCTACTGTGCTAATAATCAAAGTACTGGGGAAAAAAGTGTTCTAAATTGTTTATTTATTTTCAATGTCATGTGGGTTGGATTAAAGTTATTTTTATCTTATTCGTGCTTCTCATCTAAATACTGTGCGTTATGTGTAGTTAGTTGGATCTTATGTAAAATGCTTTGTGTTTTCCTGTGTGCTGGTCGAAGAATATTGTGAGGGGGAAAGTTGTCTGCAGAACATACATGTGTACACTACTGTCAGTAAATAACATTGAGCAAGAAGGTACTTCAGATTCCAAGGACCCTTTTGCCCTAGTGAATGGAATCAATTTCCAATAGAAAATGTCACAATTTGCGACAATACCGTTTCTTCATTTTACTATCAAAATTTCAGTAACTAACAATCAGCGAGAGTCTGCTTCATCTTCTAAATTCTCTTTTCTTCCTACTGAACGATCTCACTTTTCAATCGCAAATATCTGACAACTTACGATAATTACGTTCTCTCATTTTACTCTAAAATATGTCATTAAGAAATGATTACCAAGAGTCATCTTCATCTTCAAAGGACTCCTTTCGCCCTACTGAATGGACACCTTCCAATTGTAAATATGACAATTTACTAGAATTCCGACCTTTCATTTTTTAAAAATAAGCCAGTGACTAACGATCAGCAACAGTCTACATAATCTTTCAAATACTACACTCACCCTACATAATGAGATAACGTTTCAATTTTAAATATCTGACAATTTATGTCAATTCCGTTCTTTCGTTTATTCTTAAATATGTTAGTAACTGCCGGTCAGCAAGAGTGCGCTTCAGCTTAGAAACACTAATTTCACCCTACTGAATTGACTCGCATTTCAATTGTAAACATCTGTCAATTTACGACAATTCGTTTCTTTAATTTTATTCCAAAATATGTCAGTAACTAACAACCAGTAAGAGTGATCTTTATCTTCCAAGCAGATCTTTCGCACTGCTCTATGGACTTATTTTTAGTTGTATATTTGTGGCAATCGAAGACTACTTCCTTCTAAAAATTACGTTTTTAATTATCTCAGTAACTAACGGTTACCAATTGTCTGCTACATCTTCCAAGCACACTTTTCGTTCTACTCAAAGTACTCACTTTTCTACTGCAAAGCTCGCAATTTACGGCATTTCTTTTTTTATATTTTTTAAAGAATAATTCAGTGACCGATCAGCAAGTGTCAGCTTCATCTTCCAAACCCTCCTTTCGCTCTACTGAACTCACTTTTTAATTGTACACATCTTAAAATTACGAAAATTCCGTTCCTTCATTATATTCCTAAATATATCAGTAACTAAGGATCAGCCAGAGACTGCTTCAGGTTCGAAACCCACTTTTCGCCATAGTGAATAGTCTTTTTTCAATTGTAAATAACTGTCAATTTACGACAAAAAATGTTGATTTTATTCTTAAATATATCAGGAAATAAAGGTCGGCAAGATTCGGCTTCAGTTTCCATACTTCTTGTTCTCCCTGCTGAGTGGACTAAATTTGCAACTGGAAATATCTGACCATTTACATCTACTCTGTTCTTGAATTTTATTATTAAATATGTCAGTAACTAAATATTGGCCAGAGTCCGCTACATCTTCCAAATACTCCTTTCGAATTTTGAATGGCCGCACTTTCCAATTCTAAACATCTGCAACTTACGACAATTCCGTTCTTTAAGTTTATTCTTAAATTCGTCAGTAAGTAATGATTACTAAGTGTGCTTCAGCTTCCAAATACTCCTTTGGCCCTCCTAAACAGACTCGATCTTTCAATTGTAAATATATTAGAATTTACGACAATTACGTCCTTACATATTATTATTTAATATGTCAGAAACTAATAATGATCAACAATTCGCTTCATCTTCCGAATGAACTCAGTTTTCGATTGTAAATATCCGATAATTGAAGCAATTCCCTCCTTTCATTTTATTCTTAAATAGTTATTAAAGCAAAGATAACGAAGGGTCTGGTTTACCTTCGGAACACTCTTTAAGTCTATTGAATACACTCGCTTATCAATATTCAGTATCTGACAATTTAAGAAAATTGCGTTCTTTTATTTTATTGTTAAATATTTCGTCCACAAACCATCAGCAAACATGTGTTTAATCTTCAAAACACTTCTTTCACCTTACTGAATGGGATCAGTTCTCAATTGTAAATGAGAGACAATTTACATGAAATCCGTTCTTTCATTTTATTCTTAAATATTTGAGTAACTATCATGAATGTCTATTTCATCTTCCAAATTCTCCTCTTGCCCTACTGAATAGAACCTCTTTTCAATTATGTGTATCCGACAACTTACTACTGTTCCGTTCTTTAAATTTATTCTTAAGTAAATCAATAGCTAATGATACCCAACAGTCCACTCCATCTTTCAAACACTTCCTTCTCCCTTCTGAGTGAACTCACTTTTAAATTGTAAATATTTGTCAATTTAGGGCAACTACGTTCTTTCATTTTATTCTCAAATATGTCTTCAACTAATGATCAGCAAGTCTGCTTCATCTTTTAAACTCTCCTTTTGCCCTACTGAATAGAGACACAATGCTATTGTAAACATCCGACAATTTACGAAAATTCCGTTTTTCTCATTTTATCCTTAAATATGACAGTAAAAAACCATGTTGAGAGTTTATTTAAGTTTTCAAAATCTCGTTTCGCTTTACTGGATACACTCTCTTCAATTGTAAATATCTGACAATGTATGACAATTCCGTAAACTAACGACCAGCAAGTCTGCTTCATCTTGCAAACACTCCCTTTGCCCTGTTGATTGGACTCACCTCTCAGTTGCAAATATAAAAATTTACGACAGTTCCGTTCTTTAATTTTTTGAAAATAAGTCAGTGAAAAACTACTGCTTCACCTTCCAAAATCTCATTTCGCCCTACTGAATATACTAGCTTTTCAATTGTAAATGACAGACAATTTAGGACAATTTCGTTCTTTCACTTAATTCTTAAATATGCCAGTAACTAACGATAATGAGAATCTACTTCATCTTCCGAACTCATCTTTAGCCCTAATGAATAGATTATATTTAAAATTGTCGATATCTCACAATTTACGACTGTTCCATTCTCTGATTTTGTTCTTAAATATGTCAGTAACTAGGGATTAGGAAGAGTTTGCATCATCTTGAAACACTCCTTCGGCATACTGAATGGCCTCATTTTTCAATTGTAAATATGTGTCAAGTTATGACAACTCCGCACCTTCATTTCATTCTTAAATATATCGATCTCTACACATCAGCAAGAGTCTATTTGACGTTCAAAACACTCCATTCGCTCTACTGAATAGACTCGCTTTTCTATTGTAAATGTCTGACAAATTACGACTATTCCGTTCTTTCATTTTATACTTGAATATTTAAGTAAGTAACCATTAGCAAGAATCTACTTTATATACCGAAACACATCTTTCGCCCTACTCGGTGGAATAAATTTTCAATTGTAAATAACTAAAAATTTACGTCTTTTCCCTTCTTTCATTTTATTCTCAAACATTTCAGTAACTAAGGATCACGAACTGTCTGCTTGATCTTCAAAACACTCATTTCGTTCTACTGAATTGATTCGCTATTGAATTCTAAATATATCAGTATGACAATTCTGATCCTTCAATTTCTTCCCAAATAAGTCTTGAGCTACCAATCAGCAAGAGTCTTCTTCAGATTCACAACACTTTTTTCGCCCTACTGCACAACGAAGTTTTAACTGTATATATCTGCCAATGTATGACATATCCGTTATTGCATTTTATTCTTATACATGTCGGCAAATAACGATCAGGAATTCTCTACTTAAGGTTCCAAACACTCGTTTTACCATATTGATATTTCAATTGTAAATAGCTGACAAATTACGACTATTCCGTTAATTCATTTTATTCTTAAATATTTCAGTAACTAACGATCAACTTGGTCTTGCAAACACTCCTTTCACATTTTGAATGGACTCACTTGCCAATTGTAAATATGAAAATGCGTTACTACATTTTATTCTTAAATATGTCGTAACTAACGACGAACAAGAATCTGCTTCATTTTCCAAACACTTCTTGCGCCCTGGTGAGTTTATTCACTTTTCAATTGGAAATACCTATCAGTTTAAAACAACTTCGATCTACCATTTTATTCTTGCAAATTTCAGTAGCTCACAATCAGCGAGAGTCTACTTCAGCTTCCAAACACTCCTTTCGCCCTACTTAATACACTCGTTTATCTATTGTAAATATCTGAAAAATTACGACCATTCCGTTCTTCCATATTATTCATAAATATGTCTTCAACCAACGATCACCAAGAGTCTGTTTGAACTTCCAAACGCTCCATTCGCCCTTCAACGTAGATTCACTTTTCAAATTTAAATATCAGAATGTACGACAATTTCGTTCTTTCATTTTATTCTTAGATATGTCAGTCAGTAAGAAACAATTAGGAAGAGTTTGCTTCATTATCCGAAACACTCCTTTCACTCTACTTCATGGGATCACTTTTGAATTGCAAATGACGGACAATTTACGACAATTCCGTTTATTTCATTCTATTCTTATCTATGTCAGTAACTAAGCCTCATGAAGCCTATTTCATCTATCAATCTCTCCTCTTGCTCTACTGAATAGAACAACTTTTCGATTGTATATGACAGTTTACCACAATTTCGTTCTTTTGTTTTATTCTTAAATATGTCAGTAAATAACGGCCAACAAGACTCTGTTTAAAGTTGCAATTACTGCTTTCGCGCGGCTGAGTTTACTCACTTTACAATTGTAAATATCAGACAATTTCGAGAATTGCCTTCCTTGATATTATTTTTAAGTATACGTTCAACTAGCGATCGCCAAGAGTCTACGTCTGCTTACAGGCATTCTTTACGCCTAAGTGATTGGCCTTACTTTACAACGTTAAATATCTGATAATATACGAAAATTCAAATCTTCCATCTTATTCTTAAATATATCTTCAACAACGATAACCCAGTGCTTCCTTTAACTTCAAAACACTTCGTGCGCCCTACTGAATAGACCCGCTTTTCAATTGATAATATCAGATAATTTACGACAATTCTATTCTTCATTTTATTCTTATATATGTGAGCAAATAACGATCAGTAATAGTGTGATTCATCTTCTAAACTCTAGTTTCGCCCAAATCAACGGACTCGCCTTGAATTGCAAATATGTCACAATTTACGACAATTCCGCCCCTTCATTTTATTTTTAAATACGTCAGTAAGTAATGATCATTAACCGTCTGCTTTATGTTCCAAACACTCTTTTCGTTCTACTGAGTGGACACACTTTTCAATTGTAAACAGCAGACAATTTGCGTCAATTCGGTTGTTACATTTATTCTTAAATATGACAGTAACTAACGATCAGCAGCAGTCTGCTTCAGCATCGGAAGACCCCTTTCGCTCTGCGGAATGGACAGAATTTTCAATTGTAAATATCTTAAAGTTACGAGAAATGTGTTCTGTGATTTTTTCCTTAAATATGTAACCATTTAAGGATCAGCAAGGCTATGCTACAAGTTCCAAACTTTCCTTTTGTTCTACTGTATAGACTCGCTTTTCAATTGTATATATCTGACAATTTACAATTCCATTCTTGCGTTTTATTCTTAAATATGTCGTCATCTAACGATATGCAAAAGTCTGCTTCAACATCCAAACACTCATTTTGCTCTGCTAAATAGACCCACTTTTCATCTGTAAGTATCTGTCAATTTGCGACAATTACGTTCTTTTATTTTAATCTAAAAAATGTATGCTAAAAATCAGCATAGTCTCCTTCAACTTTCAAACATATATTTCGCACCAGTCTATGGAATCATTTTGAATTGTACATATCTGACAATGTACGACTTTTCCGTTCTTCAATTTTATTCTTAGATATGTCAGTAATTAACGATCAGCAAGAGACTGCTTCAGCTTCGAAACACCTCCCTTCGTTCTACTGAATAGAATCAATCATCAATTCTAAATATCTGGCAATTTGCGACAATTCCGTTCTTTCATTTTTCTTAAATATGTCAGTCACTAACGATCAGCAACAGCCTGCTTCAGCTTCGAAACACTCCTTTCGCCCTGCTGAATGGAGTTACTTTCCAATTGCAGATATGACTATATATGACAAAAGCGTTGTTTCACTTTTCTTTTAAAAAAAGGTGAATTACCAACAATCGGAATGAGTGCTTCATCTTCCAAGCACTCCTTTCGTTCTACTGAAAGGAATCACTTTTTAGTTGTTAATATCCGACAATTTACGACAATTACGTTGCTTCATTTATTCTTAAAGATGTCAGTGTCTAACTATCAGCAAGACGCTGCTACGGCATCGAAACACTTCTTTCGCAACACTAAATGTAATCTCTTTTCAATTGACAATATCTGACAACTTACGACAATTTCTTTATTTCATGATATTCTGAAATTTGTCAGTAACAAGCGATTAGCTAGACTTTGCATCATCTTCCAAACACTCCTTTCGCGTTTCTGATGTCCTCACATTTCAATTGTAAATTTCTGACAATTTACGACAGTTCATTTTTTCATTTTATTCTTAAATATGTCAGTAAGTACCGATCTGCAAGAGTCTGTATCAGCTTCCACACTTGTTTCGCCATGCTGAGTTGACACAATTTTCATTTCTAAATATCTGACAATTTACATCTACCCCGTTCTTCAATTTTATTTTTAAATATCTCAGTAAGTTAGATTAGGAAGATTCGGCTACATCTTCTTAAATACGATAGTCGGCCTTATCTTCCAAATACATCACTCGCCGAACTGAATGGATTTACTTTTAATTGTAAATATTTAACAATTTACGACAATACCTTTCTTTCATTTTATTCTTAAATATGTCTTCAACTAACGATCACCAAATGTCTGATTTAGCTTGCGAACACTCATTTAGGCCTACTGAATAGTCTCTTTTTTTCAATTGAAAATATCTGATACTTTACGACAACTCCGTTCTTTGATGTTATTCTTTTATATGTTGGCAATTAAGCTGATCTGCTTTATCTCCCAAACTCTCCTTTCGCCTACTGATTGGACACACTTTTCAATTGTAAACATCAGATATTTTTTTTTGAAAATTCAGCCTTTTAATTTTATTATTACACATGTCACTAACTAACGATCATGAGAGTCAATTTCAGCTTCCAAACTCTCCTTTCGTTTTACTGGATAGACTCTCTTTTCAATTGTGAATATGTGGCGTTATAAGAGTTCCGTTCCTTCATTTTTATTTTTAAATATGTCCTCAACTAACGATCAGCAAGAGTCTGCTTCATCTTGCAAACACTTCTTTCGCCTTACTCAATGTGCTCACTTTTCGCCCTACAGAACGGACTGACATTTCAATTGTAAATATCTGACAATTTACGTGAATTAAGCTCTTTCATTTATTCTTATACACGTCAGTAGCTAACGATCAGCAAAAGTCTGCTATAGCATCGAAACATTTCTTTTGCCCTACTGAATGGACTCACTTTCGGTTCATGTCACCACGGGATGACGTGTCCTCACGTTGTGGATCGAGGAAAAGGAATCTAGATATAGAGGTTAACTTCGAATATACTGAATAAGCAGTCGCGGAGAGCCGACTAGGACCGGTCCTCCAGCTTCGGGTTTGGGTAGGGCTAACAACCTCATCCTGCAAAAAAAAAGCACTTCTTCAGAAATATTCACAAAAGCCTCGGACAATGACAGATACTTGGCACGAACTCAACAAAAGAAAATGGATATGAGATTTGGAACATGGAATATTAGCAGCCTTTATAGGGCAGGTGCGTTAAAATCCGTAAGAGTGAGTTAGAGAAATACAGGATGGACGCAATAGGAATTCACGAAGTTAGGTGGGAAGGAAATGGATCTGTGAATTCAGGAAATTTTACGTTCTTTTACGGGGAAGGAAATAAAAATCACCAGTTAGAAAAAGTGCTTTTCATTCATAAACGTATGATATCAGCAATTAAACGGGTTGAATTTGTTACTGAAAGACTTTCTTTTATTACTCTTAAGGGACGGTGGTGTGATATTATTGTTTTAAATGTACATGCACCAACTGAAGATAAGGATGACGATATAAAAGGCAGTTTTTACGAAGAAGTGGAGCCGATATTTGACCAACTTCCGAGATACCATATGAAAATTCTATTAGGGGATTTCAATACGAAGGTAGGACTAGAGGATATTTTCAATCCTATTATAGAGAACGAAAGTCTGCATAAGGAAAGTAATGACAACGGTGTTAGACTCGTGAACTTTGCAACATCCGAAAACCTAATCGTGAAGAATACAAAATTCCCATATCGCGACGTTCATAAATACACTTGGACATCACTAGACGGAAAAACACATAATCAAATTGATCACGTTTTAGTAGATAGAAGAAAGCAATCTAGCATAATTGATGTCCGGTCATTGAGAGGGGCCGATTTTGACAGTGACCACTACCTGATAGCAGCGATAATACGAGAGAAGTTATCGTTGAATAAAGGCAATATTGATTGTCCGAAAACGGAGAGATTCAATTTAAAGAAATGAGAAGAGAGTGAGGTAAGAGAGAAATACCAGATTGAAGTTTTCAATAGATTCTCGGCTTTAGAAGATTTGGAGTGCACTAGCGTTGAGGATACCTGGAATGAAATTAGTGATAGCATTAAAATTTCAGCAAAAGAAAAATTGGGACACGCGGAAATACGTAGGAACAAACCATGGTTCGACCATGAATACATAAAACTAGCAGAGAAGAGAAAATAGGCAAAATTACGCATGCTAAAAAATCCGAATGAAATAACTACACAAAATTTCTCAGATATCAGACACAAAAGTTCCAAAACTTTTAGAACAAAGAATCGCGATTTTCTGAAAGCTGAAATTAAAGGACTTGAAGATAATAGTAAAAATAAAAAATATCCGGGACATGTTTAAGGGAATCAACGAATTTAAAAAGCTATAAACCTCGTGCTTATATATTAAAGAAATATCACGTTACAGTTCTTACTGATACGGATAGCATCTTAAATAGATGGAAAGATTTCTTTGACGATTTGCTTAACACGCAACAAAAACTAGCGTGCGTTGAGAAAAAAAAAATACACACCGCAGAACCGCATACTCCTGAACCAGACAGAACACAAGTAGAATAAATAAATTAAAGAAACATAAATCCCTGGGTGTAGATGAAATTCCGGCTGAGTTAATTTTAGCTGGAGGCGAAAAATTGTGGAACAGAATACACAAACTCATTCTCCTTATCTGGAACAAGGCAGAATTGCTACAAGAGTGGACAGAATCAATCATTGTTCCAATCACAAGAAAGGCAACAAAACTGATTGTAATAATTATCGAGGTATTTCTCTTCTGTCAACATCCTATAAAATCCTTTCAAATATTCTATTAGCAAGACTGAGCCCATACGCAGATGAAATAATTGGAGATTATCATTGCGGATTTAGACGAAATCGATCAACTATCGACCAAATATATACCATTCGCCAATTACTCGAAAAAAAAGTGGGAATACAATACACGGGTTAATAAACTATTTATTTTAGAAAGGCGTACGACTCGGTTAGAAGTGAAACATTATACAACGTTCTTACAGAACTTAGAATAGCTCTGTAATTAGATTAATTAAGATATGTTTAAATGAAATCCCAGAGTAAAGTTCGGGTAGGAAAATTTTTGTACAGGAGCTTTCAAGTAGAAAATGGCCTGACACAAGGAGATTCGTTGTCGCCATTATTATTTAACTTCGTTCTGGAATACGCTATAAGGAAAATCAAAGATAGCAACCAGGGCCTACAGTTGAACGGTCTTCCGAGGTAATGGCATATGCTGATGATGTAAATTTAATAGGGGATGATAGGAGAACAATAGAAAGAATTGCAGAGATATTATTAAACGCTAGCTGTGACATGGGTTTAGAAGTAAATGCAGAGAAAACTAAATACATGGAAGTGCATCAGGACCGGAATACAGCAAATTGTGGATACGTTAAAATATTAAATGATACTTTTGATAAAGTGGATAATTTCAAATATCTAGGATCAATATTAACAGAAAAAATCATATTCACGGATAAATTAAATGTCTACTCAAAACAGGAAATTCGTGTTACTATTCTGTTCAAAATCTCTTGTCGACGCGAATTCTGCCGAGGAATTTGAAATTTAAAATATACAAAACGATAATCATGCCTGTTGTTTTGTATGGTTGCAAAATATTGTCACTTACTCTGAGGGAAGAACATGGACTGAAAGTATTTGAGAACAAGATCCTGAGACGAACATTCGGACCCAAAAGGAACGGGAATGGAGAGTGGCGGAAACTTCATAACGATGAACTACATAATTTATATGGTTTACCTAGGGTCGTCAACTCTAGGAGGCTTAGATGGGCGGGTCATGTAGGTAGGATGGAAGACTAGTAGAAACGCTTTCTAAGTCTTGACTGGAAGACCAATCGGGAAACGGCCATTAGGAAGACCTAGGTGCAGATGGGAGGACAATATTAAGATAGATCTCGCAGAGATTGAAATACAAATAGAAACTGGATGCAGAAAGCTAAGGATAGAAGTCAGTGCAGAGCTTTTGTGAACGCGGTACTGAACCTGCGGGTTCCTTAGGCCATAGAGTTAGTTAGAATTGACTCACTTTACAATTCGAAATATGATAATTTACAATTCCATTTTTTTATTTATTAAAAATAAATCAGTAAGTAACGTTGAGCAAGTATGTGCATTATCTTCCAAATACTCCTTGCGCCCTACTGAATGAGACGTCTTTTCATTTGAAAATATCTGCCAATTTACGACGATAACGTTCTTTCATTTTATTCTTATGTATGTCGGAAATTAACGATCAGCAAGTGTCAGTTTGTTCTTCCAAACACTCCTTCAGCCATACTGAACGGACTAAGTTGAATTGACTCACTTTTCAATGCTAATTATCTGACAATTTACAACAACTACGTTCTTTAATTTTATTTTTAAATATCAGAGTAACTGACGATTAGCAAAAGTCTGGTCCAACTTCGAAACACTCATTCCTCCATAAAGAATGGACTCGCTTATCAATTTCAAATGTTACAATTTACGACAAAACCTTTCTTTCGATTTTTAAAAATAAGTCAGTGAGTAAGGATCAGCAAGAGTCTGCATTATTTTTAAACTCTCCTTTCGTTCTACACACTTGTGTTACTCTTCGATTGTAAACGTCTGACAATTTACGTGAATTACGGTCTTTCATTTATTCCTAATTATGTCAGTTTCTCACGATCTGCAAGTTGAGTTGAGTTGATTTTAGTTTAGCGTCGCTTTCATCAACGAGGCTATATGAGACGTGGACCTACTGATTAACGTGGAATCCGAACCACATGAGCTCCCGCCGGGAATCGAACCCGGGTCTCCCATGCCAAAGGCGCGTACGCCACGATCTGCAAGAGTCTGCTACAGCTTCGAAAGACACTTTTCCAGTATGGATCATATGTATGTTTTAGGACACTTTCCCCCCTCCCAATATTCTTCGATCAGCACACAGGAAAGCACAAAGCATTTCACATAAGGTCCAACAAACTACACATAACGCACAGTATTTAGATGAGAAGCACGAATAAGATAGGAAACTTTTAGCCAGCACATATGACATTGAAAGAAATAGACAATTTAGGACACTTTTTATTTTCCCCCAGTACTTTTAGCCAACACAGAAAGATCCAACTAATTATACAAAGTTACAGAGCGCAAAGTATTTCCATAACTGCAATCCCAAACTGAAATCGTATAGGCTTTTATGACATTTAAAATCAAAAAACTTACATCTAAAGACTTATAGTGCTGTCTTTGATTAAAAAAATAGTATTTTTTGGTGCAAATCGGTTCACAAATAGCTGAATAATAAGAGTTTAAATATATATGCATATACATGCATATACATATACACTCTCGCTCAATCGCACACATACATTTACAATATCAGCTGTCGCGCAAACATATACATATATAGCAAAGAAGGAGGAAGTAAAACGTGACTTGCAATCCGATTCTTTTTTCTTTTTTCCCTTCTCAGCTCTGAACGACAAAGAGGTTTGTGCAATAGAAACAGAGAGAGAAAGATTAAATGCGAAGTAACGGCGTTGTATTCTTCGCCTCATATATAGATAACATTGAATTAACGGCTTAGCATAGCTCGGGCGCAGCATTCATCGCTGAACTTTCCTCTCGTAACGATCAGTTTTCAAGCGAATGCATCTTCGCCGTTAGCATCCTTGTTGACAGAATTAGTATCAAGTTCCAAAGCGTGCCACATACATGCACTAGTGTTCCATGTACAAAATGTATTTGTTGCATTTCTTCCTCTCTTTCTCCCACACATCTCTAGAGTTGAAGCATTCAGTGATACCAGATTTAAATAACTAAGCTGTAGCATAGATTTTAGAAACAGGGTTGGAAACTAGTTCTTTTTAACATGTTTTTCCAGAATTGTTAAAATTGCGAATTAAGCTTTGAAACTATTACTAACGAGTCACTATGACATATAGTATACATGATAATTTTTGGAAACGATAACCAACACTGTTATTAATGGCGTACTCGAGGGATACTACTTTCTAAATCGTTATATTTCCGTTGTTTATTAACCGATTTTTAAAATTCAAACGGCAATCAATAGAGAAATATATTTGCTATTTTCTTAGATGTATCTTAGATTGCATAACTTTAAGGATAATATTTTGAATTTGCTATATCTCCGTTGTTTAATAACCGATTTTCAAAATTCAAACGGCAGTCAATAGAGAAATAAATCTACTATTTCTCAAATGTCTTGTAGGTTGCATAACTCTAAGGATATAATTACAAAAATCTCAAATAAATCTCTTATTTACACATGTATCTTTAAAATTCAAACGGTATTGCGGTCTGTATGTTCAAAGGTCTTAATTTTTATAGTCTTGAAATCATAAAACCACTTACACTTAGAACATACTTAAAATTACAAGTTCGGATACTGATAATGGAATCTTCTACTAACTTCGTTCTCTATGGGAAAAAACGACTTCTTAAACTCTGTCCACTGATTGTAATTCAAGGTGAATAGACAGCCGTTAATATCAAAAACTACTTGGACTTCGGTTTGCACATTATTCACAATTACATTGAAATTATTAGTAAGAATGAACTTTTTTGAGGATCCATAATAACCACTCAATTTTTTTCTTCTGAAAAATATTTTTTATAATTTTTGTTATTTTTGGATTCATTTCTAAAGTAAAACTGATAACCATTATCTACATTTTTCAAACCCTCATACTTAACAAACAGCTTATATTTTTCATGTCTTTCAACACTTGCTCAGTATCGTCATTATATCTTTGTGGTAATAACGTCTTATATTTCTCATCTAAATGTACTAAAACTCTTTGACCATAACGTTGTGTTTGAAATGAAATGAAATCTTTGAGTTTTACGTCCCATGGTTATGCCGGTTAGCTAAAGGAGACGGTGATAATGAGAGATGAGTGAAATGGTGGAATGAAAAAGTGGGAGGAAACGGGAGAACCCCGAGAAAACCCACGAGCACGGTGTTTGTCCACCACAAAGTTCACTTGGCGGGGGCTGGGATCGAACCCGGGACCCCAAGCACCAGAGGTGAACGCTCTACCACTGAGCCACCGCGCCCCCCGTACGTTGTGTTTGAATCAATTTCCATAATGTTATCTCATACGGTTTACTTTTTTCTAACTCATCTATGCGAAGGAATCTCAATGCTTTAACGTCATTTTTCTTATTCAAATAATTAGCCATAGCTTCTTATTTGTTATAAGGAAAATGTTTGGTTTTTGAAAAAAAATCATAAAACCGCTTCTCATTTGAAATTTGCACACAGAACTCAAAAG
Organism: Thermobia domestica; assembly: GCF_964235325.1. NCBI lineage: Eukaryota > Metazoa > Arthropoda > Insecta > Zygentoma > Lepismatidae > Thermobia > Thermobia domestica. Next base: position 192,981,332 of record NC_137456.1, read on the forward strand.
TTGGATAATTATCTTTTAGACCAGTGTATTTGATTTTTATTCCATCTTTAACGGTCTCATCAATCACTTTATCAGTTAAGTGTTTTGTGAATCTCGGTGGAAAAAATACCTTAAACTCTTCGCATTGAACTAAAATGCTCTTTCCAAATTTAGTTTTAATCCTTTATATTTTCACAATCTTATATTCTGTATCTAATTCTAATTCTCTTAATCCAATAACTTGTTTTTGCTCAAGACTTCCAAGTTTATTTAAAAGCTCAATATGACTCGCCATCGTATATATTTTTAGAAAATCAATGATCACTCTTCAATTTTTTATCTTCACCAAAACTTTTTAATCATTTTTGTTAATTTTAGAATAAAGTTTATCATAAACATTACAAAAATACATTTAACTATCTAAAACTCTTCTACTACTTCCTCATCCTTAAAATCATATATAAAGTTCTTTTGTCCAATTAAAATCGCATAGCATATAGTATTATCAGCAACAGCTTGTGGAAAGTCTACTACAATCTTTATGTTTGTTCTCTCATTTATGGATACATTCTTTCTCTTACTACAATTAATCACATACATAGGTCTATTGTCTATAAACTCTTTAGGATCATAGTACATTTCGGTATTACCACATGTTATTCTCTTAAATGCGGTATAATCTTCATACATCTTAAAATAATCCTTGTTAGCAATATCTAAGTTTCCCGATTCGTTTGGAAATACCTCATTCCTTCCATTCTTAAGATAGATATTTTTTACCTTACAATGATCAAACTTCCTTGCATCTCCTGTTTGTTTGCCGCTTCTATCAGTTTGGAACATTACAGCTACGAAATGAAACATATCAAATTGTCTACAATTCAATTGAGTAGTAACATCGAACTCCAAGAAAGAACCTACGACAGCCTTCTGAACACACTGATAAGTATGGAATGAAAGCATGATTTTAGGTTCTTTAAGAATATTCAACTTTAACTGGCTTTCGTAATTAGATTCGTATTCAACATTCTTATCTCCATACTTTTTATGTTTCTTTTTCCATCATGAGGAGCTGTTGCACTTCCTCCTGTTCCAGTCCATTTGTACAAAACATCGTTATTGTTGTTAGCTTTTGTAAATGTTATTCTGAATCCACCTTTCCACATAACCTCTTTATAATCACTTAAAAAATCTGGAAGTAATCTTAATGGTTACAAAACGATAAAATCCTTTCGTTGACCAAGTTTATCATCCGTTTCAAATCGTGCTTGTTTTAGATATTCAACTTCTGGTTTGGACATTTTTAATGTTCCAATAGCTGTAGATGTTATTCCAGGTAGTTCAATCTTATCTATAACAATTCCATGCTTTCTAACCTCAATTTCAGAAAAGAAGTTATCTACAAGTTTTATAGTATCATTTGCACTAAATGTTCCTCCAACTGTTGCACCAACAACTTCCAAAGTCATATGACAATCTGCTTTGTGTGGATGTATGAACCCATAGGCCACATTGAAATCAAACTCAATATCTTTCTTAGCTTCATTCAAATTATTAAATATTCTTGTGTTAGGTTTAAAACTCGGTAACTCGTAACTCTCAATACTATCCATTTATTATAAAGAGAATCTTGAAACACCGCTTTTATGGAATGTATCCATAAAAGAACTATACATAACAACATTTAAAAACTTATAATCCCCATCCTAACTTAACCTTAGCATTCATAGCAGTACCAACCACAAAAGCAGCTAATCGTTCACCAATTGATACATCACTACTAAATGCTCTATTCCATGGTTTAGTTTCTAGTTCCTTATCTGCAATATACTTTGACTCCGTATCTTTATTGTCTCTGTAGTATATATCGTGTTCTTTACAAGCCTCATCTAATGGGTTAATACCTTTATCACCTCTCTCTAATATTTCTTGTAGCTTAGTTCCCGGACCGCAGTACGACATACCAGGAATATGGAGCTCAAATGGGAGTTTATTAATCAAATCATTTACTAATCCTTTTCCAAGCGTCTCATCATTCCAAAATCGTGGTGGTAACGTATTTAAAATTTTAATCAAATAACCTATACCTTTCGAGTCATTAGAAATAAATTGTGAAAGCTTATTATTAATCATAATCACTATACCTACTTTCTCATTATTAAAGTTATTATTACCAGCCTTTTCTTCTCCATCTATGACTATTAACCGATCAATTAACTTTCTCACATCATCTATCCATATATATTCTTTAGGTAATTTTTTGTATATTTTTATTCCTTCTCCAGACTTCGGTGTTTTCTTTTTTGTTGGTGTTGGAGGTAAAAATGGTTTAATATAATTATCCCAATTAGGCTTGATAATGTTATTGTACTTAGAACCTCTATTAGATGCTACTTTTTATTTCGATCATATTTTCGGAAGGCAGCATCTGATTCTATTATTATTTCCTTGTACTCTTTAAAATCGTCATTATCATAATCTTTGATTGTCTTATCAGTAATCATCGTTAACAATTCCCATAGTCCTTCTGTTCCATTATAAGTTTTACCATTAATTATCAAATCATCACCACTCACTTTAACTTCAGAATTTCCTATCATATTTATGGTTTTTCCATCTTTTTCACCTGCAACTCTTTTTCTAAATACACTATCATTTTTTCCACTATAATAATATGTTGCAATCCTACCAAATGATTGTGTTCTTGGTAAAGGCTCTACTCCTTCGACTTTGTCTTTAATTTGATTTCTCATTTGTTTTATTTCTCCCGTTATAGATGTATCACTACTACTTGGAGGACTATCATTAGTTATCTTTTAGGTGTTTTCAGTAGACTAGGATCTATTGAAACCGTCTTATATGCAGCTGGAACAAGCTCAGTTATTAGATTTTTATTTTGTTCTACTACTTCTTTGATCTCACTTCCCAAATTTTGGATAGCATCAATTGCAGGTTGTTCTTGTGGCTTAAGTTTATCGTGTATACCTGCTCTTTCTTCCTTCCAAGATTTCAAGCCCTTTATCAAGAACTCCTTTAACTTAATATTCTTATTAATTTCTTTCTCATCCATTTATTATATAGAAAACGATCAAACGTCAAAAAACGTAAACCGTTTAAACGTAAAAACATGAGAAAAACATCAAACGTTTAAGAAGTGTTTTATCTTGTTCCTATACTTACCATTGTTTACCTTCCTTGTCATATCAATTACTATAAAACCATAATCATCTTGCCATCATTTTGAACATATATCTTTAAATGTATCATAAGGCATATCTCCTCCGACAAACTCGTTATACACATGTTTAAGATTAGTATCATCTTGTCTAAACACGCATAGGAAGTTAACGTTATCTCTTGTAAGCTGTTTAGGTACTTTTGAATACGTCTGTGAGAGATAGAAATAGTCCAAATGTCTATGTCTACCTCTCGTAAAGTAATTTCTAACAGTATCTTGGTTCTCCAAAATGTAATCATCAAACACAACAACAGAGTATTTTTCACATTCATCAATAGGTACAATACAATCATTACTGCTTAAGAACGATGCTATTTGCTTCTTGAACTTTAGTTCTGCTTTTTCAAATCGATCTCTTAATTGTTCATACTTTGGCTGATTCATGATTTTAGAATATATGTAGAAGTATTTATTGTTTAACCAACCTGGTTGTAATAAGAAGTTAAATAACAGAAAAGTCTTACCACAACTAGATGGGCCCACTATAAGACATCGAATATCATCAGGTATGAATTCTCCATTTCTTTTCTTAGCTGTTGTTTCTCTTATCATGTTTTTTACATCCCAATTAATAGTTTTCTTACTCTTTTATTATAGAGAATATTTTGATTCAGACTCGATAAATCGCTAAGTGCTTAAATCTTTAAGTTGTTCTCTGATCTTATGCAACGTATTTTTTATATATTCATCATCGATTTCGCAATTTAATGTTATTATCATCTCTAACTGTTCTTTAAATGAGTTAATACAAGCCACAATGGTTTTATATTCATCTTTTCTTTTGCTTATGTTTAACTTAGAAGACAAACCTGTTATAATAGCATTTCCAGTGGCAAGAGACGTTGTTAATATTGAGTAAATTGCTACGGGTATAAAAATAATAGTAAACCCAGTTGTTGCAGAAAGTATAACCCATAACGTGATCAAAGTGTAGTATGCATATCTAACAATTCGTAGTTTTCTCTTTTTCTTCTTTAAGCTGTATTCTAACTTTTGAATGATATATTCTATTAACTTGATTACTTTCTCTCTTGGAATATCTTTAGGTAAATCAAACTCGTTCATTTGTATATAATAATTGGCTAAGGTATTTAAGTTAACGAGTTATAGTTCTGTTTTAAAGAAGATACACCATTACGAATTAGACAACAGTAGCAACTATTTAAGTATAGGACTAGTTGGATTTTACAGTACATATCTAAATCCAAACATTACAGAAAGAAATAATAAATTAACATTTTGAAATAACTTTCCTGACGTTCCTGATCTTACAAAACAACTCATAGTTCAACCTGGTCAATATAATTTAAAAGAATTAGAAGAATAGATTAAATCAAATCTTCCATACTCAACTGATGCTTTTAAAAATATTAAATTTACTGAGGAGAGAGAAAAAATAGAGTTAAAATAGTTAGCGGGCATTGTGATATAACGTTAGATACCATTAATACTGTTTAGGTTTTAGTGAGAAAAACTTGGCTAGTAACATAGAACATGTTGGAAATAAGTTACCAAAGTTTCATCCGTTCGATACAATTAATGTTCACTGTAATATAGCAGATGGTATGTTTGTTAAACATACGGAGTACACAGATAGAGAAACAGGAATTATAGTATCATTTAAAACATATGCCGATTTTAAACATAGCATTATTTACGAGTCTACTTATCCATTATTTTTCCCTATATCTAAAGACAAGGTTGATACTTTTGAGATAAGGATAACCGATGAGAATGATTCTTTAATTGACTTTGGTGGAGCTACAACAACTGCACTTTTATAACCCAGTTTTCTCTTAAATAAATAGGAAGATGTGTTCTATTAAAGGTTGTATGTTTAGTGTTCCTTACGGTGAACTAAAGGATTTAAATATTGATCATGTATTAACAAAGTAACAACTTAGCGATAAATGTAAGAAAATGAAAGAAAGTAAAGGAACTAACTAAAACTAAAGAAAGATTTATCTCTAACCACAGCACAAATGAAAAAGATTAAGAAAGAGCATATGGGTGGTTTTATCTTTACAATTCCAGCCATTTTAGCAGCTTTAGGGGCAGTTGGTTCTTTAGCAGGTGGTGTAGGAGCGATTACTAAAACTGTACTTGATGTTAAGAAAAATAAACAAGAACTTCAAGAACAGAAAAGACACAATTTGGCTATAGAAGAAAAGCAAGGAGCAGGAAAACCAAAGAAGTCAAAAAACTAAAACCATTGACCAACTTCGATATAGAGAGGTTGGTTAAAGAATTAAAGATAAGACGATTTAGAGCTGTATTTATGAGTGACCAACTTCCACAAAAACCCTATTTAAATGAGTGTGATATAGTTAACTTCGATAAACCAGGAACCATTGGTACTCATTGGATATGCTATTGGAAAGATAACAACGAAAAGTATGTGTTCGATTCTTATGGTGGTGTTCCTGCTAAACAACTAGTATAATATCTTGGTACCGAAAACTTATTTTACAATGACGAAGGAATAAGGGACTTTAATTCAGTTATATGTGGTCATCTTTGTGTTAAGGTTTTAAATCTGCTAAATCAAGGGGATTCTTTTAGTGACGTTGTGTATATGATTAAAAATGATTAAGTTTAAGTGCTTTTATGGTTTGTATGCATAAAAGTCTTTTTCTTTAAGATAAACATGGAAACTATACACAATAGATTTTTAGATTATTTTGAAAAGTATGTGCATGAACTAGATGCACTAGAGAGATATAATTTTTATCAGTATTTTGAGTATGTTAGTGAGATAGACTTAAAAGATAGAAACAACGTATATAATGTTATTGATTTATGGAGAACGTTAATACTAAAATTTCTGTACACGGATGAGGAGTTGGAAAAGTTACGTCCAATAATTACCTTAAAGGAGTTGTTGTCAAATTTTAGCTCTAGACCATTAGAATGCAGTAATTGTGGTAGTAAGTCATTAACAAAAGGTATGAATAGCTATATTTGTAATGATAGTTCTGTAGACAGTGGTTGGGTTTACAATGCTAATGGAGAAACGAAAGCTGGTTGTGCCAGGAAACCATGGTATGATACTACAAAAAGATTTAAGTTACAGTTACCTCGTTTACAAGCTTTACAGGATAGAATTATTTCTGAAGATGTGCTCAAAGTGCTAAATGATGAATTTAGAGATATATCAAAAGATTTAATATCAGCAAAAGATGTTCTAGAAGTACTAAAGAAAAACAAATACACAAAATATTCTGATGATGTCTATTTAATACACTATCACGTTACCGATCAAGAACCATTAAAATTACAACATATGGAAGAAACACTTATAAACGAGTTCGAAAACTTACACGAGACCTTTATAGAACTGTATCCGAAAAGAGCATTGTTTCTTAACTTAAAATGTGTATTATACTATCTGTTGAAAATCCACGATGTTCATGTTGATATTGATTTTAAACACTCACCTAAACAAATAGAGATGTTAAAGAAATGTTTTGAAAAATTAGGATAGACATTTTCTTTATAATAAAATGAGCATGGATATATTTGGTAATGTTGTGGAAAGAAAAGGTGATGTTAATATTAGTGAAGAAAAATTAAAATTGTTGGAGAATTTAAATGATGTTGCTAGCGTAAGTCAACTTAGATCAATAGAAGCGCAATTAGAGAATGATAGAAAACGATTTGAAGATGCATTAGAAACGTTAGAAGACACATACATAAAGAACGAAGATTTCCAAATATTAGAACGGATACTACTAAATTGATTATGCAAAAAACTATACCTTTATTATATCGATTGAGAACTAAGAATGTTAAAGACTCAATCTTTAGAATATTCAATCATTCTAATGGTTATAGGTTTCTCTATAACGGAAAAATAATGCACAATTAATTAAGTTTATATAAATACTTTCTAGAGGTATATTTGGGTGTACTTTGATTGAAAATTTACCTTTTGGCATGAACAAGAATGATATAATTACAATTAAACCAAATAAAAATTCAGCTATGGAAGATGGACAATTATTGTTTGTTGTAATGTACACCTTGTCTCAAAAAGGTTGAGCGCATTCTTTATTGGTGTTTTGAGGCAAAAATTTTCTAAGTCCAGCTTCGGGTATCTTCGGGAAAAAGTAAGCCAGGTTCGAACCTCCAAGCCAGCCTTTGCAATCGGGAAAAAGTTTGCAGATTTGTTTTTCTTCTTTTAAATATAATAAGACTTGTTACCAAGTGTTTAAAAAAGCAACATTGATTGAAATACTTAATGATACAATATTTCGAAACCTTTTTTTTTACTGTCAGCACATGCTTGTTTGTCATTTAGCTCTCCATACGTAATGGAACATTTAAATACGTTAAAGAATCTTTCCATATGTAAAAGAATGCTCAAAGTTAAGAAATAGAACATAATTATCGCCTGAGTACTAAAATAAAAGTCAAAGTAGAACAGAAACAGCGTTTGTAATGGATATGAATGTCATAATTATCTTGAGATCCGTTATACATCGCTAGAAGCATAGTTCTAGAAGTCCTTGTGTTAGCTCATTGGTAAGCTGTCGGATTTCAAATCTTAAGGTTGAGAGTTCGAATCCCGTCTAGGATAGTCCTTTTTTTTAATTATATTTTCCGCAATGCATGAAAAATTATATAAAATAATTACATTAGAATACATAAGTTGTGAATATATAACATAATCATTGCAGAACATAGTAATTATTATGTTTAAAATATAACATCTGAGATAATTTTCACAGTAGGTCGGTATTATATATGAGGATGTAAATACAACTTAAGAAACTCGTTCAATAGCAATAAATAAGTTATGTAGTGTATTTATTTGCATCTATTTGTCATACAGATGTAACTTCTCATTATTCTTATTACAGCATGTCATTTACATTCGTGAAATACAATATATTCCTACGGATATAGAAAGTGTATAAACAGAGTATCCAAAGTCGTATCCTGCTTCAAGACACATAACTTTTCCCGATCCCCTTAACGTCACGGGAAGAAACAGAACGGAATGTCGTTACTTAGAGTCTCATTCGAATACGTTGAATATGCTTTTGTATATTCATCTCTCTCTCTCTTTCGCTTTGTTTATGTGTGTGTGTGTGTGTGTGTGTGTGTTGCGGAATATCCCAAGTTGAATACAACATTTGCCAAGTATATGAGCATCATTGTCATCGAATACCAGAAATTGAAAGTCGTGTTTCTTCAGGTTGGGTTTGCGTGTTCATGTTAGCTCACTGGTAGAGTACGGACTTGCCAATAAAGAGGTCTTGAGTTCAAAGCCTACAGCTAATTATCATTCTTTTGTTAGTAGGATTGCACAGAAATCGGATACAAGGAGTGGTTTACTTCTAGAAATATTTTCAGAAGCGTTTAGGTAGCCCTGAAAAGGGCTGTTTTCGGGAGTTAAGGCGGGGACATTAATATTGTGTCCAAGACCCTTCTGAATTTATTACACGCTCCATTCTTCTGGGCATGGAATCTATTACATGGGTGACAAATCTATCTCCTTCCCCTACCTCCAGCCATGCTTCGGAAACAAGATGCCACAGGTCATCCTGAGTTCTTGGTGGATCTGCCTCAGGCCAACTTTCCCTTAGAGTACACTTCACTTCTGCCCACATATTTTCCATGAGATTGAGGTCTGCTCCACGAGCGGCCAGTCGATTAAATCAATCTCAGGGTGCCCTGCGAACCATTCCTGAATCACACGGGAAGTATGTATTGGCAACTGGTATTGCTGGAACTGAATTACACCATCAGGCTGAAATACTCGTACAGATAGCACCATGATATTACTGATAATGTCTAAGTACTGAGCATTGTCTAGATGTCCTTCAATTCTATGAAGCTGTCCTGCTCCGCGACTGGAAATCCAACCCCAACATAAAATAGATACATGGCCACTGCGATTGCAAGCAGCCACATATCCATGGTCATATCGGGTGCCTCTCGGACGATACACAAAACGGCGTCCCTCCTTTGATGTTGTGAATATGGATTCATCTGAGAAAACTACGTTTTCCCAATTGAGACCCACATTCGCCTGTGCAAACGCGAGACGGTAAATTTTGTGGTCGTCTGAGAGTTTTTTCCTTCACGGCAGCAACACGGCCACGTAACCCAGCATGACGAAGCCTTCGCAGAGCTGTATGCTTTCTACCAGGAAAGAGAGAAACTTCCCTTAGCTGTCTAGACGTCCTTGGTGGGTCTAACCGGGCTTCGTTTACTAATCTCGCATCTTGGGCTTCGGTTGACACATGCGGACGACCAGGAGATCGTAAATTATCAGTCTGACCTGTAGCACCATATTTCCGAATCCATCGCCTTCCTGTAGAGGCCGGGACACCTACTCGCCTGCTAGCTGCAGTTGCAGTATAACCTTCCAACTCCCATAAAGTAATTACTGCTGTACGTCTATCCATAGTTACCAATGTTCTGAGCTGTGAGAAGGAAGCAATAGGTAGGTAAAAGCTAGTACCTGACGTGTGATTGGTTACTTGCACGACACGCCTATTGTGGGGAACAGCGTTGCCAGATCTAGCATAATGATGCTAGATCTAGCATAATTTGCATGTCTCTAGCATCTAGCATCTTGCTTTTAGCATCCTGCCCAAATCTAGCACAATTTCAGCAAGTTTATCAGAAAGCCGTAAAACCTGGAGATGAGAAAGAAGTTGGTCGTGGGAAGAAAAAGAACGGCAGAAATGTATCCTCTTCCATTGATTCATACAGTCGGTAAACCATACAGGCAGTCTTATTTTCCGAAGTAAGTTCGAAACGTCTTTGGAATTTTTTATGGCTCCACCTAGGGTTTTCTAATCCTTTAACTCCGAGGCATGGGCGGAGCTATGGGGGCCATTCTCCCCCCAACTTTTTGACAACTTCACCATCTTTATTTCTGACTTCATGATCATATTTATTCCTGAAATGACAGCTCCGAGACCGACCAAAAATCTGCCGCCCCCCCCAGCAGACGATCCCCAACTCCCCTTATTCTGCGAAGTAATTTTCTTTCAAAATATGTAAACAAAAACTTTGCATTCATTTATACGATAAATACGCCATTGAGTCTGGCAACGACTGCATTAATTTAGCTGAGTTAAAATTTTGGTGCGTGAAGTATTGCATTCTTGCTCTCTGTGTATTTTAAGTTACGTTATCGTATCTCAACTTCGTTTTATTAAACTCCTGAATTAGTAATTATGAGGATCTAGCATAATTTGACCGAATCTAGCATAAGTTCGATCAGGTTTTGGAATAATTCCGAGCTGTGAGTCTGGCAACGCTGGTGGGGAACGACTTGGTCAACGACTCGCGAAAGAAATCTGAAAATGGTGTGCCGTAATAATAATATCAAAAACAGTTTTTATAAAGGAATATTAATACATACGAAAAGCTGTTTAAAGAATGAATTGTTATACTGACTTTACACGTATAAAAACATATACCATATACCAAACAGATTGAGCGATATGATGATAGCTGTTTTGAGACAAACTCTTTCGAAGTCCAACTTCGGGTATCTTCGGAAAACAGTAAACAAAAGCTGCTGGTTCGAACCTCCAAAGCCAACCTTAGTAATCGGGAAACGATGTACAGATATGTTTTTCCTTCTGTTAAATATAATAAGACATGTTGAAATGGTATTGAGTGTAGAAAAAAGTAACATTGAAATACTTAATGATACAATATTTCGAGACTATGTATTCACACTCTCGTTTCGTCATTGTGATTTCCATACGGAAAAGAGCATTTACGTATGAGCTCAGTTATATTTCAGAAGCAGCTTCCAAAAAGCGGTCATGTTAGCTCAGTGGTACATCACCGAGCGTTTAAATCGTGAGTTCGATACCCGTTTAGGTGAAATTCTTTTATGATATTCTACTTTCCTCAATGCATGAAAATTATGTAAAATATTTACATTACAATTCATCAGTTGTATATATCAGTTGAATATATATATTCATATCATCAGTTGTATATATCAGTTGAATATATATATTCATATCATTTCACGACATAAGTAATTCTTATCTTTAAAATATAACATCTGAGATATTGACAGAACGTCGGTGTGTTATGTGTGAATATTGAATACAAATTTAAAAAATCGTGTAATAGCAATAAATAAGTTATGTAATGTATTTATTTGCAGCTACTTTCATCGCAGATAACTTCTCAATATTCGCATTACAGCATTTAGGTAGAGCATATCGAAAATCGGATCGTGGTCCAAGACAAAAAACTAGCTAGCCCCAAACTGTCACGTAAGAAATTCGCGAATCGCAAAAGTAAAGTGAAGAGATTGAGAGCGGTAATTCCTTAATCGCTCTCTCTCAACTCTCTCTTATCTGCATTTATACACATAAAAGTGTATGTATGTATGTTCCAACATAACTCATGTATGCCTAGGGCAGGGTTTCTCAACCTGGGAGTCGCGGCCCCTAGGGGATCGCGAAGATAGGCGGAAGAGATAAATATAGTTAGAATCTAATACCAGAAATTATTTTTAAATATTATTTTTAATTTTGTTCTGATAGGCATACTTTTGTTTTTTATACACACTGTAAAGAACAATAAAAAATAAGTCTACTGAACATTTTCAAAGGGTGTAGAATTCGTGTTACTATTCGGTTCAAAGTCTCTTGTCGTCGCGAATTCTGTCGAAAAATTTGAAGCTTAAAATATACAAAACGATAATCATGCCTGTTGTTCTGTATGGTTGCGAAACATGGTCGCTTACTTTGAGGGAAGAACATAGACTGAAAGTATTTGAGAACAAGATCCTTAGACGAATATTCGGACCCAAGAGGAACGGGAAGGGGGAATGGCGGAAACTTCATAACGAGGAACTACATAATTTATACGGTTTACCCAACATTGTTAGGGTCGTCAAGTCTAGAAGGCTTAGGTGGGCAGGTCATGTAGCTAGAATGGAAGAAAGTAGAAACGCTTTCAAAATCTTGACTGGAAGACCAATCGGAAAACGACCATTAGGAAGACCTAGGCGCAGATGGGAGGACAATATTAAGATGGATTTCGCTGAGATACGAATACAAAGTAGAAACTGGATCCAATTGGCTAAGGATAGAAGTCAGTGTAGAGTTTTTGTGAACGCGGCATTGAACCTCCGGGTTCCATAGGCCATAGAGTTAGTTAGTTAGTAGAGTTTTTTAAAAATGAATTTAAATCAAAGAGGTATGATATAAAACTAATGAGAACTGTATATAGAAAAACTAGAAAAATATACATGCAACAAAACCTGCACATTGAAATACAATTAAAATTAAAACCTAATGAGACAACTAAGCATGGTGTAATTTCACTAGTTCAGCAATGTCCGGTTCAATCTTCATGACGAACATTATCAAGCCATTTTCAACTGATAAGCGATTTCTTATCTTTGTTTTAATGTTTACCATAAAAAACACACTTTTGCACAAGTACGATATAGCAAATGGAATTATTACTTTTAAAGCAGCAATCCCCAGACCAGGATATTCTTCTCTCCTCATCAGGCAGAACATGTCCAAGTCTTCGTTACAAAAAACCAGTTGCAAAGACTTGTCGCATGATCATTCTATTATTTGGTCAAGAAGTTGTGGGCTTAGATCGGATACGTTAATGGCCTCTTCAATGAAGGAGTTTAACATCCATCTTGAACCAGCACCTTCGTCGTTGGGAATATAGATATTACAGTTACTGTATCCACTGTCAGTGCCGGGAGCCGAAAAAAGGGGCCACACATTTCGGAGGAAGTGTGTTACTCATGTTAGGAAATTGCATGTGCACATGTGTAAAATAGAAGGAAAAACGTAATAAAATGTGCTCAAAATTAAGGAAAGGTAGGGTTTATTTTGAAAATGTTATTGAGCTACGTGCCAACCATGGTGGCGCTTCGTAGCTAGTCTGTCGACGTCACTCATATATACGGTGACATCGTACTATACTCTCGCCCCGGGCGCTGATTTTCCATGGTACTGTTCACTATAAACAAAAAAAATGGATTCTACTATTATAGAAATAGGTATGTTAAAAATCCCACACAAGCTTATTATAAAACAAATTATAAAAGGTTCGCTGGCAAGAGCGTGTGATAAAAGGGGATCGTGATAGAAATTAGATTGAGAACCACTGGCCTAGAGTAATTTTAACCACATTTCTTATAGTTTCGAAAAGAGTGCTGTCGGGTTACCTATGGTGAATGGGAGGGGGATACATATAAAAGATTGGTAGAAAATGATCGATATTAGATTCATAGTTTTCGGGGTCGCTTAGATAAATAGTGAGACTTTCAATTTCGTTTAACTCCGATTAAGCTCTCATTAGTAGGGATGGGCACGAACGACTTTTCTTTGAAACTCGACTCAACTCGAAACAGACATCTTTGAGGTCTACTCTTGGACTCGGCGCGAAAAATATCTTCCAACTCGACTCGGATTAGAGTCAAGTCGAACCAAAACGAGCAAAATCCTGTGTGTAGTCCTACCTGGACAATACATAGACAATAATTATTCTACCATCAATTATACTACTATTACTACAAATAATAATAATAATAATAATAATAATAATAATAATAATAATAATAATAATAATAATAATAATAATAATAATAATTATTATTATTATTATTATTATTATTATTATTATTATTATTATTATTATTATTATTATTATTATTATGACAACACCGTGTACAAACATGAACAATAGATGGTTAGTAAAGGAATACTAAAAGCTAATTGACTGCCGACGTCGGTAGTCATGAACTCTACAAGGCAAAGACATCGTTCATTACTCTAAGCTGTAAGCGTCGGTGGACTACAGATGGTCAACTATTGACCTCTCGCCAGAAATTGGTGGCCCTGCAGCGACGATCCGTGGTGGCCCAAGTTCCATTTTGAAAACTTTACTACCAGCAGCAGAGGCGCGATGAAACGCCAACGAACCACAAAATTACTCTCCCAAAATATGTCAAAATGCCTATATGTGTGATTTATTTATATTTAGGTGAATCAAAAAACAAAACAAATACCCGGGGTGGACGCAAACTATCAATATTACGATTACTAGGCACGTGTTCTTCTGACTTCCCCACGGAAACGATCATAAAAAGCTTGGTTGTTGAAGGATAAATCATTGACGTCTTAATTTAGCCAATCAGACAAACCCCTACATCTCGAGTTCTAGAAGGTGATACCGTGAACCGTTTCAGATTTATTGCTTCCTGGTGGAGTACTATCCATGAGCAAAATTTGAGCATAATAGCCGACATGCATCTTCGGTGCCTCTCATCTTTAGTACAATTTTAACCAGAGATGGTGTGGGTCAATGAAAATTTGATCCACGACCCACCATGACCCACTATCACCCACCACCCAAATGCCCCATTGGCCCACTCTGATCCATCAACCATCGTGATCCACTCTTACCCACCACCAACTATGAACCACTCTGAACCATTGTGACCAACTCCGACCCACCAAAACCCATCGACATCAACTCTGACCGATGGCCCACGTCCTCCTCTCCATTGGCTAAAGAGGTTACACTTGTAATAAAACAAGACTGTGAAATTATCACTTATCGGAGTTTGTATTTCTACCGTTAATGGCTCAAGCACCTCTCTGTTACAATACTGGTGGGTCTGACCTTTACGATATATAATGGCAAAGTGTTTCTCATCTTCCAAATTAAAATGAATTTAAATTTATCATATATATTTTTTTCTTTGTTGCCTTACAGACACATTTCAGTAGAAAATAGGGTGAAATTTGAAAGTTTCAAATCAAGGAAAAGTAGACCAACGTAAAAAAACAGAGAGAGAGAGAGAGAGAGAGAGAGAGAGAGAAACTAATTTTCTATATAATTAAGCATGCCGTGCTAATTGAAAATGCCCATGTAATTAAGTTTAGAATACAAATTTTATGGCCATTTTTCTCTAACTTTATGGCTTGATTGCCTTATGCTCGGAACGCTCCATATATTAAACACCAGCTTCAGCAATTATAAATAGAAAGCAGTGGGTATAAAATTCAAAAAGAACTTTAATTTGCATTACTCAATTTGTTTCTCAACTAATATCAATCGTTTTCAATTATTTTTACAAATCAACCCACTACCAATTTCCAATATATAGAAAATGCACCCCCGTCCCCCCGCTCATAAAAGATAATTTTAAAAAATGCCAGGACATATTCTCTTTATTTTTAATAAAGAGTTATATGCTGAATTTCAGCTCTCAGTTGAACGGCTTGTGAGATACTCAATTTTTCGCTCATGTGGTTCGGATTCCACGTTAATCAGTAGGTCCACGTCTCATATAGCCTCGCTGCTGAAAGGGACGCTAAACTCAACTCAACTCAATTTTTCGCAAAAATTCGGACTTCTACTCCCCCTAAGGATATGTATTATAATGAAAGTGACACGCGTATGATAACTTCCCAGTTGGGATTGGAGCCTGATTATATACCAAACGTCAATTTATTTGACTTTGCAATTTGACCGTGATGATTACGCAGACATAGTTACTTTCAATTTTTTATGATACATATCCTTATTTCATATGTTACAGATGATTCAAAGATACTTTTTCAAGCAGTTAGCTCCTCTAGAATCTCACAGGCTGCATCCCAAAATCCAACTCCTACTATCCTATGACAATCCAAAAGTGACTGAACTGTTTTTATTAGGAACAAATGACAAAAGAAAAATGGAGATCTTGAAAGTAAAATGTAGAAAAGCTCGGTGCCCCCAATAACTACATATTTCTCCGCCCCTTCATCCCGAACTTAAAAATAAAACTTAATTCGAATATGGTTAATTAGTGAATTTATTACAGTTAAATTCCACTCACTACATGCTACAGCTACAACTATGTAACAAAAAATAACAACTGTGAAACATGTTCTGAATTACTATTAGATTTCTTACGCTATTATTAAACATATTAGAATAGTAAAAGAGGATTGTTCGTGAAATAGTATATTTGCTCTTGATTTATAACTTTTTCATACGGAAAAAAATAAAATATTATTCAAGTTTTAAACTTTGCACTCTGCAAATATGTTACCCTCTAGGCAATGGGACTAATGTGAAATGTGGACTATTGTGGACTAATGGGAAATGCTGCACTGTTAGCGGCGCTGAAAACTTACGATTCGATTCTAATATCGAATGATTTCGATATCTTTATGTCGCTACGTAACCACCCTGGGTGCTAATGGGAGCTTAGTTGGACTTGAATTGAAAGTAGAACCATTCACCTAAGCGACCACGAAACTATGGATTCGATACTAATATCGACCCGTTTCTAGCATTTTTGATATGTATCCCGACAGTACTCTTTTTCCAGACTGTAAGAAATATAGTTAAAATTGCTCTAGATATATCAGAATTATGTTGAAATACACACATAAATCCACTTTTATATTCTGTATAAATAGAGAGTGAGCGAGCGAGCGAGCAAGAGAGGGCGACTGAAGGCATCACCACTTCCACATTGCAAAAGCATATATCAGGAATTGAATTGAAAATCTATGTAAAGACTTTCTGCTGTGGCATGCTTCATAAGGACAATTCCAGTCTGCTCACGTGACCTTTGGGGTTCATGAATTTTCTTGTGAGCGTTCCGACTTTGGATTCTCTGTTTATACCTTCTGTTTATGCATCGAATAATTTTTCAAGAACATAAATGACATTCTGTATTATGAATGTTGAGAATTACCCTCTATATGACAAATAGCTGCAAATAAATACACTACATGATTTATTTATTGCTATTGCACGAGTTTCTTAAGTTGTATTTACATCCTCATATATAATACCGACCTACTGTGAAAATTATCCCAGATGTTATATTTTAAACATAATAATTACTATGTTCTGCAATGATTATGTTATATATACACAACTTATGTATTCTAATGTAATTATTTTATATAATTTTTCATGCATTGCGGAAAATATAATTTAAAAAAAAGGATTAACCTAAACGGGATTCGAACTCAAAACCTTATGATTTGAAATCCGACAGCTTACCAATGAGCTAGCACAAGGACTTCTAGAACTATGCTTCTAGCGATGTATAACGGATCTCAAGATAATTATGATATTCATATCCATTACAAACGCTGTTTCTGTTCTACTTTGACTTTTATTTTAGTACTCAGGCGATAATTATGTTCTATTTCTTAACTTTGAGCATTCTTTTACATATGGAAAGATTCTTTAACGTATTTAAATGTTCCATTACGTATGGAGAGCTAAATGACAAACAAGCATGTGCTGACATTAAAAAAAAAAGTTTCGAAATATTGTATCATTAAGTATTTCAATCAATGTTGCTTTTTTAAACACTTGGTAACAAGTCTTATTATATTTAAAAGAAGAAAAACAAATCTGCAAACTTTTTCCCGATTGCAAAGGCTGGCTTGGAGGTTCGAACCTGGCTT
The DNA here is from genome assembly GCF_964235325.1 of Thermobia domestica. Lineage (NCBI taxonomy): Eukaryota > Metazoa > Arthropoda > Insecta > Zygentoma > Lepismatidae > Thermobia > Thermobia domestica. The sequence goes on from NC_137456.1 coordinate 192,998,999, forward strand.
ACTTTTTCCCCGAAGATACCCGAAGCTGGACTTAGAAAATTATTGCCTCAAAACACCAGTAAAGAATGCGCTCAACCTTTTTGAGACAAGGTGTACATAGGAAGATAGCTTTCCTAAAGCCGTTTGCTATATAATAAATATGGATATTTTTGGTAACATTAAAAGTATAAAAGAAGAATCTAGAGAAGTGTTTACGTCAAATTACACATCCTGGGTTGATTTTAAGAACAAAAGATTGGTTAATGTATCTCATGCTATCGATAAACAAGATGTTGTAACATTAGAACGGCTTCAATCAGCGAAAGAAGAGTTTAATTTACTTACACGAAAAGAAATTGTTGAATTTCCATGTCGATTGGCAGAAGATGATCTTGGGAAACCAGTCTTTTTTGTATATAATTTAGCTGCTGCCTACAAATTTCTTTATAGAGGTAGGTTAATGGATATAAAATCAAGTCTTGATAAACATCTTATAGACCTATTTTTAAATGACGCTTTAGTTGAAAGTTTTCTATTACACTTTAATATGTATGGTCAGTTAACAATTAGACCAGCCAAAGATTCTGATTTGAAAGAAGGTAAATTATTGTTGCTTATTATGTATATAGAAACAGAAGATGAAGGTGAAAACGAATCAAGAGATGATGACGATAATGTTAAAAGTATAGTATTATGTAATGATAAATTTTAAATTTTTCCTTGTTTTTCTATACAATAAGTAATGATAATGTATTGTGTTAAATGTAAGAAATTAAGAGATGCGAAGAAAGATACCATTAGAATTGAACAGACAAAGAATGGAAGATATCTAAAGAAAGGTATATGTTCTGTATGCGGTGTTATTAAACCTCAATTCGTTGAAAAGAATGATTGACTATATGATGGTAAAGGTGTTAGAGAAGACATTATAGAAGAAATTCACAAACCATATAGAAAAAACTTTGACAGACTAAGTGTGGTTATAAAAGGTATCGATGATCTTTGGCAAGCTGATCTTGTAGAAATGGATAGTGGGATATTAGAAGGTGTTTCCAAATTAAACAAAGGCTATAAGTATCTACTTACGATTACAGATGTGTTTTCGAAATATGCGTTTGCTGTTCCTGTTAAAGATAAGAGCGGTAAGAATGTTACAGAAGCATTTGAACACATTTTAAGAACGAGGAAACCTAGTAACTTACAAACTGATCAAGGTAAAGAGTTTTACAGTAAAAAATTTAAAAAGTTGATGGAGGAAAATAGGATTAATCATTACTCAACCTATAGTGGTAAGAAAGCTTCTGTTGTTGAGAGATTTAATAGAACACTTAAACAGAACATGTGGAAAAGGTTCACAACGCAAGGGAATTACAAATGGATAGAGATATTACCAACATTGGTTAGTGAGTATAAGAATAGAGTACATAGAACAATTGGTTTAAAGCCTATAGAAGTTAACAAGAAGAATGAGCGAACGGTATTGGAAAAGGTGTATAAGAAAGAATATAAGCGTGTTAAACCCAAATACAAATTAGGTGATCATGTTCGTATAAGTAAATCGAAAGGGTTATTTGAGAAAGGATATACAACTAATTGGTCAACAGAAGTATTTGTTATTAGCGAACTTATTCCATCTAATCCACCTACGTATAGAATTGAAGATTTAGAAGAAGAAGATGTGCAAGGTATATTTTATGAACCAGAAGTATTAAAGACGAAACTTAAAGATGAATACTTGGTAGAAAAGGTTTTGAGAAAGAAAGGTGACAAAGTATTTGTTAAAGGTTAAGATTTGATGATTCACTTAATAGCTGGATAGATAAAAGTAATGTTGTAATGTAAATATAAATGTGGTCTTTTATGGATTAGTAGGCATAAAAGGCGAATACAGGTTAATTCAATTCTACTAAGCTATATCAAGATCGTGGAAAATATTAAGAACTGGATTTGAAATAAAGAATCAAAAGAACTAATAGAGTATATTTCCAATGCTATAATAATAGGAGATGAAATTATCAAAACCATAGCAGGAGGTAAAGGAAAGATATGGAATGAATTAAGAGGAACATATGTTTGTAAAGAACTGATTGTAGATATATCATGATAGGTATTTATAATGAAAAAATTAACAACACAACAGAAAAGAGCAATGGAGCAAAAGTGCTCCGGCGCTCTACATAATTAGCTGGCTTACATTCAAGCCAGCAAAAATCATGATTTTCTATATAATAAATACGAGTACTATTGATAGTTTTCCTAGGTTAAGCGATATTTGCTACGAACAGTTTAAAGATAATTATTGGTATGGTATTTTTGGTGATTTCAAAATGATTATAGATAAGAGTACAGAATACTTTAATGCTGTCAAGTTATGTAAAGATGGTGGAAAAAGGTTTGATCACTGGTTAGAAAATAAGGCAACAAAAGAACTAATAGCTTATATTTCCAGTGCCAGAATTCCGGATCTATAAATTATCAAAAAAGTATCAGGTGGCAAAGGAGAAATATGGAATAAAATAAGAGGAACGTATGTTTGTAAAGAATTGATTCTAGATATATCACGATGGTTATCTCCAGAGTTTTATCTTAAATGTAATCAAATAATTATTAACTACTTTACACAAGATTTTATACATCTTCAAGAAAACAACGAAGAGCTTCAAACAAGAGTAGAAGAGACAGAACGATTAATGAACGATTTAAGAATAGAAAACACAATACTTAGAGAGATAGCAGCACCATATACAGATGATGTTTCAAAAGATAATTTCTTAATCATATATAAGAACAACAAACCTAATGATCCTTTCCTTTATCACGCAATCAGATGTCAAAAGAGGAGCCTATATAAACCTCTTAATGAAGCAGAAGAAAAATATCCGAATCATGTAATAATATACGAAAAGTTTAGAGCCTAACAGCATTAAGCTATTCAACCTAATGCAGCAAGAACTAGATATTCGTAAAGGTAAGGGTAATGAGTTTTGGACATCCTTATCAGAAGAAGATTTGGTTAAAGAAATTGATTGTTTATATGATCAGTTAATATCTGATAATTAAGGTTATGACTTTTATGGTATAATAGCCATAAAAGGTAATTAGTTAAGCATTAAACAAACCATTTGTTGTAACATCGAATGCTAAATTCAATATACTACCTAAATCAGAATTATTATGGTATCTTCTTATTATAACTCTGCATTCTACGAAATGTCTAAATAAATATATAAACTCTAGTGAGAGGTCTTGATAAATTGAAATGTTATGACAATGAACACGGTCTTAGTACTCCGCAATAAATCCTTCTGTTAAATTTTGAAATATTGAAATCATTGTCCAATCTACTTTGTCAGCGTAATCTCTTATAAGGTTTTCTGATAATTGCTGGGTAGCACATAAGCGCCACCAAGAAAATTTATCTGCATGTTCTCGTATAAAAGCTTCGGAGAGTTTGCTTCCATAAGATGTAGCATGAAAATCAACTTTTTCTATAAACTCATTAATAAATTCTTCAGATAGATTTTGATTTAACGATACTTCTTTCCAATGAACTCTATCTGCCAATTCTCGTACAAAGTCTTCTGATAAGTTTTGACTTTCCGAAATAATCTCCCAATCAACTTTATCAGCCAATTCTCTTATAAAATCTTCTGATAACTTTTTCCATTGACATATTTCGTTCAAATTAACTTTCTCCTGATATTTGCGTATAAAGTCTTCTGTAATGTGATCATAGTTATATTCCTCTTCATAATCATCATAATCTATAGATGACCATTGTTCATCAGTCAGTGAATCGAGCATCTCATCGGACAAGTTCATAACGTTTGCATAGAGAATATTTTGTATAAGATACGAGTTCTTTTCTTTAGTAGCTTTCTTGAACCAATGATCTAACATACCTATGGATATGCTAAAATTTATTTTGTCTTCATCATTATAGCTACCAATATCTAAATGTTTACATACACAATCAAATATAGGTTTGTAAGATAATACTTCCTTGGCACTAGTCATAGTCACCTGTTCGTTTTTATTCTTAGATTTTTTAAAATTTATTTCATTTTTTTGATTTTCTAAATAATAAGTATGGAGAAACATTTTGATGTATTACATGATAGACTTAAACTAATTCATCGTGAACTTAAACTCTTAGCAACATTACTAGAGAAGCAAGCTCTGTTAATAGAGAAGCAAATAATGTTAAAGGAAAAGAATTATTAATAATACAACAATAAAACATCTGATTTGAGTAGTGATGATGAATATGAATATGGTAGTGATGATTATGATGATGAATATGAATATGGTTTTGATGACTATGACGATGAGTAAGTTTACAAAAATGATTAAGATTTAAAATGTGTATATGTAACTTTGATGGGTTTTTCCCATGAAAGCCATGTTCCAATACAACGCGTAATATGTAGACAATGGCAGGAGTGTACAATGTTAAGTGTTGTATTAGGATATATGGATGTAAAAATAGTCCAAAAATGATTAGAAATTATCCGGCGGAGATAAAAATTGAGTAGTAAGATTTTCTATATATTAAAAGATGAGTAATTATATTAGATTTACTGTAGTGGAGTTAAGACGGCAATGTAAAGAAAAGGGAATCAAAAGATGTTCCCGATTAAGAAAAACATAACTGATAGACCTTTTTAAATAATATGACGATGAACAAAGCAGAAGACAAATTAGAAATATCTTCCCATTTAAACAACAAATAATTGAAGAACCGAAATCAACACGTATACCTATAAAAGTAGAATTAGAAGAAACAGCACTCAAGAAGCGTTTACAAACTATTAAATTTGAAAACATAGGTGGATATAAAGACCCAATAATTTTTTTAGATACAAGTGGAAGAGTTGCTATTAACAAAATCAAAGAAGAATTAAAATTTCACCCTGTTAAAGTTAACCTTGTTTACATTTGTGATTATATAAAAGATAAAGAAATACTAGAGCGCAATTTCAAACCAACAAACGAGAAAATATAAGAATCAACTGACTTAAATGAATATATATCTTATGCAAAACCAAAACTTCGTAGAGAAATGGAAGAAATTGAAGGTAGAGGATCAGATAGGACATTACATCAAATTAAATACTTACAAATCAAATTAAACAAATATGTACAATTAACAGTTTCTTCCTATATTGAACTTCCTAAACCAATTAAAGATAAGAAAGCAGTGATTAATGTTAATAATAAAGACAACAAATGTTTCTTGTATTCTATTGCAAATTACTTAAAACCTATTGAAATACATCCTGAAAGATCTTCACACTATAAACGACTTATTGATAAATTAGAAAAGAAGTATTGTGATAACATTGAATTTCCAGTATAATTAAAAGATATTCCAAAATTTAAAAGAAGAAGTAATATTTCTTTCAATGTTTACAGCTATGACAAGAGCTATAACGCATATCCACTTCAAATCACAAAAAATAAGCAGGGAACTCATATCAATTTATTATATATAAAAGATGAAAAAACAATCATTTTTGTTGGGTAAAAGCCCTATCACGATTAATAAGAAGTAAAGTAACAAAACATACCGAGAAGTTATACTTTTGTGATAGATGTTTAACAAGATATTTTAGAATTGAGAAACAGTTACAAAACCATGAGCTATATTGTATAGAGCATGAGGCTGCTAGAATAGAACTTCCAAAACCACACGAAAATCAAATAGAGTTTCAAAACTATAATCGATCATTAAGAGTTCCATTTGTGATATTTGCTGGCTTTGAATGTATATTATGTAAGTTAAAAATAGAGCATAATTGTAGTAAAACAGTAAAATATCAAAAGCATGAGCCAATGAGTTTTTGTTACTATGTCAAATATTCAAATGGTGATTATAAAGCCCCTGTTAGCTATATAGGTTCAGATGCCGCAAAAGTATTTATTGAAATGTTAAAAAAGAAGCAATAAAAGTTATGGAAATATATAAAAGGATAGTTAATATGAACCCGCTCACCGAGGAAGAAATAGAAGCTTATAACAATTCGGATACCATCATATATGTGAGAAAAAACTTGAATGACTTACCACCAGCCGTTGAGAAAAAAATAGAAATATTAAAGAAGAAAATACAGTTCTACAAGGATAGAGATGATATGAGTGAAAAAATAAATGAATGGAAGTATGAATTAAGAAAATGTTTGTATAAGATAAATAAAAATAAAGCAAAAGTAAGAGATCATGATCATTTAACCGGAAAGTTTAGAGGTGCAGCTCACAGTTATTGCAATTTAAACCATAAAAATCCTAAGTTTGTTCCAGTATTTCTTCACAACTTAACTGGTTATGATACGCATTTGTTTATTAAGGAGTTAGCTTATGACACACAGAAAATTAAACTGATCGCAAATAATGAAGAAAGGTATATAACATATGAAAAATATATAAAAGCAGGACCAAAAGATGGAATAAATTTAAGATTTGTTGATTCATTTAGATTTATATCAAAGAGTTTAGCAGAGTTAAATAGTAATTTAAGCCAGAACAATTTCGAAACATTAAAGTTTTTCCCCATTGATAAACTTGATCTAGTTAATACTAAAGGTGATTATCCATTTGATTATGTTGATTCCTCTTAAAAATTAGATGAACCTGTTCCATTATCTATAGACAAATTTACAAACAGATTAACAGGAGAAATAATGAGTCCTGAACGTCATAGGCTTCATGTACAAGTTTGTAAAGAATTCAATCTCAAGTTAGTGAGAGACTTAACTGAATATTATAACAAAACAGGTGTCCTTCAATTAGCAGATACATTTGAAAACTTTAGAGATGTGTGTTTAAAGGCATATGGATTAGATCCTGCATGGTATTATACAGCACCTGGTCTATCGTGGGATGCAATGTTAAAGATGACTAAAATTAACTTAGAAATGTTAACTCATTATGATAAAATACTAATGTTAGAAAAGGGTATACGAGGAGGAATCTCACAATGTAGTAAACGATATGTAAAAGCAAATAACAAATACATGACAAATTATAATAAAGATGAGTGTTCAACATACATTGCATATCTAGACGCAAACAACTTATATGGATGGGCGATGAGTCAATACACGCCTTATAAAGATTTTAAGTGGGTTAAACCTTACATAGATATAATGAACATTCCAGATGACTCAGAAACTGGTTACATATTAGAAGTAGATTTAGAATATCCGAGGTATTTACACAAGAAACATTCTGATTTACCATTAGCTCCAGAAAACATGTGTCCACCAGAATCTAAACAATCAAAACTACTAACAACACTTTATGTAATTCACTATGGGAAATTAAAACTATATATATCGCTTGGAATGAAATTAAAGAAAGTGCATAGAGTATTAGAAATCAAACAATCAGACTGGTTAAAGAAATGCATTGATTTAAATACAAATATGACAACGAAAGCCACACATGATTTGGAAAACACTTCTATAAGCTCATGAATAATTCAGTATTTGGGAAGACTATGGAGAAGATTAGAAAGAGACAGCCCATACAAATAGAATGTGATCCTGAAAGAGTAGAAAAATTAATTGCAAAACCAAATTTTGATTACAGAACAATATTTACAGAGAATTTTTGCTATACATATGAAAAAAGAGCGATTGACATTTAATAAGCCAATATATGTTGGTATGAGTGTATTAGAACTATCAAAACTATTAATAAATGATTTTCACTATAACACTATGAAGCCGAAATATGGAAACAATATAGATTTATGTTACATGGATACTGATAGCTTTATATATGAGATTGAGACTGAAGACTTTTACAAAGATATAGCAGAAATAATTGATCAATTTGATATGAGTGAATACGAGAAAAATAACATATATGGACTACCACTAATAAACAAGAAAGTAATTGGTAAGATGAAAGATGAGAATAAGGGTAAAATAATGACAGAGTTTGTTGGATTGAGATCAAAGATGTATGCTTATAGAGTAGAAAATAAAGAAAAGAAAAATGTTAAGGAGTAACTAAAGCTGTGACATCAAAGGAGTTACAGTTTAATGATTATAAAGAAAGCTTATTTAAAAATGCGAAAACATATAAAAACATAAACCTCATTAGAAGCTATAAACATGATATATATAGTATAACCGTTCATAAGCTAGCATAAGATTCCTCAGATGATAAAAGATATGTAGCGCGAGATGGTGTAAATACATTAGCTTGGGGTCATTATGGGATAGAGTAAAAGTGTAATTATAAGTAGTGTATTGTAGTGTAGTGTAATTTTAGATGTAAGTTTTTAGATTGTAAGTTTTTAGATGTAAATTCTTTATAGTTAAGTGCTATAAAGTTCTAATTAATTTGATTCTTATTTAAATCCTTTTGTAACTTATTTAGTGATTTACATTTAGTGATTTTCTGTAATTTTGTAACTAGATTTAGTGATTTTTTGTAATTTTGTAACTAGATATAGTGATTTTTTGTAATTTTGTAATTAGATTTAGTGATTTTTTGTAATTTCGTAACTACATTTAGTGATTTTTTGTATTGGGGGAAAATAAAAAGTGTTCTAGATTGTTTATTTCTTTCAGTGTTATGTGTGTTAGATTAAAGTTTTTTATCTTATTCACGCTTCTCATCTAAATACTGTGTGCTATGTGTAGTTAGTTGGACCTTATGTAAAATGCTTTGTGTTTTCCTGTGTGGTGGTCGAAGAATATTGTGAGGGGGGAAAGGTGTCCTAGAACATACATATGATTCCTACTTTTTCCGCCTACTAAATGGACTCACTTTTCAAGTACAAATATGAGAATTTACGGTAATACCGTTATTTCGTTTTCTTCTTAAATATGTCAGTAACAAATGATCAGCAAGAGTTTAATTCGTCTTCGAAACACTCCTTTTGCCTTGCTCAATGGCCTCACTTTTCAATTGCAAATATCTGACAATTTTCGATATTCCCTTTTTTCACATAATTCTTGATTACGTCATTAGTAATTATCACCAAGAATTTTCTTCATCTTGCATACACTACACTCGATCAACTGAATGAACTCACTTGTCAATTGTAAGTATCTAACAATTTACCAAAAATCCGTTCTTTCTTTTTATTCTTATATATGTCATCAACTAACGATCTGCATGATTCTGCTTTATCTTCCACCCACTCCTTCTGCCTTGTAAATATACTCATTTTTCGTAACTGAAAACGTGACAACGTAAGACAATTCCGTTCCTGCATTTTATTTTTAAATATGTCAGTAACTATTGATTACAAAGAGTGTTTCATAAATGTAACACTCCTTTCGTTCTATTGAATGGAATCACTTTTCAACTCTAAATATGTGGCAATTTGCGGCAATTCCATTCTCTCATTTTATTCCTAAATATGTCAGTAACTAACGATCAGCAACAGTTTGCTTCGTCTTGCAAATACACCTTTCGCCCTAATGAATGGACTCGATTTTCAGAAGTAAATAACTGATAATTTCAATAATTCCGTTTTTGAGTTTATTCTTAAATGTGCCTTCAGTAAAAGATCACCTAGTGTCTTACTTAGCCTGCAAATTCTCCTTTCACCTTACTGAATACACTCGCATTTAAATTATAAATATGTGACATTTTACGGCAATCGCGTTCTTTAGTTTTATTTTTAAATATATCGGGAAGTTACGATCAACATGTGTCTGCTTAATCTTCAAACACCCATTTCACTCTACTAAATGGGATCACATTTCAATTGTAAATATGGGACAATTTACGACAATTCTATTGTTTCATTTTACTCTTTAATTTGTCAGTAACCAACGATCTGCAATTGTGTGGTTCAGCTTCAACGCTCGTTTCCTTCATCTGAATGGACAAACTTTTCAATTGTTAATATCTCACAATTTTATACAACTAATTTCCATCGTTTTATTCTTAAAACTGTTAGCAACTTGCGGCCAGCAAGAGTTTGCTTCATCTTCCAAACATTCCCTTCACCTTACTGAATGGCTTCACTTTTCAATTCTAAATAATTGACAATTTACTATTTCCGTTTTTCATTTTGTTAAATACGTTAGTATGCTTCATTTTTCAAACACTCCTTTGGCGTTATTGAACGGACTTACTTTAGTGATAAATGTCTGACAATTTAAGAAAACTCCTTTCTATCATTTCCTTCTTAAAAATGTTAGTATCCAACTCGAAACAATCGTTTCGCCTTACTGAGTGGCCTTACTTTTCAATTCCAAATATCTGACATTTATAACAATTCCGATGTCATTTTACTCTTAAATTGGGCAGTATGTAATTATCACGAATTCATTTTCCAAAGACTCCATTCGCCAAACTGCATGCATTCACTTTCAATTGTTAATATCTGACAGTTTAAACAATTCCGTTCTTTCATTTCATTCTTAATATGTCTTCAACCAAAGATAACCAAAAACCTGCTGAAAATTCGAAACACTCATTTAACGATCTGAATAGACACGCTGTTCATTTCTAAATATCTGAAAATTTACGACCAATTCGTTCTTTCGTTTTATTCTTAAATATGTCGGCCACAGACGATCAGCAAGAGTATGTTTAATCTTCCGAACACTTCTTTCACGCTAGAGAATGGGATCACTTTTCAATTGTAAATGACAGACAATTTATGACAATCTAGTCCTTTCACTTCAGTCTTAAATATGTCAGTAACAAGGAATCCTGAAAGTCTACAAGTTTCAAACTCCCCTTTTGCCTAGTGAAGAGACCAATTTTAATATTAGGTATCTGACAATTTACTACTATTAAGTTCTTTCATTTTTCTTAAATATGTCAGTAGCTAATGATAAGCAACAGTATGCTAAATCTTCCAAACAGTCCCTTCCCCCATCTGAATGAACTCACTTTACGATTGTAAATATTCGAGAATTAGCGACAATTAGCTTCTTTCAATTTGTTCTCAAATATGTCCACAAGTAGCGATCAGCAAGAATCTGCTTCACCTATCTAATTTCGTAGTAGTGAATGCACTTACTTCGCAATTGTAAATATCTGACAAATTACAGCAATTCCGTTCCTTCATTTTATTGCTAAACATGTCAGTAGCTAACAATCAGCAAGAGTATTTAACATTTCCTAAGACTACCTTCGCTCTACTGAATGGTCTCAATTTCAATGGTAAATATCAAACAATTTACGGAAATTCCATTACTATATTTTATTTTTCAATATGTCGGCAATTAATGATTATAAGGGTATATTTATGCTTCGAAACTCTCCTTTCGCTCTACTGGATGGATACACTTTTAATTGTATACATCCGACAATTTACAAAAATTCCGCTTTCTAATTTTGTTCTTAAACATGTCACAACGACTATTAGAGTCTCTTTCAGCTTCCAAACTCTTCTTTCCCTTTACTGGACCCTCTTCTTAATTGAAAATATCTGACAGTATGCGGCAATTTCATTTTATGATTTATTCTTTAGTGTCTTTTTACTAACGATCAGCTAAAGCCTGCTTCATCTACCAAACTTCCTGTCGAACTACTGAATGAAATCACTTTTCAATTTTTTATATTTGACAATTTACGAGAAAATTCTTCTTTCATTCATTTTATAATTATGTAAGTAAGTAACGAACAGCAAGAGCCTACTTCAGCTTCGATATATTCCTTTGGTTCTACTGAATGTACTCACCTTTCAATTGTAAATAACTGACAAATTACGTCAATTGATTGGACTAAAATTACAATTGCAAATATGACAATTTACGACAATTAAGTTTTTCATTTTCCTCAAATAAGTAAGTGACTAGCGATCATCAAGAGTGTGTTTCATCTTCCATACACTCATTTCGCCCTACTGAATCGAATCTCTTTTCAATTGTGAATGTCTTACAACTTACGTCAATTAGGTTGATTCATTTATCATTAAATTTGTCAGTAATTAACGATCAGCAAGAGTCTGCTTCAGTTTCGAAATACTCCTTTCGCCCTATTGAATGGATTCACATTTCATTTGCAAATATGACAATTTACGACAATTCCGTTTTTTATTAATTTTTTAAAAATAAGTCAATGACTAACGATCGTCAGGTGTGTACTTCACCTCCCAAACACACATTTCGCCCTACTGAACGGAGTCACTTTTTTATGTTATATATCTGACAATATACGACAATTCCAGTCTTTTAATTTATCATTAAAGATGTATACACCCAACAATCATCACGAGTCTGCTTTACTTTCCAAACTCTCTTTTCGCTGTACTGAATAGACTCGCTTTCCTCTTGTAAATTTGTGACAATTTACGAAAATTGAGTCCATCCATTTTATTCTTACACATGTTGGATACTAACGATCAGCATGAGTCTGCTTAACTTTCCACACACTCTGTTCGCCCTAGTGTATGCACTCACTTCAATTCTAAGTATCTGACAAATTACGACTAATCCGTCACTTCATTTCATTCTTATGTATGTAGGCAAGTAACGATCTGCGTGAGCCTACTTGGTCATCCAAACACTGTTCTCACCATACTGAATACACTCGGTTTTCAAACGTAAATATCTTACAGTGTAAGACAATTCCGTTTTATCATTTTATTGTTAAACATATCAGTAACTAACGATCAGCAATAGTTCACTTGGGATTTTAAACACTCCTTTAACACTTATTGAATGGAATCACTTTTATATTGAAAATATTTGACAAATTAGGACAATTCCGTTCTTTCAGTTCATTCTTAAATATGTAAGTAACTAACGATCAGCAACATTCTCCTACAACTTCCAAACACTCTTTATGCCCTACTGAATGGACTCATTTTTTTATGTTATATATCTGATAATTCACGACAGATCCATTCTTTTACATTATTCTTAGATACATCTTCAAAGAACGATCACAAACGTACAACTTCAGCTTCCAAACACTCCTTTCGCCCTACTGAATAGAGTCATATTTCAATTGTAAATATCTGACAAATTACGACGAATCCGTTCTATCATTTTATTCTTATGTATGTCAGTAACTGGCTATCAACAACAGCGTTCTTCTTCTTCTTCGGGACACTCCTTTCGCCTTACAGAATGAACTCGCTTACCAATTGTAAATATCTGAGAAATTACGACAATTCCGTTATTTCATTACATTTTTAAATATGTCGGCAGCTACCAAGCAGCAAGAATTTACTTCACCTTCCAATCTCTCATTTCGCCATACTCGATAGGCTAACTTCTCAATTGCAAATATCAGACAATTCATGGCATATCCGTTCTTCCTTTTTATTGATAAATATTTCAGTAACTAACGATCAACAAGATCCTTCTTCGGTTTCAAAACACTCATTTCGCCCTATTGCATAGACGCGATTACAATTATAACTAACTAACAATTTACGACAATTCCGTTATTTTATTGTATTCTTAAAAATGTCGTCAACTAAAGATGAGCAACAGTCTACTTCAGGTTCCAAACACCCCTTCCGCTCTGCTTTGTAGAGTGGCTTTTTAATTGTATATATCTGAAAATTTACGACAATTCCTTTCTTTGGTATTATTCTTAAATATATCCTCATCTAACGATCTACAATGTCTGCTTCAACTTCCAAACACTCATTTCTCCCAGCTACATAGAACTTTTCACATTTAAATACCAGAATGTAGAACAATTTCGTACTTTCATTTTATTGTTAAATATGTCAAAAACTATCGATCTGGAAGTGGCTGCTTCATCTTCCACACTTCTTTCGCCCTGCTAAGTGGGCTCACTTTTCAATTGTAAATATCTGACAATTGAGGAAAACTACGATCCTTCATTTTATTTTTAAATACCTTAGTAACTAACGATTAGCAAAAGTCTGCTTCATCTTCCAAACACTCCTTTCGCCTTACTGAATGGCCTCGCTTTAATTGTAAATATCTGGCAATTTACGTCAATTTCTTCTCTCTTTCATTCCTAAATATGTCAGTAATCAACAATCAGCAAGAGTCTGTTTCAGCTGAAAACACTTCTTTTGCACTACTAAATCGACTCACTTTGGAATTGCAAATATGACAATTTAATACAATTTCGTCAGTGCCTAACGATTAGCAAGAGTCTGCTTCATCTTCCAAACACTCCTTTCGCCATACTGAATGGACAAGCTTTTCAATTGTAAATATCTGACAAGTTACGAAAATTCCGTTCATTCCGTGTATACGTAATATGTCAGTAACTATGATAATGAGTCAATTTCAATTTCCGAACTCCCGTTTTCCCTCTACTCAATAGAAGAACTTTTCAATTGTAAATATATAACAATTTTCGAGAATTCCATTACTTCATTTTATTTTTAAATATGTCGGCAAATAACGAACATCAGGAGTCTAGTTCAGATTTCAAACACTCCTTGCGCTGTACTCAATAGAGTCGCTTTTCATTTGAGTTTCTGATAATTTACGACAATTCCACTTTTTCAATTTATTCTTAAATATGTCTTCAACTAACGATCTGCAAATGTATGCTTCAAATTCCATCCACTCCTTTCGCTCTGCTAAATACACTGTTCTTTCAAATGTAAATATCTGACAATGATCGACAATTCCATTCTTTCATTTTAAAACTTAAACACGTTAGTAACTATCGATAATGAGAGTCTATCTCATCATGCGAACACTGCTTTCCATCTACTGAACGGACTTGACTTTAATTGTAAACGCCTGACAATTTAAGACACTCCGTTCTGTCATTTTTTCTTAAAATGTCAGAAACTTACGGTCAGCAAGAGTCTGCTTCAGCCTCCAATCACACTTATCTTTCTACTGAATGGACTCATTTTGAGTTATAAATATCTGACAATTTACAACAATTCCGCTCTTTTATTTTATTCTTATTAATGTCGGAAATTAACGATCAACCAGAGTCTACTTCAGCTACCAAACACTCCTTTCGCAATGCTGAATTGACTCTCGTTTCAACTGGAAATATCTGAGAATTTAGTACATTTTGTTCATTCATTTTATTCTAAAATATGTCATTAACTAACGATAACCAACAGTCGCCTACATCTTCCAAGCTCTATTTTCCCCCTAGTGAATGAACTCACTTTTAAATTGCAAATATTTCACAATTCACTAGAATATCGTTCTTTCGTATTATTCTGATATGTGTTTTCAACTAGCGATCAGCAAGAGTCTGCTTCACCTACCAAGCACTCCTCTGCCCCTAGTGAATGCACTAACTTTTCAATTCTAAATATCTGACAATTTCTTTCAATTCCGTTCCTTCATTTACTCTTAAATACGCTAGTAATTAGCGATCAACAAAAGACTGATACATCTTCCCAACACTCCTTTGGACTTATTGATTGAACTCAGTTTGCAATTGTGAATGTCATACAATTGGCGGAAATTCCATTGTTTCGTTTAATTATTAAATAATCCTAACTGCAAAATGCAAGACTGTGCTTTATCTTCCAAACACTTTGTCCTACTGAATGGGCTCAATTTTCGTTTCTAAATATCTGAGAATTTACGAATATACTGTTATTTCATTTTATTCTTATATATGTATTCAACCAACGATCACGTAGTATCTGCTTCAGCTTTGTCACTCCTTTAGCTCTGCTGAGTGGACTCACTTTCCATTTGTAAATATCTGACAATTTAAGAGAAGTCCGTTTTTCCATTTTATTTTTAAATATCTCAGTAACTGTCGATTAACAAGAGTCTGCTACATCTTCCAAAATCTCCTCTCGCGTTACTGAATGTACTCAGCTTTCAATTGTAAATATCTGCAATTAAGGACAATTCCGCGCTTTAACTTTATTCTTAAATACGTCCAGTGGCAGCGTAAGGGGGGGGGGCGAGCGGTGCCCAAACCTGGGCTTCACTTTTTGGGCCCCCAGTACGGTAGGTGAAAAATAATTACCAAAGAACCTTGTTAGCATGAGCTGATCAAGGGCCCTCAAGGTTCATAATCCACAGCTTCCCTAAAAGTAAACGCAAATATTACACCAAATAACGGATGAAAGAACAGAAATAACTGTCTAATAAAACTAATCAGTGCCGTATTTAGGCATAAGCTAAACAAACTATAGCTTAGGGCCTCATTCTCTCGGCAATCCACAAACAATTTAAAGAAAAAACTGAATTTAAATTAAAAATAAATTAAGTAGAAGTTTTATAATTTTCGGGGCTCCCATAGAAATTTAAAGGAAAAAGCTCTGAATAGGCTGCATGTAGGTGAAATAATAATATACGTGTCGCAACTTTGGGTTCCCCGAAAAATTAAAGAAAATGCTGAATGTAGGTGAAAATTAAATAAAATAAAAGTTTCATTCTGTTAGGGTAACAAAGAAATTGATAGAAAAATGTATGTGGATTAAAATATGAATAAAATAAAAGTTTCGCTCTGTTCAATAACTTTAGAGAAATTTAAAGGAAAAAGCTGAGTGTAGATTAAAATATAATGAAGAAAGTCGAAGTATAATGTGTTGTTTACATTCTAAGGTTTTATGATGCAAGTAATGGGGCCCCGTATGCTAGCCTACCTCCTAAAATACCACTGTTTATTTATTTATTTATCAGTTCAAGAGAAGGACACAGGATTAGGATTAGAGCACTAGCATTCTGTTGCTAATTAAAAGCTCTTTGGTGCAGACGCTATAGTCGCTGATTCCATTGCTTTAATTTTGTTATTTTTCTTTTGTTCTTTACAAACCGAATTTTCAGAGAGCCAAACCATTTTGCTTAGCTGGTTTCCCCACTTTTGCTCTTGTTTTTTGGGCGTATGAACGTTTTGGCGTTTTACACTTCAGCCCACAAATTTAGAGTGAAGAAAATGTTCAATAAGAAAACAAGTGTTCAAATATTCAAAAGACTCCAGCATTATATTTAATTCAACTCCTGATTGTTCTCATGTGGAGCAGTTGTTAAAACTCACTCGATTTGTTGACATACAACGTGATTCTGTTCAAGTTCGGGAAGCATTTATTGATTTCATCTCTGTCAAAGGAAAGACTGCTGAGAGTATTTCTGCTGAAATACTGAAGAAACTTCAACGTGATAGGCTTGATATTAAGATTGCAGAGATCAGCCTTATGATAATCAGGCCACAATGGCCGGTCAATATTCTGGAGTTCAAACTTTGAGACGGAATTTTGGCCATTTTGTTCATTTTAACAATAATCCATTGAATCTTGTGGCGTGCATGCTTCACACGTTAACGTTCTGGCGGTCACTTTGTTTGGAGCAATGGAAAGTTTGTTTGTATTCTTCTCGAGATCTATTCATCGATGGAATGTCTTGCCAAAGCACGTAAAGGTTGGTCTGAAATGTGGAAGTGACACTAGTTGGAGTTCAAAAGCAGAACCTGTGAAGGCACTTTCTAGTCAATTGGATGAAGTAATTGATGTGTTGGAAGAACTGCGTGACACTTCCACTGAAACGCTTGATACTAGAGGAGATGGTGGTCTTCTTGTTGCAAGCATCCAGTCCAGTCATTTAACTTCATTGCTTTACTGTATTTCTGGTCTGAAGTTCTCTCACATATTGATCGGATCTAAACATACTTTCAATCTCAGGATGAGTTTCAATCAAACTCTTATTCAATTACAGAGCATGGTCGACAACATTGATACCTGGAGACTTGAGCTGGCCAAGAAAATCGTATCCGTAGCTGAAGAAAGATACAGAGCATGGAACATAACTGTGGGTACACAGTAGTTGAAGAAGATGCATGCCTGGAGAAGCAAAGAATGACGCCCTGACTGCACAGACCGAAGTGAAGCGCTGTAACAATGAAATTTTAGACGAGATGAGACAACAAATTATGACTGTTTTACTGAGATACGTGACCTGAACGAAAAATTTGGATTCCTCTGTTCTATCGCCAACTTTGTGCAGCAGCTAGATGATGAGAGTGAGGAAAGGCTAAAAGCATGTTACTCTGATTTGGCTTTGTTCTACTCGCCTGACCTGGATGGCATAGAATTATTTCAGAATTGTAAGGATATAATCCGTTCACTAAGAAGTGCTCAGAAAGCTAAGGAAGAACTTTACTTTTCCCCACAAGGCATACTGAAATATGTATCTTCAATAGAGTTTGAAGTTTGCTAAAGTTTAGCAACTGCTATTCATATTTTGATAACAGCGCTCATATTTGTCGCATAATGTGAAAGGTCTTTTAGCAAAATAGAATTGATAAAATCATACTTGCGGACACAATGAGTCAAGAAAGTTTCACGAATCTGGCTATTCTTTCTATCGAAAATGAAATAGCATCTACTTTGGATTTTGATAATATAGTTGAGACTTTCGCAGCTACCAAAGCAAGGAAGGTAGTAACATTCTGAATGCTGGTGGAACACAGGCTAATATAGTAGTGGAACTATTATCGAAAGTAGTTTCATGTTTCAACTTAAGACAATAAAAATACAAAAGTACCAAAAGAGTAGTAAAAAGTCGTCAAGATATGTCAATTGACTGGTGATAGGTGGTAAGTAAAATGGTACAACCCGTAGTAGAATTCTGTGCTTACATATTTAATATATGATGTATTCCCAATTATTCACTATATTGAGGATTTTTTGTTACATTCTAAGTATGTTAGTAAGTAGTAATGGAAATATTCACAAGTGACCTAATATAACGTGACTGAATTATTAAATACAAATATAATATAATCATAAAACAAGTATGAAATCTGGAAATAATAGAAAAAACAGACAAGCAGGAGAGAAATATTCTAGTCCTTAACTATTCATTGGTGTTTCGGCAAAAGTAGTGGGACTAAATAGATCGTGCCTTATCACTGGAGAGAAACCTAGTAAAAAATAAATAAACAAAAGTAAAGAAAGCACGCAAGAGAGAAATCTATTCTTGCCATGATTTACTGGTAGTTCGGTTTTAAAAAAAATGCTTAAGTATCGTGTATGATAACTGGAAAGAAACCGAATGTTAAAGTGAATAGGGCTAATTGTGGGAGAAAAATCTAATCAAATAAAACCCATGTAGCGTGAACTCAGACAGGTGAGAAACCATGAATAAACTTAACCATATGCGAAATTGCACAGGAGAAACACCAAAGGCGAGAACCGAACAAGAAAATTCTAGAAAACGTAGAGCTTACATTTAGAAATTGCATCGGTTATAGGGTCAGTCCATATATAATCACCGAAATTAGAAAAAATCCCCAGTCGACCATCAGGGATTTTGATGAAATTTGATACACAGGTACTCCCATGCGCAAAAAATATTGCGCGTATACTGTAACTCACGATTTTTCGCATTTATTCCATTTTCCTTACGTTTATGGGTAAAATTCAGTTATTAATATGTGGAGATAATAGAAAGCAATCCACCTAAGGAGATATTTCCAAAAAATATAATAAAATAATAAAAATATAAGGAAAAAACAAAATTATGCTCGGTTTTGTGTATACTGGCAACGATGATTTCTAGGGATTTTTCAGTAGCAAAGCACGATTGTGGAGGGAAATTGACAATAGGCAGTGAACTAGCTGGCGGAAGGAACTGGAAAGTGGACTAAAATATTGAATTTATTGGTTTACACCTAGTGCCTAAAGGGTTTGCCAAATATAAATTAGCTTCTGTAACCAAGATGTCGTTCGGAAATATAGAAACAAAGAGGAAATCTCCTGTCTTGAGGTTGGAAGTGACATACGCTTTGGATATTAGCATTTATTTGTTAAGAAAAAAAGAGGAAACAAGTAGTTTCCATGGTTAGGTGGGTAGCGTGGTAGATTAGTAATTCTTACACTATTTTGACACAAGATGGAATCCCATCCCGTCCCATCCCATCGTTTTTTTATACAAAATGTTATATTTTTCATGTTAATAAGAACCGAAGCAATATAATAAGGACATAACTTATTGATATTTTGCTGTAATGAAGTATTTATCCAGGATTAGAGTACTATTGGTAATATATATTGTTTTCAGTTCATGCTGTTGTATAGCTTCTCTCATCCTGTTTTCTTGGGAAAAGAACAATTTTGTCTCCAACAAAGTGTGAAGGATATATACGGACAGAAAAAGATATCTTAGTACCAAACGTGATTTATCGTGATGAAATGGACTAGTTTGCCATTATTAAAAAAAAAAGTAAATTATTAAAGTTTGCTTCTCTTTAGCTTTTAGCTAAAAAATATTTTTTTCTTTATAAGACTATACTTTATAAGGCAAGGTGTTTGATCATACCCACAAATTTAGCTAGGGAGTGAAAGATAGCTGTTTATACAAACATTTTACAAGTTTAAGTGCGTAAAACACCAATACACCATGGTTTCGCTTATCCGACCTTCCTTTGTTCCACATACCGTATGATCCGACATATCATTGCAGATAAGCACCAATCGGCAAGAAGAACTACAAGTTGTGGTCTTAATCTATTTTTCATGCTCTGGAGTTTATCGCCTAGCGCGCCCGTCTACACCTTGACTAGTATGTCTATCATTCAGTGTAGACACGTATCCATGTTTTCTATTCGGAGGGGGCCCAACACGAATCCTCGTAAGCACATAATTTGAATGTTTTAAAAACATCAATAATAATAATAATTATTATTATTATAATCATAATAATAATAATAATAATAATATAATAATAATAATAATAATGCAACAATTTTGTATTTCTCTTAAACTTTTCCTACTTTTCATTTATAAACCGGTTTACTTTAGAAACTGCATTATAGCACAAACAAAACGAAACATATTTTCGAGAGAAATGTAACTAAAGAAAACTGTCTGCTACGTATATCACATAACAAAAATAGCAAGAAGACATTGAGTGTATCGTTCTAATATATTAAAATTAAAAACAGAACGGAAACGAAATGTTAATTCTATTTAAAACTGTTCTTTAATTCCTCTTGATATAATTGCATTAAGGTATGTTCTTAGAATTATAACAAGAAAACTGCACATTGCCCAAAGTTTGGAGACTGACTCCAAGTAAACTGATATAAAAGAACCTCAAAAGGGTAAAAGCAAGTTTATTAAAAAGTCGGAAGGGGACAGCCCACAGGCCCTCATGCTGGATACGTCCCTGATTCAGTGCAATGCATTTATTTGTTATAAAACATGATAATTAAATGGGTAATATGTAAAATTATACCATAAGTTTTACTTTTAATAGGTCTTTTCTTAACACATCCATATTATCCGGCGTTCTGCCTGCCTGTTTATGTCGGGTAAGCGAAACTCTACTGTATTTCCAAAGTTAGGATATACATGAACTAGAATTGTATCGTCCTAGAAGAGACAATAGTGTGAAATGCTTATATTAAAAGGCTGAAATAAAACAAGCATAAGTACTGTTTTGGTAGCGTGAGAACAAATTAAAAACAATTCAATATATTTCCTAGGTATCAGATTATCATCTTATTGTGTCGATGTCTACCGTATTCGTTTTTAAACATAGTTTTAAAAGTCATACCATTCGCAATATTCCTAAGGAAATCGAAAGAAAAACTTCTATGTGCCTCTTGTGGCAATGCGGCTTAAGTTCATGGTCCGAAACCGATTCCCACGTTAAGGTATAGATAGAGTTCCCGTATTTCAAAACTGCAAATCCGGGACGCTACTAAATTAAGAGAATCTTTGAAATGCTTAAAATTGAAAGAAGTATTGAATACTAATTTACCTTCCTCCATTAGATAGAGTTGTTCAAGTATTACGTTATCACATTTTTATTCATTTCACTAGACCCTCTTCCAAGGGCGCCGATTTCTTTGCAAATTTGGGGGGGCATTCAAAAGTAGAATATATATATATATCTGAGGATTTTAAGACAAATTGCACTCAAATTATGCCAAATATTGTATATTCATAAATACAAAGGGGGCCCACCTCCTCAGGATCGGCGCCCTTGCCTTCTTCCTAGTTAAGCAAACGTAAGCAGATGACTTACTCCCTTCCCCTGGTAAGCAAAAAAAATTTTTTTGTTTTGTTTTGTTTCCTTAAGATCTGTTGTGTTTCGTGAAATAACGACAGGAATTTCCTGATTACTTAACCATCTAAATGAATGTTTTCACTTACAGCCATCCCGTCGATTCGCGTTGCCTAGGACTATAATAATAAGGGTCAATAATGAAGATGTGATTTCCATATCAAACGTGAAGAGACATGTGGATCGGAGATCTTTCTTTGTTCGAACTTTGATTTTTTTCAAATCCATGATGGGAAATTGTATTATGAGTACAATTTTCGAAATTAATAGTATACAATCGTAAAAATATCTTACAAAACGATGGTTTATTGCAAAATACTTTGACTTAAAGAATAAATTACAAGTAATAAACTTGTTACTTTTCCTGAAGAGTCTAAGTCTTGAATGAGACGGAGGCTCTCGAGTGTAGTGCTTGGAACGACCGCCTCACTTGTTCTACCTTCTCGTGGGGCAGCCTTGATTCGACTTGATCCTAAACGGATTACGCAGAAGTCGAAGTCGGAAGATGTTCCCCATTGTTCCAAAACACTCTTGGTCGATTACAATCTGCCTCACTTGTAAGGGACCAACCCCATGCCGTAAACGTCGGTGGACTACCGATAGGCAACTAGCAACATGTCCCCAAAAATTGGCAGTCCCGCAGCGATGATCGGCGGTGGTCCCACTTCCGTTTAAAAAATTATACCACCAGTGGAAAAGAAGCTACGGATAGCCAACGAACCACATAATCATTCCCCTAAAATACGTTAAATCGCCTATATGCGTAATTTGTTTGCATTAAGGTGAGTCTAAAAACATTTTTAAAAATGTAAAAAAAAGTGCCCTGAGCTAGGCGTGAACCACCAACCTTAGGGTTACTAGTTGTGTGTTCTTCCGAATTCGCCACGGAGGCTATTATGAAGACATCGCTTGTAGAGTGATAAATCTTTGAAGTCTTTTTAATATTTCTAATGAGAGTGCTCCTTTAACCGTGTATATTTGACGATAACTGTTTGGAATCAGATCAAATGCACTCGCCATGTAATTTTATAGCAAAATGGCAAGCGTCTATTTACTTTTTTCACAGTTCTCCCATATTCACTTGCTAGTGATCGGTGAAAGTTGCCATGTAAATTCATACAATTATACGCACCCATCTCAAGATTTTTCACGTCATGATGTAAAGGCAGGAGTTACTCTTGACCCCTGGAGCTCAAGTATTGTCCTTATAGTAACAATTCGTCAGGGAAAAATAATATAAAATAATAACTGCATGCACATGACTGGCGATAGTTCATGTTGGTCCCTTTGCGATTCTCCGTGACAAACCAAAGGAGCGCGTATCAAAATGAAGTCCTCGCTGTTACGCGTTGGTAAGTAACTTCAATACCCCCGATTCTAGATATCAGCTTCGACTCGACGAATCCCTGCCACTAGGGCACACTAGCAGCAATCCTTCGACGCGTCGCTATATCGACGATCGCCATTTACAGGCAAGTGGGTCACTAGGTGTTGGCGACGTGTACGGCATGGGGAAGCTAATAAACAAACAAACCAATAAATAAATAAATCTAAAGCCTTATAAAAAAGTTTTCCCAAAGTTTACATCTAGCAAAATCATTTGTTGGTATTCCAGAACTGTAAATTCACCTTTATTCATAATTTACTTCTATCGTAGTTTTGATATGAGAATGATATATCTGAAATAGTAACACAGGTCATTAATACTTTTTTTTCTTTAGTCAGATTTAGCAGTTTTACTTAACAGTCAGTCAATTTCGATCTGTGATTTCAGAGCTTTAGAGATTTCCTTAAATTTTTCATTTCTACAACAGTTTGCAACTAACACCATTAACGTATCTCTTTCGATATTTCCAAAGGTAATCGCTTGGTCACTCCCAGTATATTTCAAACAATAAACTAATTACGGTGTCTTACTCCATTAATCCGAGCTACATTTTAATATCCAACAACTCTGTATATTTTCCCTTAAATCTGCAAATTTTGTACTAGGTTAAAACTGAGCATTTTCTATTTTCTTCCTTTCTTGCTAAAACAAAAGTGTTCTTTAGACAACGTAGAAATGATGAGTCTATACTACATTATATTGTATAGGGCATTTTATGTAGCATATATTTGACAGTTGGACACTTTCTTCGTATATTGAAAGCAACAGGGATTAAGTCCTTGGAGAAGTAAACAAATTATTTTTAATTCGTGGAATTGTGCCAATGCACTAGGTCCAGAGAGTTTTTAATTTGAGATGATGATGATGATGAAGATGATGATGATGATGATTATTATTATTATTATTATTATTATTATTATTATTATTATTATTATTATTTTATTAACTTATGTTTTCCTGAATATTAAGCAATATTTTACAAAAAGCTGGTATTTTTTTAACAAATGTGTTCGATATCAAGTTTTCATAACGTAGTCACTCTCTCCTATAAATAATTTCAGAGGGGCCGCGGTGGCTCAGTGATAAAGCGTTCACCTTTGGTGCATGGAATCCTTGGTTCGACCCCAGCTCGCACCAAGGGAATTTTGTGGTGAACAAACACCATTTGCATTAGTTTTCTCGGAGTTCTCCCGTTTTCTCCCACTTTCTTTATTTCACCATTTCATTCATTTCTCATCATCGCCGTCTCCTTTAGCCTAGCCGGTATAACCGTGGGTCGTAAAACTTAAAGATTTGATTTCAAATAATTCCAATTAAACAGTTGCAGGAAGTATGTCATTTCGAATAAAACAGACTACTCTATAAAATGCTGGCTATTATTGTGTTTTATATATAATTCTAGCGGACCTTATTTCTAAGTCGAGCGGTAAGAAGACTAAATTCACTCTCTTCTATTATTATTATTATTATTATTATTATTATTATTATTATTATTATTATTATTATTATTATAGTAATAAATTTCTTAGGAAGTGGACTGCCATATGTATGCATATGGCGTAGAAGTCAAAATTTAATGTCCACGCTACGTATATGCAAAACCATAGATAAAGAAATTTATGAACAAAGACATTTATGGCGCTAAAACAAAGGGCAAAAATAAAGAATTACTGGAGGAATGTTGCCCGTAGTACACAGGTGATAACGGTTAACAGTGTTAAATTTAAACAAATTGAGTTCTAATTAAGCAGGAATTTAACTTATAGTGTAAAGTGAGGAAGGCTCAGAAGTTCGCTAGAATCGTTACAATATCGAACCCCGTGAAATGCACTGCAAACCTGTCCGCAAGTCCCCCGTAATGTTCAATAGATATTGTGTATTAATGCTCATTTCAGTGCAAACCTATATAGGTCTACGCACTTCAATACTCAACGAAGGTGCAGACTATTCATGAGTTGCAGTCTTAAATTCTCTCACCCACTGTATTCTCCTAACCTGTCTCCCAGCGATTACACCATTTTTTGGTATCTCAATCACTTCCTAGTAGGATAGCTTTACCTAGAGACCACTGATTAACCTGGTATTGGATGTTTCACTTTCTTACTTATGGAGTTGATAGTCATCGGATGGACATTCACACGCAAATATCTAATATTAACAACGTTTTTTCTATAATTTCGTAATATTGTATTATTTCTTTGTATTATTCATTAGCTTGGTTAGACTTGTTTAAACACTTTTCTCTTTGCACCTACTTATTACCTATACCTTAGCGTTGGATAAAAATGCACTAGCTCTCACCGGGAATCAAATCCAGAACCAATGCACTTGAACTATTTGGCCACAACAAAGCACATTTACAAAGAAGTTTCGATTTTGTTAGGAAATTTGTGATTAGGTATAACATTTAAACACGCGTGTCAAGTTAGACCAACCATCAACACCAAAACGACCGGAACATATCTCAGAATTATGGGCTGTTTATGGGCTAATTAGTTGCTTTAATCTCAATTTTTGGGCTCCTTTTGTTTAGCGGGAAATCAAATGCAAAATGGGAGAGTCTAGCTTGAAATCAAACTAGAACCTCCCATACGGTTACAGTGGTCCGATCAGAAAAAATCAAACGCCAGAACTATGGGTTATTTATGGGCTAATTAGTTGCTCTAATCCTAATTTTTGGGCTCCTACTGTTTAGCGGGAAATCGGATTCAAAATGGGCTAGTCTAGCTTGATATCAAGCTAGAACCCCCATACGGTTACGGTTAGAATGGTTCGATTGGAAAATTTGAAACGCCAGAATTATGGGCTTTTATGGGTTAATTAGTTGCTGTTATTCTATTTTTTGGCTCCTAATGTTTAGCGGGAAATCGGAAACAAAACGGGCGAGTCTAGCTTGACATCAAGCTAGCACCCCCAATGCGGTAACAATGCTTCGATCAAAAAAAAAAAAAAAAAAAAAAACTGAAACGCCGGAATTATGGGCTATTTTTGGGTTAATTGCTGCTCTAATTCCGAGTTTGGGGCTGCTACCATTTAGCAGGAGTTCTTCATCAAATTGTGGGATTTGGCTTAACTTCTAGCTATAAACCTAGTGCTATAATACTCCGATCAAATAATTAAAATGCCAGAATTATGGGTTATTTGTGTGCTAATTAGTCACTCTAATGTCGATTTTGGTTCTTCTATCGTTCGCAAGAAATCTCATGCAAGATTGGTATTGATTTCTAGATAACGTGGGATTATAATTTCAAAGTTGCAGTGAGAAAACGTCGATGTCTATTAACTGAAAATTGATTTCTTTGCATTCTCCGCGAATGCAAATATATATATCTCTACTAGTAAATCCATGAATTGTCTTTTCACGTTTATATGTTCAGTATGTTTAAAAGTAAATAGTATATATATAGAATTTATATAGTGAAATATATTTTTTAAAAAATATTTTTTTGTTTATAGGAAATGCCTCTTCGCCGTTGCTGGGGGCCGCAGGGGCACAGCGATAGAATGTTTATCTCTTGCGCGTGTGATCCCTAGTTCGATCCCAGATTGTTCCAAGTGGTCTTTGTGGTTGACAAACACCGTGTGCTTGCCTTTTATCGAGATTCTCCCGTTTCCTCACACTTTATTCATTCCACCATTTCATTCATTTCTTATTATCACCGTCTCCCTTAGCTTCGGTTAATAGGGGTCGTTAAACTAGATATTTCATTTCCTCCCCATACCTCCATATTTTTACATTTGTGGAGGCTTTACTTTTCCAAGAAATATACAGGTAATCTTGCCTATGATAAAGACATTACGTAAACCGTAACTCTATTTGTAGTAGTTCTGGAAGAGTAGGGTAAAGATTGTGATCGACAAGCATGTTGAAAATTTTTTTATTAAACTAATTAAAAGTGGAAAAGTAAAGCCAGAAATGCCTTTTTCTGTAGCCATGGTACAGAAAAAACAGAAGATCATTTGAAAGATATTATTTCTGATGATTATTTTTCCATTCTTATGCAAAGTTTAAGTTATATTACGAGGCTCATTCCGAATGTAATGCCTCCTTTTTGTGTGTGTATATGTTGAGTGATCTATAATCTAAGGCAGACGATGATAATATCAAATGAATGAAATGGTGGAATGAATAAAGTGGGAGGAAATGGGATAACTCCGATAAAACCCAAGCACATGGTGTTTGTCAACCACAAAGACCAATTGGCGCGATCTGGGATCGAACCAGGGATCACACGCACAAGATTTAAACGCTCTACCACTGTGCCACTGCGGCCCCAGCAACGGCGAAGAGGCATTTCCTTTGCACAAAAAATTTATTTAAAAAATAATGATATTTCACTACATAAATTCTCTATACACACTACTTCCAAACATAATGAACATAAACAGGTGAAAAAAGAATTCACGGATTTACTAGTAGAGATATAGATTTACATTTGCGGAGAGTTCAGATAAATCAATTTTCAGTTAATAAACATCGATGTTTTCTCACTGCAACTTTGAAAGTATCATCCCAACTTATCGAAAAATCAATACCAATCTTGCATGATACTTCTTGCTAACGATAGAAGAAAAAGCTCGACATTAGAGCAACAATTTAGCAATACAAATAACCCACAATTCCGACGTTTTAATTCTTTTGAACGGAGTATTATAGCACTAGGTTTATAGCTAGAAGTTAAGTCATATCTCACAATTTGATAAAGAATTCCTGCTAAAAGGTAGCAGCCCCACACTCGGAATTACAGCATCAATTAGCCCACAAATAGCCCATATTTTTGACGTTTGATTTTCTTCGATTCGAGATGTTTAACCTTACGGAAAGTTTTTACTTTATGTCAATCTAGACTCGCAGATTTTGATTCCGATTTCCCGCTAAAAGGTAGGAGCCCAAAAATCAGGATTAGAGCTAATAATTAGCCCATAAATAGCCCATAATTCTAGCGTTTGAATTTTAAGGGTGGACCATTGTAACCGTATGATTTTTTACCTTGATGACAAGCTAGACTCGCCCATTTTGAATCCGATTTCCCGCTAAACAGAAGGAGCTCAAAAATTAGGATTAGAGCAACTAATTAACCCATAATTCTGGCGTTTGAATTTTTTCGATCGGACCATTGTAACCATATGGGGGGTTCTAGCTTGATATCAAGCTAGACTCGCCCATTTTGAATCCGATTTCCCGCTAAACAGTAGGAGCCCAAAAATGGGGATTAGAGCAACTAATTAGCCCATAAACAGCCCATAATTCTGAGATATGTTCCGGTCGTTTTGGTGTTGGTTGTTGGTCTAACTTGACGCGCGTCATTTAAGCATATATTTAAGAATGGGTACGGATGAAACGCACTGAATTTTCTCGCTCGAATTTCTTAAAGTGACTCGTGTTAGGCTGCTGCTATTACTGAAACATTTAATTGGGAAATGCGAATAAAATAATGTGTTTTGGAAAACTTTGTTCGAAACAACTTACGTCCAAAATAAAGTACCCATTAGTCATATATGTGTTAGAAATAACTTATGCCATATATTAGAATTATTAAGGAAATAATTGTATGTGAAATATGAGCAAAAGCGTCTGAGTACTTTCTGAGAAAATCGTCAAAAAAGTTTTCCCCAAGAATAAAATATCCTTTGTATATCTTTTCAGGACAAACGAGTTATGCTATTTATGAAATACGAACAAAATTTCCTGAGTCGTTCTCGACAAAATCGTAAGGTAAAACTTGCTCCGAAGAGTAATATACCATTTCCAGCATTTTAGGACGATGGAATTGTATCGTATCGTTAGGTTATTTATGTAACATTTATTTATGAAATATGAACAAAATTGCGTCAGACGTTAATCATCGGAGAAGAGTAAACTTAGAGTAAACTACCCCTTCTGAATGTTTAGAGGACGAACGAGTTGTGTCATATTTTTAGGTTATTAATCATACATTTATTTATGAAATGTGATTGAGTAAATTGTTCGAAAAAACGCATCCCATACAGTAAATTACACCTTATGTATTTTTTAGAACAATGATTCATACTACAGTGAAAGGTTATTAATAAAATATATATTTGTAAAAAAATAAGCAAAATCTTTACAGCTGTTTTTGAGACAATTTAATTATTTTAAATTTTCATCCTTAAGTAAACTACCCTCATTTTTAGGTGTCGGAGGATATAGAATTCGAAATGATAAAGTGTTATAAAAACTTCATGTCTAGAATTCGGTGCAGATGCGTCGAACAGTATGGCCCTATTTGAATGCATGTAAAAACGTGACGAACCGACAGACGAACAGATGGACAGACATCAAAAACACTTTTTCGATATGTGGGGTTGTTGAATCCATTGAAATCTCGAGTTCGATTTTTATCACTATCACTACAATTTCTTCTTTCGTCGCTCGAACATGAAAACGAATAGGAATACGACGACACGTAAGGTGATAATTTGTAATTCCCAAAATTTAATGAGTTACGTTTAATGTGTTGCCGTGCTAGAAAAAAAAGCTTATGCCTGTTTCTTATATCGTTTTAATATCAGTTTTTCACGCTACTATATAATGTAGAAATATGGTATGATTATCGTTCATATTCCTGCTATCTTTTGGAAATATTCGTGTTCCGCATACATAGATCTGTATAATTTAGTTTCGCTCAACGAAAGCATAGACTGATGATTGCATTTCTTGCACTTGTGGATATGAAAAAAAGAGGGAAAAAGTCAATACTCTAAAAAGGAAAGAAAAAAAAACACAAGCACCCACACATACACACACAAAAGATAATTTGACATCAGCTTTTTCCTTTCTTCCTTTTTTTTCATGAAGACAAGCTATTCTATCATTCGATGTAACGTCATGTCGATGTAACAAGGGTAAGACTGAAAAGACTCTCAAGGTCGCGTATGTTATTTTTCCAGTTCCTGACACACAAATCCGAAGTGAGTTGTCTGCTGTTCAAGAACGGGCAGGGAAAATGTAAGATACAAGACCATAAACTGAAAACAACCACTGTCTCTAATATTACACGTATTCTAATACTGAATAAATACGTCGATTAAAGAATACTATCAATAAGTTATTTCCTTATTATATTGTTTCGGTTCTTATTAACATCAAAATTATACACTTCCTATAATGTTTTGTAAGAAAAAAAATATATAGAATGGGATGAGATTCGATCTCGTGTCAAAATAATAAAAGAACTACTAGTCTGCGACTCTATCCACCTAACCACGGAGGCTACGTTTTGTTTGCTTTCTTTTCCTTATCAAGTAATGCTCATAACCATCGTGCGTATCGCTTCGAACCTTAAGATAAGAGCTTTTCTGTTAAATTCTATATTTTCGTACGACAACTTAGTTACAGGAGCTAATTTATATTTTGCAAACCATCTAGACACTAGGTTTAAACCAATAAATTCAATATTTTAGTCCACTTTCCAATTCTTTCCGCCAGCTAGTTCACTGCCTATGTCAATTTCCCTTCGCAATTGTGCTATGCTACTGAAAAATCCCTCGAAAGGATGATTGCCAGTATACACAAAACAGAGCGTAATTTTGTTCTTTGCTTATATTTTTATTATTTTATTATATTTTTTGGAAATATCTCCTTAGATGGATAGTTTTCTATTATCTCCACATACTAATAACTGAATTTTACTCATAAACGTGAGGAAAATGGAATAAATTCGAAAAATCGTGAGTTACAGTATACGCGCAATATTTTTTGCGCATGGGAGTACCTACATCCCTCGTAAGAAAGCCTGTTATTATTTATTCTCCTGTCTCTACCAGTTCCTAGGAAATTAACTTAGAAGCGAGGCAGTCCGCATCATGATTTGCCGAACACGCTGATTGTTTAAGTTTTTAATGAGGAAGAACTCGGTTACTAATTATGTTACATAGCTCAAACTTTTTCTGCTATAAATATATGCATCGCTGTAATGAAGTAATATGTTGAAAGTGGCATGACCATTTTATGTTCGGATAGATAAACTATCAATATCAGCACTTTTTTACATTACAGTTTATAAAGTTCATTTTTTAACATGTCACAGATTTCCTACATAAAACAACAAATGCCTGTGTTTGTGTGCAGTACATTACAGGGTAGTGAACTATGTGCACCAGTAATGAAGAGCTATTCACTATATTTACAGGATTTATGGGAGGTTAAAGTTGGTATCATTGCAAGAAGACAAATTTTTTGCTCATTTTGAGAGCTCTATTTAACTATGTTGACAGTTGAATATGAGTGTGATATTTTGGATGAATATTGCTACTTATGTAACAAATAACTTGTGTGAATTTCAAAACCAGATGTATTATCTCCCATTTGAAATCATCGCCTTTGTCAACAGGTGTCGGTAGTCTTTCAGGTTTAGAACGGATATGGAGAATGGAAGTAATTTTACTTCAAGAGTCCCTCTCCAGTCTGGGTGAGGACAAAATCAATTAGCTTCCTGTTAAGCTCGTGCCAGGACAGAAGTTTTGCTAAACATGAGTTAGATATGCCAGTTCCAGAAACAGCAGTGATAATGATGATAAGAATGATCCTAGCTACACACCACACACTGTTCACCAAGAGCAACTAAACGTGTCTCTCAAATCTCTAGGCTGCTCACCACTTAAGAATGTAAGTAAGAGAGACAGACAAGGATACAGCAAGAGAAAGGTGAAGCAGATAACAAATGTCGTACAGGAGAAAATGTTCTTGGAATACCGAGCACTACGTTTCTCTACTAAAAAGACATGTGACAGGTATGCTAATTTCTCTATGCTTATACAGCAGCTTGTAAAAAAGCATCACAAAACATTTTCCTATAAATAGAAAGTCCAAATCTTAAGAATTGCTCCTGCAACTTGGAGTATCAGAAAAACTGCATAGAGTTTTAGGGCCTCAGATTATTTAGTGCGAAGAGCAAAGAACTTAAGATGAGAAAGGAATCCTATCACTTTAGAACAGAAGCCTCGGAAAATAATTCCCCAGGTAACAGTGAATGACGTAGTTTCATTTATGAAAGCGATGGATGTTCGAGAATCTGTCCTGGAATGAAAGAAGGTATGTATGTGCATACAGATGAAGGTAAAGTTCAAGTTCAAAAAAGGCTACTACTAATGAATATACATGAAACATATGTTGAATTCTGCTAACAGAAACCCAGTTTCAAATTGGGTTTGCAAAGTTTTCTTCCTTAAGGCCCAAAGTGGT
Organism: Thermobia domestica; assembly: GCF_964235325.1. NCBI lineage: Eukaryota > Metazoa > Arthropoda > Insecta > Zygentoma > Lepismatidae > Thermobia > Thermobia domestica. Next base: position 193,031,490 of record NC_137456.1, read on the forward strand.
GCATTACAGTTAAGGCAACTGGCACTCATTCTGTGTGTGTGTGTGTCAATATCATCAAAACATGAAACTCATGGTCGATGCCCTTCCTGGACCAGGACACATCTACAAGACACTGCTGAATATTGCAGTGTGTGATGCAACGAGCAGACAGTGTAGGTTACATTACTGTGGCAACTGTGGAAGGAAGAAGACTGTGCAAGATTATTTAGTAAAACGTTTTAATCATGACTTACTTGAAGGCGACGACTGTGTTAAATTTAAAAACTAGGTTCACAGAGACCGGTTGACATTACAAATCCTACAGCTCTCTGTGAATGAATTTTGGGACTCATTGACTCAGGGAATTGATAGTCTTTGACAGCACCATTACATAGCCAGGGCTCTAGCTGCATACATGAGTAATATAAAAACTTACTTCAGAAAGCAGAGCTAATTGCTTTACTTGCTTTTGCCGAAAATTACACTTTCGTTATACAGGACGAGGTTCACGGGTACCATTGGGAGAAATCCCAGACAACTGTGCATCCTTTCGTGGTGTACTATAAGAATAATGGAACTCTGCAGTGCAGTAGCCTCTCCATGGGGAGGCAATAGGGGCTATCCTATTCCACAGGTTTATTACGTTCCTTTTCACTTTGTGTGCATGTTTCTTTATTTATTTGAACGCTCAATTTCTTATTACTAATACTGAACTGTAATTTTGAACCACAGAATTCTATTATTTTGTAACAATTAATTTCATTATGTGACACATTGTTTCTTCTTACAGTCTTACAATATATATTTTCAAGTGCTCAATCAGTGTAAATGATTTTACCTGGCGTATACGTACTTCTTTACTTCCATTCTCCATATCCGTTCTAAACCTGAAAGACTACCGACACCTGTTGACAAAGGCGATTATTTCAAATGGAAGAAAATACATCAGGGTTTTGAAATTCACACAAGTTATTTGTTACATAAGTAACAATATTCATCCAAAATATCATACTCATATTTAACTGTCAACATAGTTGACCAGGGCTCTAAACATAAGCAAAAAGTTGGTGTTTTTACAATGATACCAATTTTAACTTCCCATAAATCCTGTAAATAAAGTGTAAACAGCTCTGCATTACTGGTGCATGTAGTTCACTACTCTGTAAGGTACTGCGCACAAACACAGGCATTTGTTGTTTTATGTAGGAAATCTGTGACATGTTAAAAAATGAGCTTTATAAACGGTAATGTAAAAAGGTGCTGACTCTGATAGTTTATATATCAGAACATAAAATGGTCATACCGCATTCAACATATTACGGCAGTACAGCGATGCGTATATTTATAGCAGAAAAAGTTTGACCCATATAACGTAATTAGTAACCGAGTTATTGCTCTTTACAAACTTACAAAAACCAGCGCGTTCGGCAAGTCACGATGCAGGACTGCCAAACTTCTAGGTCAATTTATCAGGAACAGGCACCGGTAGGAAAATATAACATTACGGACTTTCTTACGAAGGATGTAGGTACTTGTGTGCCAAATTTCATCAAAATCCCAGATGGTCACCTGGGGACTGTTTGATGATTTATAATGGAATAACCCTATATTATTATTTGTAATTTTTTTTCAATATCAGTTCATTGTTACGTTTTGTACGTAAATTTGTCTCTAAATGCATTATTAGGAACATTACTTCCACTATTCCATCTAATTACAGCACGCGTTGAAACTACGATAGTATAGGTGTGATACATTTTGGATTCTTTGTTGTTACGATTTTTGGGGGGGTTCTTAAGATTACGTTATTTCTGTCGTCGATTGTAGTTTCCGTTACATTTGTAACTCTAATCCTTTTCTCTATCGTGTCCTTTGTTTAAAGATGAATATTAAAAAAATGCAATGATAGTCCTGCTCTAGTTTTATTTTTAGATGCCAGCCTGAAGGCGATTCTAAGCATTAAAAGAATAGATAGGGATGCTGGATGACATCCCCATTTATTAAATATATATCCCAGATTTAGATGGTCTAAACACATACAGCAACGGGAGAGGAGGAGGAGTAAACAGAAAGAATAATTATACAAATGAATGTCAAAAATAGAAGTATATAAATTAATATTGTTCGGAAAGGGGCCCCGATCTACTTCAAGGGCCCCGGGCCCCAGTTTGCCCACGCCGCCACTGTATACGTCAATAAGTAACGATCACCAAGAGTCTGCTTCATATTCCAACACTCCTTTCGCTCTACTGCATGGACTTACTTTTCAACTATAAATATCTTGCAATTTAAAACAACTCTTTTCTATCATTTTATTCTTAAAGACGCCAGAAAGTTACGATCAGCATGAGTCTACTTCAGCTTCCAAACACTCCCTTCACCATACTAAATAGACCCACTTTCCAATTGAAAATATCTGATAGTTTACAATTGCGTCCTTTCATTTTATTCTTAAAGATGTCTTCTACCAACGATAAACCAAAAGTCTGCTTTAGCTTCCAAACACTCCTTTCGGAATCGTGTTACATTTCAATCGTTAATATGTGGCAATTTACGACAATTACTTTCTTTCATTTAATTCATAAATATAACAGTAACTAACGATTAGCATGAGTCCTCTTTATTATCGAAACACTCCTTTCACCCTTATGAATGGACTCACTTTTCCATTATAAATATCCTACACTTACGGCAATTTTCCTCTATCATTTAATTCTTATATATTTTGGAAACTAAGGTCAGGAAGAGTCTACGCCAGCTTCGAAACAGTTCTTTAGCCCTACTGAATATATCAGCTTTTCAATTGTAAATATCTGAGAATTTTCGTCGATTCCGTACCTTCATTTTATTTTTAAATATGTCAGTAACAGACGATGAGCAACAGTCTAGTTCAGTTTCTAAACGCTCCTGTCGCCATACTCAATACACTCGCCTTTCAATTGTAAATATCTGAGAACTTACGATAATTCCGTTATTTCATATCATTATTAAATAAGCAGCAACAAACGATTAGCAAGAATTTCGTTCATCTTCGGAACATTCCTTTCACCTTACTGAATGGCCCCAATTGTCAGTTGGAAGTATTTGAAAATTTACGACAATCCCGTTCATACATTTTATTGTTAAATACGTAAGTAAGTAATTGTCACCAAGAGTCTGCATAATCTTCCAAACACTCCATTTGCCCAACTGAATGAACTCACTCTTCAATTGTAAATATCTGACGATTTTACCACAATTCCCTTCCTTCATTTCGTTTTTTAAAAAGTCAGGAAGTGACGATCAGCAAGAGTCTACTTCAGCTTCCAAACACTCTTTTTCCTTACTCAATAGTATCACTTTTCAATAGAAAATGTCTTCTACTAACGACCTGCGAAAGTGTGCTTCAACTTCCAAACACTCCTTTCCCCCTCCTATATAGACTCACTTTTCATATGTAAATTCCTCAGCAAGTACGACAATACCTTTTTTTTCATTTTATTCTGAAATAAGTCAGGAATTAATGATGAGCAAGAAATTACATCAGGGTCCAAACACTCGTTCTGCTGAATGCAATCACATTTCAATAGAGACTGTTTTCACCTAACAATTGGCAAAACTCTGCTTCAACTTCCAAACATTCACTTCACCTGCTAAATGACCTCACTTTTCAAATGTAAATATCTCACGTTGTCCGACAATCCGTTCTTAAACATGTAAGTAACTAACGATCAGCAAATTCTGCTTCATCTTTCAAGCACTCCTTTCGCCACTTTTCAATCATAAATATCTGACAATTTAAACAATTTCGCACACATTTATTCTTATATATATCGGAACGGAACTAACGGAACTTGTCGATATTTACAAATGAAATTGAATCCACGCCGTGGTGGGAAAGTGGTCTTCGAAAGATGTAACAGACTTTTGTTGATCGTTAGTTACTGATATATTTAAAAATAAAATGATAGAACGGAATTGTGGTAAATTTCCGAATATTTACAATGGAAAATTTAGTGCATTTACTAGGGGGAGAGGAGTGTAAGGAAAGAGATGCAGACTGTTCCTAATCGCGAGTGGAAGAAATATATGAGAATAATATGAAAGAACGTAATTTTAGTAAATTATCAAATATTTACAATTGAAAAGTGAGTTAATTCAGTAGTTGCAAAGGAGTGTTTGGAAGGTGTAAAACATTGTTGCTTACCATTAGTTACTGACATATTTAAGAACAAATGTAAGAACTGATTATCTAAATTTTATATAAAATGTCAGAAACAATTGAAAAGTTGTCGTATTTAGTAGGGCAAAAGGAGAGATTGGAAAATAAATTGGACATTCATGATCGTTAGTTACTGACATATTTAAGAATAAATTGAAGGAACGAAATTGTCGTAAATGGCCTGTCATTTACAATTGAAAAGCGAGCTTATTCATTAGGGCAAATGCAGTGTTTGGAAACTGAAGTAGACTATTGCTCATCGACAGTTACTGACATATTAAAAAAATAAAATGAATAAATGTAATTGTTGAAAATTATCAGACATTTATATTTGAAAAGCCAGTCTGTATAGTCTGTATAGCACTGTTTGGAAGTTTAAGCAGACTATTCCGGTGGTTAGTTGAAGACAATCTCTATTGAAAAGTGATTCCACTCCAAAGGGCAAAAGGAGTGTTGGGAAGCTGAAGAAGACTCTTGGTGATCGTTAGTTACTGACATATTAAGAATAAAATAAAAGAACGGAATTGTTGTAAATTGTGAGATATTTACAATTAAAAAGCGACTAAGCCTATTTAGCAAGGCGAAAGGAGTGTTTCGAAGTTGAATCAGATTTTTGCATATGGTTAGTTGAAGACCAATTCTATCGAAAAGTTATTCCACTCAAGAGGGCAAAACGACTGTTTGTAAGCTGAAGCAGACTCTTGCTGGTGGCTAGTTGAAGACAAATATGAGAATATAATGAAGGAAAGAAATTGTAGTAAATTGTCAAATATTTACAACAGAAAAGTGGGATACTGTTGTTTGTCGTTAGCTACTGACATATCTAAGAATAAAATGAAATAACGATAATGTAGTAAATTGCCAGGTACTTACAATTTAAGACAGGTGCTTTCTTTCATTTTATTCTTTAAAATGCCAGTAATTTTCGATCAGCAATAGTATACTTCAGTTTCCAAACACTCCTTTCGTTCTACTGAATCGAGTCACTCTTCAATTGTAAATGTCTGGCAATTTACGACAATTCCGTTCATTCAATATTTCGTCAATAAGTAATGATCACTAATAGTCCTTTTTCTTGCAAACACACCTTTCGCAATACTGAATAGACTCACTTTTCAAATGTAAATATCTGATAACCTACGACAATTCCGTTCTATCATTTTAATCTTGAGTATATCAGTAACTAACGATCAGGAAGTGTCTACTTCTGTTTCCAAACACTCCGTTCACCCTGCTGAATGGAATGATTTTTCATTTCAAAATATCTGACATTTTACGACAATTCCGTTTTTTCATAATACTCTGAAATATATCAGTAACTAACGATGGACAACAGTCTCCTTCATCTTTGAAACACTCGCTTCGTCATTCTGAATGGCCATTCTGAATGGTTCAATTGTAAAATCTGAAAATTTACGATAATTCTGTTGCTTCATTTTATTCTCCAATAAGTCAGTAAATAACGATCATCAAGAGTTTACTTCAGCTTACAAACCCTCCTCTTACCATACTGAATGGAATCACTTTTCAATAGAAAATCTCTTCAACTAAACATCTGCCAAAGTCTGCTTCAACTTCCAAACAGGCCTTTCGCCCTGCTAATGGACTTACTTTTCAAATTTAAATATCTGACAATGTACGACATATCTGTTCTTTCATTTTGCTCTTAAATATGTCCGCAACTAACGAACAGCAAGTGTCTGCTTCAATCTCCATTCACTCCTTTCACCCTACGTATGGAGATTATTTTTCACTTTTAAAGGGCAGACAATTTATGACAATTCCGTTCTTTCACTTTATTCTTAAATATGTCAATAACTAACGATCATAAATGTCTATTTCATTCGCAAGCTGTCATCTTCCCCTACTGAATACAAAAACTTTTTAATTGTAGGTATCTGAAAATTTACTACAATTCCATTCTTTCATTTTATACTGAAATATATCAGTTACTAACGAAAAGCAGCAGTCTTTTACATCTTCGATACCTTTCTTTCCCACGCAGAATGAACTCAATTTCAATTGTTAAAATTTGACAATTTTGTTACAATTTCGTTCCATCATTTTATCTTAAAATATGCCATTAACTAACTATCATGAAAGTCTATTTCATCTTACAAACTCTCTTCTTGTACTACTGAATAGTGCAACTTTTCAATTGTAAATATTTTAAATTTACGACAATTACGTTTTTTAAATTTTATTCTCAAATATGTCTGCAAATACCGATGAGCAAGGGATTGTGTCACCTTCCAAAACTCCTTTTTCTCTATAGAATGCACTAAATTTTCGATTGTAAATACCTGACTACTTACAACAATTTCGTTGTTTATTTTTATTCTTAAAAATGTCACTAACTTATGATTAGCAAACGCGCACTTCAGCTTCCAAACACTCTCTTCGTTCAACTGAATGGATTGACATTTCAATTGTAAATATCGGACAATTTCCGTCGGTTGCATTCTTACATTTATTCTTAAATATGTCAGAAACTAACGATCAGCATGAGTCTGCTTCATCTTCCAAACACTCTTTCTGCTTTAGTGAACGGACTTGCTTTTCCATTGTAAATATCTGACAATTTAACGACAATTGGTTCTATCGTTTTATTCTTAAACATGTCAGTAACTTGCGATCAGCACGAGTCTGCTCAGCTTCCAAACACTTCTTTCGAACTACTGAATGGATTCACTCTACATTTGAAAAATGACAATTTACGATAATTCGGTTTTTTTGTTCTTAAAAATAACTGAGTGACTAACGATCAGCAAGAGTCTACTTCATCTTCCAATCATTCCTTTCGCCCTACTGAGTGGACTCAATTTGAATTGTATATATCTGACAATTTACGGCAGTAACGTTGTTTCATTTTATTCTTAAATATCTCAGTAAGTAACGATCAGCAGGAGTCGATATCATCTTCCGAACAGTTCTTCAGCCCTATTGAACAGACTTACTTTCTGTTGTAAATATCTGACAATTTACGACAATTACGGTCTTACATTTTATTCTTAAATATGTCAGTAACTAACGATAAGCAACAGTCTCCTACATCTTCCAAAATCTCATTTTCCCAAGTTAGTAAACTCAGTTTTCAGTTGTAATTATTTGGTAGTTTACCACAATAACATTGTTTAATGTTATTCTCTTATATGTTGTCAACTAGATATCATCAAGAGTATGCTTCATGTTCCAAAATCTTTCAATTTACTGAATCGACTTGCTTTACAATTGTAAATATCTGAATATTAGCGACAATTCGGTAATTTCATTTTATTCTTAAATATGTTGCAACTAATGTTCGACTACTATACTTCATCTTCCAATCTTTCCTTTCACCCCATTATTCTTAAAAATGTGTTTTACTAAGAATCTGCAAGTCTGCTTCAACTTCTTAACACTCGTCTCGAATGGACTCACTTGTCAATTGTAACAATTATATATCTGACAATTTCTGTACCACAATTTCGATTTTTCATTTTTTTAAAATATGTCAGTTACTAATTTTCACAAAGAGTCTGCTTTATCTTGCAAACACACCATTCACCCCACTGAAAGAACTCATTTTTCGATTGTAAATATACGAGAATTTACAGCAGTTCCGTCCTTTCATTTCATTCTTAAATATGGCAGCCACTAACGATCTGCAATAGTCTGCTTCGTATTTGTAACACCACTTTCGTTCTACTGAACTGACCCACTTTTCAATTCTAAATATGACAATTTACGGAAATTCCGCTCTGTCGTTTTTTTTTTAAAAAATAAGACAGTGACTAACGATCAGTAAGAGTTTGCTTGATTTTCCCAACCCTTCTTTCGAGCTAGAGAAACCACTGACTTTTCTATTGTAAATGTATTATAATTACGACAATTCCGTTCTTTCATTTTATTCTTAATATGTGGAAACTAAGGGTCATCAAGGGTATAATGCAACTTCCAAACACTCGTTTGGGCTTACTGAATAGACTCGCTTTTCAATTGTAAATATATAACAATTTACGGCATTTCCGTTCTTTCATTTTATTCTACAATAAGTCAGTAACTAAGAATAAGCAGGAGTCTGCTTCATCTTCCAAACTCATATTTCTCACTACTCTTTGGACTCATTTTTGAATTGGAAATATTTGACAATTTACAACTTTTTCGTTCTTTCATATTATTCCTAAATATGGCAATAATTAACGACGGGCAAGAGACTGCTTCTTTTTCCAAACATTCTTTTCGCCTTACTGAATGGACTCACCTTTCAATTGTAAATATCTGACAATTTACCACAATTCCAATATTTCATATTCCAATATTCACATATGTCAACAACTACCAAACTGCAAGAGTCTGCTTCAGCTTCCACAATCTTTTGGCCTGCTGAGTGGACTTACTTTTCAATTTTAAATATCTGACAAACTACGAATACTCCGTTCTTTAATTTTTTTAAATATCACGGTAACCAACGATTAGCAGAAGTTGCTACGTCTTCCAAACACTCCTTTTGTCTTACTGAATGGAATGGCTTTTCAATTGTTAATATCTGACAATTTACGAAAATTCCATTCTTTTATTTTATTCTTAAATATGTCAGTAACTTACGATCAGAGAGATTCTAATTCAGCTTCCAAACACTCCTTTCGTTCTACTGAATGGACTCACCGTTTTATATTAAATATCTTACAATTTACGTCAATTCCGTTCTGTCATAAATTGTTAAATATGTTAGTATCTAATGATCAGCAAGAGGCTGTTTGAACTTCGAAACACTCATCTCGCCCTACTGAATAGACTGCATTACTTTCCAACTGCAAATATGGCAAGTTACGATAAAACCGCTCTTGCATTTTTTCAAAACGAGTCAGTGACTAACGATCAACAAGAGTGTGCTTCATCTTCAAACACTGCTTTGGCCGCACTGAATGGAATCTCTTATCAATTGAAAATATCTGACAATTTAAAGAATTCCCTTATTTTTTAACATGTAACAATTGTAATAGAAAAGAATAACACAATAACAATAAGAGAAATGTAAAAATAGTTACTGAAAAATGTCATAGGACTACAAGAAAAACATCCACAATTATTTACATAACAATATTTGATACTTTCCTTTTTATAACAATATTATTTTTTGAATAAAGTACATAATTTTTCATTGAAAGTGATACAGTGAAACATCTGAATAATGAACATCAATGGAAAATAATAAACTTAAGAATATTGAAAATTCAGTGCCAAAGAAACAAATGGTTGTCATAGAAATAATTGTGGACAGAAGATACATTACACTAATTCTTTTGTTTGAAATGTAAAATCTAGAAACTTGGCTATTCATAATTGAAAGAGTGAATAAGTACATCTTCCTCATCTTTGGAAGTAACATAACAAATATCATGAAGCTAACAAAACAAGCTAACATGAACCAGAAATTATGAACATTTTGGACTGAAAATTTTGTAATTTTCAGTCCAAAATGTTCATAATTTCTGGTTCACTTCAAATAAAAAATTTCTCCCATTTTAGAAGAAGGGAAGGGGCTTAAAATGCTACCGACATTACCTCGCTGTGAATTGCTAGACTAATGCGTTGAAATAAAAATTGTGCACTTCTTGGATCTCCCGTCTTGAGATTTAATTTCAATCCGATTTCCTTTTTGAATTCCCTAGCTTCCTGACTAAAAGCTCCCATGGTCTCCATAGCAAAGGCAATAGACATAATCTTTTAATTTGGAATATTTCGTGTGTTTCAGCTTAAAGCCAGTCTGAGCAACATTTCCGGCCTCTTTACATGATGAAGCTATATGGGAAGCTGTAAATGTGTCTACACAGATGACGCCCACACCACTTGTTGCCCCATTTTCTAACGGATTAATGTCACTCCGTCTGGTCGTTTCCCATCATCTCTGGACATTCCAGATGGTTCTAAAATATTTGGGATATTAATGCTGGCAAGGGCTCATCTTATACTATTCAGCTCTCCATGACGAGAAATTCGACCTCCACTCCTAGAACAGCTTAGTGCATGAAGCCTTTTTCATCAATCTGTTCTTGACATGTATATTTGAAACTGTGACAGATATTTAAACCGAAACGTACAGCGACACAAATTTGAAACGTGTTTTTGTTTAAGACAGTTCCAATATTTCTTGACGGTGTAACCTGTAGCCATGCACCAGATTCTTTCGTTTGTAAGGATTTAAAACGGGCAATATCTAATGCATTTTCAGGAAAAAATTCTTTATCAATTATTGTTGTTAATATAATTTTATCCCAATAATGTTGTAAATCCAATACAGCGGGTGTCTCATTATTGTAGATACCATTCCATATCTCCAATCCCTCCGCCAGGTGATGAATTTCCACTTTGTCAACTGGAATGTTTAATATGTTGAAGACAAGTGGCTTCACTCCAAAACATGAGGACAGGATATCTGGAAGGCTTAAATCTGAGACTTTTCTTACACTTAAACCTCCTAAGCGAATTGGTAAGCTTGCTTGAGTCCATTGATTTTCATTCAAAGAATAACTGATGATTGACTGTAATGCATACGAGAGAATTATCAAGCTGAAGTACCTAGGAAGGCATAAACCATGTGGGACTGGTATGAAAAAAATAGTTCACCTTCGGTATTCCCAGGCAATTCTTAAGTAGAAAAAAAGGCGATATACGCTATTAAAGTCTTCAGACGCTGAGTTACTATTTTTAATCTATTCTCATCAAAAGTTCTTATCAATGGTTTCCTCATATCCATCCTCAAGGAGGGTAATCCTAAGAGAGATAATTCATTGTTAAGCACCATTCGTATCCCAGGTAACAATTTTTGAAACTGGGATTCAACTTCTTTTGCGTGGATTCCCAGTCACGAAAAAAAGTTCGCATTTAGACAAATTAACTTCCAGAACAAGTTTTTTAGATTCTTCTATTATAATCTTCATGTCTTCGTAAACCGACTGTGGAGAACCACCTAAGCTATCGTCATCTAAGTAGCAGATATTTAATTCAGACGATAAAGCGCGAACTATTGGGTGGATGCCCAAACTAAAGAGCATTGGACCAGCTAGATCACCTTGTTGATGGCCAACTTGTGATGGAATCGTACGTTCAGCAAAAAATAAGATTGCCAAAAGAATGAATATAATTGAGTCAATACTTGTTTCAATTGCTGTAGCATATCTGCTTCCACGAAATTGAAGGCATTTTTGAAACCGGTCTTGAGAATTACGTTATTAGAATTCTTATGTGCTTGTATGTAACTGCGGGTGGCATGTATAATAGCTTCATTTCCTTTCCTCGTCGCAAATGCGAGTTGGTGAGGTTGCAAAGAAGAGGCGCATTTAGCATGTACAGAGGAAACTGCTGTCCTACATGCTAAACAACTAAATGTACACCCAACAGCTATGGGTCTAAGTCCTCCATCCTTCTTTAGAAGTGTACATAAATTTGTACGAAGAAAGTATTTGCATATTTCAAGACTGACATTTCCACTCAGTATGAAATTTATTAAGTTTGTGATATGTTCCAGCAGATATGATGCCGTATCACCTGCCGATTTGAAAATAAGATATTTTAAATGTTGAGGTGACAAACAATACATCCCTGATGCAGAACCACTACGGAAACTATAAAAGCTTTTGACACCATTCCATTATCCACTGTGATTTTAGGGTAAAGGTCGTTCGGAGGATCGGGTACATTAAGATCTCTGGAAGGAGATCGGTGTTTGGTTTTGAGATCGAGAAATGTTTCCTCGCTTATTGGAGCCAAAATATTATCAGAACTTAACAACCTTAGTGCCCCTCTGGTTTCAGAGTCAGAAAATTTTGCATCAATTCTTTTCGTTAAGTTTGGAGTGTGTTTTTTCCCTAGACGAGATGAACAATCTGTTGACAGTTTCGTTTAAATTCTGTTTAATAATCTGTGTAATGGATTTCGTGCTGCGTTCCTTAGGGACTTTTAGATGGGCAAACGAAGAGCTTAACAAATTTTTCCACAAGAGGAAATCATTTTTATTTACACATGTTTCTATTAAAGATGCTAATTTCTTTGCGACTGCATTTCCAGCCCTTCTTGGAATTCTCTTCATTAGCCATATGGTTGACTTTAATTTTGCAAGTTCTTTAGCAAAATCTTGCGTAGTAACTTGAGATTCGATCTCACATCTTTTCTCGCCTTGAGTATATTCAAGCTCTACCTGGTTGGAAACCTTTTTAGACACTGAGGGCAAGAAATTTCATTATTTTCCATTGAAATGGAGATTGCTAACGAATTTCATTGATTAATATTGTTTTCCATTTATAAGAATTTTAAAATATTTCCGTTGCAATAAATTTCATTGTTAGAAGGTTTCGGAGTTATAAAACTCAATAGCCATATTTTTTCATTTCTTTATAATAGGTTAACCACAAAACCAATTTGGAAACTGATTTCACTACCTTCACCTGCGACAAATCATGCACATTCAAATATAACTCAAAAACATCAATAAAAGCACTTTCTCACTTTCAGACAAAAAAAAAAAAACAAACAAACAAACACTGATAATGTTTCTGGATCTCACATCGATCACAACAATATACCTACAAAATCAATTCCCCTATTTGAGTATATTCTGTAATATATCAGAAACAAACGGTTAACAAGAGTTTGCTTCATCTTCGACCCCCTCCTTTCTCCTTACTGAACGTCCTCACTTTTCTATTCGAAATATCTGACAATTTACGATAAATTTGTTCTTTCATTTTGTTCTTAAATAAGTCAGTAACTAACGATCAGCAAGAATCTGGTAGAGCATCGAAACATTCCTTTCGTCCTACTGAATGGACTGACTTTTCAATTGCAAATAGGACAGTTTACGACAATTCCGTTCTTTCATTTCATTCTTATATGTCTTCAGCAAACAATCTGCAAGAGTCTGCGTCATCTTCCAATAACTATTTTCGCCCTTCTAAATAGTCACTTTTCAAAAGTGTGTGTGTGAGAATGTACGACAATTCTGTTCTTTCGCTTTAAACTTAAATAAGTCAGTAAATAACATTCAACAAGAGTGTCTTCGGATTCCAAACTCCCGTTTGCCCTACTGAATAGAATCACTTTTCAATAGAAAATGTCACAATTTGCGACAATACCGTTCTTTCAAATTACTCTTACATGTGTCAGTAACTAGCAATTAGCAACAGTCTGCTTCATCTTGTAAATACTTTTTTCGTCCTACTGAACGATCTAACTTTTCAATTGCAAATATGACAATTTACTACAATTCCATTCTTTCATTTTAAAAAAAAATAAGTCAGTGACTAACGATCAGCAAAAGTTTCTTCATGTTCCTAACACTTCGTTCGCCCTACAGAAACTATGCACTTATCAATTGTATATATCTTAAAATTACGACAATTCCGTCTTTCATTCTATTCTTAAACATGCCGGCAACTAAGGGTCAGCAAGAGTATACTAGAACTTCCAAACACTACTTTCGCCCTACCGAATATACTCGCTTTTCAATTGTAAATATCTGAGAATTTACGACAATTTCGTTCTTTCATTTTATTCCAAAAAATGTCAGCAACTAATAATCAGTAAGAGTTTGCTTCAACATCCAAATATATCTTTCCCACTACTCTATGGACTCACTTTTGACTTGCGAATATCTGTAAATTTACGACTTTCCCTTTGCTTCATTCTATTCCTAAATATGTCAGCAACTAAGGATCAGCAATAGACTACTTTATGTTCGAAACACTCCCATCCTTACTGAATGGCCTCGCTTTTCAATTGTAAATATCACACAACATGCAACAATTTAGATTTTTCATTTTTAAAAAATGTCAGTTACTAACTATCACCAAGAGTCTGCTTCAACAACCAAACAATCAATTCGCCTACTGAATGGACTCACTTTTATTTCTAAATATTTAACACTTTACGGCAATCCCGTTCTTTCATTTTATTCTTGAATATGTCAGTAACTAACAAGCAGCAAGGGTGTCCGTCATCTTTTAAATTATTTTTCGCACTACACGAAGAATTCACTTTTCTTTTTTTTAATATCTTATATTTTACAACAATTCCGTTCTTTCATTTTATTCTTAAATACGTCAGTCTTGTTGATTGTTAGTCATTCTTTAGTTTCACCAAGAGTCTGCTTCATCTTCCAAACACTCCTTCGGCTGTATTAAATGGATTCACTTTTAATTGTAAATATTTGATTATTTAAGAGAACTCCGTTCTATCATTTTATTCTTAAAAATATCAGTAACTTACGATCAGCTAGAGTCTACTTCAACTACTAAACACTCCTTAGGTTCTACTTAATGGACACACTTTTCAATTGTAAATATCCGACTTTTCAGTTGTAGATATCTGACAATCTACACTATTCCGTTCTTTCATATATTCTTAAATATGTCAGTAACTTACGAACAGCAACCCCGTGCTTGAGCTTCGAAACACTCATTTCGCCCTACGAATGATTTTTTATTACAAATATGACAACTTGCGACAATATCGTTCTATCATTTTTTCTTTAATACGGCAGTAACTGGCGATTAGAAAGAGTCTGCTTCATCTTCCAGACACTCCTTCCGCCCTACTGATGGGACTGAATTTTCAATTGTTAATATCTGTAAATTTACGACAATTCCGATCTTTCAATCTATACATAAATATGGCAGTAATTAATGATCGACTTGAGTCTGCAAAATCTTGAGTCTGCAAACACTCCTTTCCCCTTGCTGAATGATCTCTCAATTTCTAATAGTAAATATATGAGAATTTACGGCACTGTTTCATTTTATTCTTAAATATATCATTGACTAACAATCAGCAAGACTGTGCTTCATCTTGCAAACACTCCTTTTGCTCTACTGAATAGACTCTGTTTGAATTGTAAATATCCGAATATTTACGAGTATTGCATTCTTTGATTTTATTCCTATATATTTTGGCAGCTAATGATCAGCTAGTCTGCTTCATGTTCCAAACTATAATTTCGCCCTACTGAATGGATACACATTTCAATTGTAAACATCAGACAATTTATGAAAATTCCGTTTTTTCATTTGATTCTTTAACGTGTTAGTAACTAACGATCGTGACAGTCTATTTCAGCGTCAAAACTCTCGTTTCGCTTTACTGGTAGACTCTCTTCTCAATTTTAATATCTCACAATATACGAGAATTCGCTTCTTTATTTTTTTTCTCAAATATGTTTTTGAATAACGATCAGCAAGAATTTGCTTCATCTTCTAAACTCTTTTTCGCCCTTCTGAACGGACTGACTTTTAAATTGTAATTATATCACACTTAGGACAAATTCGTTCCTTCATTTTACTCTTAAAGACGCTAGTAATTAAAGATCACCAACAGTCTGCTACATATTCCAAACACCTCTCTCGACTTACACAATGGACCCACTTTCCAATAGTAAATATCTGAGAATTAAAGTCAACTACGTTTTCTTCCGTTCTATATTTTCATTGTTAAAATGCCAGGTATCTTAGGATCAGCAAGAGTCAACTTTAGCTTCCAAACCGGCATTTCATTCTACTGAATGGACTTACTTTTGTATTGTAAATATCTGACAATTTACATCAATTTCGTTATTACATTATATTTTAAAATATGTCACTAACAAACGATTAGCGAGAGTGTGCTTCATCATCGAAATTCTCCTTTAGCCTTACTGAATGTCCTCAGTTTTCAATTGTATATACGTGAAAATTTACGGCAGTTCGGTTTTTTTCATTTTTTTAAAATTAAGTCGGTGAACAACGATCAGCAAGAGTCTGCTTCATACTCCAAACATTCCTTTCGCCCCACTGAATGGAATCTGTTTTCAATTGACAATACCTGACAATTTACCAGAATTTCGTTATTTCGTTATATTTTGAGATATGTCAGTAACAAAGGACTAGCAAGAATGTGCTTCATCTTCGAAATACTCCTTTCGCCTTACTGAATGACCTCACTTGTCCAATTGTAAATACGTGACAATTTACGGAAGTTCCGTTCATAGAGTTCTTTCTTGTGTATGTCTTCAACTAACGATCTGCAAGAGGCCGCTTCATTTTCCAAACACTCGTTTCGCCCTATTAAATAGATCCACTTTTCAAACGTAAATGTGTGAGAATGTACGACATTTCCCTTGTTTCATTTTATTCTTAAGTAAGTCAGTAACTGAAGTTTAGCAAACTCTACTTCAGATTTCAAATATCCTTTTGCCTCGCTAAATGGAAACACTTTTGAATAGAAAATGTCAAAATTTATGACAATTCAGTTCTTTTATTTTATTCTTAAATATATCTTCAACCAAAGAGCACCAAGAGTCGGCTTGAGCTTCGAAACACTCCTTTCGCTCTATTGAATACACTCACTTTTCAATTGTAAATATCTGACCATTTACGACATTTTCGTTCTTTCATTTTATTCTTAAATGTGCCTTCACCAAAGATAACCAAGAATCTCCTTTAGATTGCAAAAACTCCTCTGGCCCTACTCAATAGGTTCGCCTTCCCATTGTATATATACGACAATTTACGACAATTGCTTTCCATCATTTTGTTTTTAACCTTTTAAGTAATTAACGTTCCTGAATGTCTCTTTGATCTTGCGATCTCTCCTCTTGCATTTATGAATGGATCAACTTCTCAATTGCAAATATTGACAATTTACTACATTTCCGTTCTTTGATATTATTCCTAAATACGTCAGTAACTAACGATAAGCAACAGTCTACTAAATCTACCAAATACTCATTTACTTCCACTGAATAAACTCAATTTTCAATTGTAATTATCGGACAATTTACGATAATTACGTTCTTTAATTTTATTCTCAAACAAGTCTTCAAAATATCGAACAGCGAGAGCCTGTTTCATCTTCCGAACTCTCCTCTCCCTATAGCGAATGCACTAGCTTATCGATTGCAAATATCTGACTATTTATAACAATGCCGTTGTTTCCTTTTATTCTTAAAAATGTCAATAACTTACGATCAGCGGAAGTCTACTTGAGCTCGCAAACAATGTTCTCGTTCTACAGAATGCATTCTCTTTTTAATTATAAATATCTGACAAATTAGGATTATCCATTCCATCATTTTATTCTTAAATATGTCAGTAAGTTGCGATCGGTGAGAGTCTGCTTCACCTTCCAAAAACCCATTTCGTGTTACTGAAATGAAATGATGAAATCTTTAACGTCCCACGTTTATGCCGGTTAGGCTAAAGAGACGGTAATAATGAGGAATGTGTGAAATCGTGGAATGAAGAAAGTGGGAGGAAACGGGAGAACTCCGAGAAAATCCACGACCACGGTGTTTGTCCACCACAAAGTCCACACGGCGCGAGCTGGGATCGAACCAGGGACAACAAGCACTGAAGGTGAACGCTCTACCACTGAGCCACTGCGTCCGCACTCGTCTTACTGAATGGCCTGAATTTTTAATTGTAAAATCTGAAATTTACGACAATGCCGTTCTTTCACTTTAAAGACGTAAGTAAGAAATGACCACCAGGAGTCGGCTTCATCTTACAAACACTGATTTCACCCTACTCAATGGACTGATTCTCAATTGTAAGTAACTGACAATTTACGATACTAACGTTCTTTCATTTTATTCTCAAATATGTCGGTAATTAACAATAAACAACAATCTCCTACATTTTCCAAACACTCCTTTTCACCTAGTGAATGAACTTACTTTTCAATTGTAAATATTTGTAAATTTACTACAATAGCATTCTTTCTTATTATTCTCAAGTGTGTCTTTAACTAGCCATCAGCAAGAGTATGCTTCATCTTCCAAAGTCTCCTTTCGCCCTACTGAATCGACGTGCTTTACAATTGCAAATATCTGACAATTTACGAGAATATCGTTCTTTTATTTTATTCCTAAATATGCCAGTAGGTAGGGATTAGCAAGAGTTTGCTTCATCGTCGAAACACTCCTTTGGCCTTGCTGAATGTCCTCAATTTTCAACTCTAAATATGTGACAACTTACGACAGTTCCGTTCTTTCATTATATTTTTAGATACGTCGTTATGTAATTATCACCAAAAGTCTCCTCCAACTTCCAAACACTCCATACACCAAACGGAATGGACTCAATTTTCAATTGTAAAGATCTAACGATTTACGACAGTTCCATTCCTTCATTTCATTCTTAACTATGTTAGTAACCAACGACCTTCAGGAGTCTGCTTCATATTTCAAACACTTTTTTCGTTGTACTGAATGGACTCACTTTTCAATTCTAAATATGACAATTTACGAAACTTCCACTCCTTCGTTTTTTAAAGGTATGTCAGTGACTAACGATCAGCAAAAGTGTGCTTCATCTTCGAAGCCGTTCTTTCGCCCAACGGAAAAGACTCACTTTTCGGTTGTAAATATTTTATAAATTCGAAAATTCCGTTCTTTCAATTTTTTCTTAATATGTGGCAACGAAGGATCCTCAAGAGTATAATACAACTTCCAAACACGCTTTTCGCCCTACTTAATAGACACGTTTTTCAATTATAAATATATAAAAATTAAGACAATTCGTTCTTTTATTTTATTCTAAATTATATCAGTAACTAAGAATAAGCAAGAGTCTGCTTCGTCTTGGAAACATCTTTTCCACCACTCTATGGACTGACTTTCTTATTGTAAATAGCTGACAATTTACGACTTTTCCGTTCTTTCATTTTGTTCCTAAATATGTCAGCAACTAATTATCGGCAGGACTAACTAACTAACTATGTCAGTAACTAACTATGTAACTAACTGGTTCATCTTGAATACATTCCTTTGACTTTACTAAATGTACTCACTTTTTAATTGTAAATATTACAATTATTTACCACATTTCCACTGTTTCAGATTATTCTAAGATATTTCAGTAACCCCCGATCTGCAAGAGTCTGCTTCAGCTTCCACACTCCTTTCGTCCTGCTGAATGTACACACTTTTCAATTTTAAATATCTGACAAATTACGACTACTCAGTTCTCTTATTTTGTTTTTAAATATCACCGGAACTAACGATTAGCAAGAGTCTGCTTCACCTTCCAAACACTTTTTTGGACCTACAGATTGGACTTACTTTTAAATGTAAATATCTGACAATTTAAGGCAATTGTCCGTTTTTTGATTCTATTCTTCAATACGTCAGTATGTAAATATCACGAAGAGTCGACTTTATCTTCCAAAGACTCCATTCTCTCAACTGAATGGACACACTTTTTGATTGTAAACATGAAACAATTTACGAAAATTCCGCTTTTTCTCTTTATTCTTAAACATGTCGGTAACTAACAATCATCATACTCTATTTCAGCTTCTGAAAACTCCTTTGACTTTACTGGATAGACTCTCTATTCAATTGAAGATATCTGGCAATATAGGACAATTCGTTCTTTCATTTTTTCTTAAATATGCCTTCCACTCACGATCTGCGAGACTCTGCTTTATCTTCTAAAATCTGTCTTCACTATACCGAACGGATTGAATTTTAAATTGTAATTATCTCACAATTTACAACAATTTCGTACCTTCATTATATTCTTTAATACGCTAGTAACTAACGATCAACAAGACTCTGCTACATCTTCCAAGCACTCCTTCCGGCTTACTGAATGGAATCAATGTCCAATAGTAAAAATCTGACAATTTAAGGCAACTCCGTTCTATCATTTTATTCTTAAATATGTCAGTAACTTACGATCACCAAGAGTCTATTTTAACTTCCGGACTCCTTTCCTTCTACTGAAGGGACTCACTTTCCAATTGTAAATATTTGACAATTTACGAGAAATCTCTTATTAATTTTTTTTCTTAAATATATCAGTAGAAAACTATTTGCAAGAATTGGCTTCGTCTTCAAAACACTGCATTCGCCTTCCTGAATGGCGTCACTATCCAATTGTAAATATCTCACAATTTAAAGAATTCCGTTCTATAATTCTATTCTTAAGTATGTCTTCAACCAAAGATCACCAAGAGTCTGCTTTAGCTTCCAAACACTCCTTTCGCTCTATGGAATGGACCCACTTTTCAATTCTAAGTATCTGATAATTTAAAAAATTCCGTTCTTTCATTTCATTCTTAAACATGTCTTCAACAAAAGATTACCAAAACTTTGCTTTAGCTTCCAAACGCTCCTTGCGACGTTCTGCCTAGACTCGACTATCAGATGTAAGTATCCGACAATTTCGTTCCATCATTTTGTTCTAAAATATGTCAGGAACTAGCTATTATGAAAGTCTATTTCATCTTGCAATCTCTCCTCTTGCCCTACTGAATAGAACAAATTTCGAATTGTAAATATTTGACAATTTACTACAATGGAGTTTTTTTGTTTTATTTTTAAATATGTCAGTAACTAACGATAAGCAACAGTCTGCTAAATCTTCCAAATACTGCTTCCAAATACTGAATGAAGTCAATTTTCCATTGTAAATATTTGACAATTTAAGACAGTTGCGTTCTTTCATTCCACCGTCAAATATGTCATCAACTAGCGATCATGAGGAATATACTTCACCTTCCGAACACTCTTCTCCCCCTAGCGAATGCACTAAAGTTTCGATTGTAAATATCTTGACTATTCCGATATTTCGTTTTTTATTTAAATACTTTAGGAAGTAACGATCAGTGGGCGTGTGCTACATCTCCCAAGCAATAATTCCGCCCTGTTCAATGGACTCAATTTCACTTGTAAGTATTAGACAATTTGTAACAATTCCATTTCCTTATTTTATTCTTCAATATCTCGGCAAGTAAAGATCATGGGAGTATAGCCCAGTTCCCAAACACTTGGAAATATGACAATTTACGACAATTCCGTTTTCTTATTTTCTAAAATTAAGTGAGTGGCTAACGATCAGGAAGAGTCTGCTTCATGTTCCAACACTCCTTTCGGCCTACTGAATGGACTCATTTTTAATTTTAATTATTTCACAATCTACGAAAATAGCGTTCTTTTATTTTATTCTTAAATATGTCGGTAAATAACAATTAGCAAGAGTTGTCTTCAGCTTCCAAATATTCCTTCAGCCCTACTGAATGGACTCACCTTTCAATTGTAAATATCTGATAATTATTATTTACGACAATTCCGTTCCATCATTTTTATTGTTAAATAGGTCAGTACGTAATTATCACCAAGAGTCTACTTTATCTACCAAACACTCCATTTAAACAACGAATGAACTCACTCCATCATTTACTTTTTATTGTTATATATGTCAGTAACTAACGATTAGCAACAGTCTCCTACATCTTCAAAACACTTCTTTCCACCTAGTAAATGAACTCACTCTTCAATTGTAAATATTTGGCTATTTACTAGAATAACATTGCTTGATATTACTCCCATATATGTTTTCAACTAGCGATCAGCAATACTCTGCTTCATCTTCCATACTCTCCTTTCGCCCTACTGAATTGGCACGCTTTAAAATGGTAAATGTCTGATAATTGGCGACAATTCGATACTTTCATTTTATTCTTAAATATGTCTTCAACTAACAACAGCAAGTGTGCTTCAACTTCTTAACACTCGTTGCGAATTTTTAATTGTATACATCTCACAATATACAGCAATTTCGATTCTCCACTTCTTTAAATATGTCAGTAAGAAACGATCACCAATAGTCTGCTTCAACTTCCAAACATTCCCTTCGCCTGCTGTATGGACTCACTTTTAATTGTATATATGTGACAATTTACAACAATACCGTTCTTTCATTTTATTCTAAAGTTAGTCAGTGACCAACGATAAGAAAGAGTCTGCTTCATCTTCTAAACTCTCTTTCTGCCCTACTGAATGGACTCGTTTTTCAATTGTAAATATCTGACAATTTACGAAAATTCGTTCTTTCATTTTTTAGACATTAGTCAGAGTCTAACGATCAGTAAGTTTCCTTGAATGTCGAAACACTCCTTTGGCTTTTCTGAGTTTCCCCACTTCTCAATTGTAAGTATCTGACAATTTAACCGAGTTCCGTTCTTTCATTTCGTTCTTATATATCTCAGCAACTAACGATATGCAAGAGTCTGTATCAGCTTCCCCACTTCTTTCACCCTACTAAGTTGACTCAATTTGCAATTCTAAATATCTGAATATTTACGACAACTCCGTTCCTTAATTTTATTTGTATATGCCTCAGTAACGTACGATTTGCAAGACTCTGCTACAACTTTCATACACTTCTTTCGCCGTACTGAATGGCCTCAATTTTCAATTGAATATATATATGTCAATTTACGACGATTAAGTTCTTTCATTTTATTCTTAAATACGTCAGTATGTAATGATCACCGGGAGTCTGCTTCATCTGCCAAAGACTCCTATGGCCCTACTGAATGGCCTCAGTTTTAATTGCAACTATCTGACAAGTTGCGCCAATTTCGTTCTTTCATATATTCTTAAATATGTTAGTAACTAGCGATCAGCAACACCCGGCTTCAGCTTCGAAACACTCCTTTCGCCTCACTGAATGGACTTACTTTCCAATTACAAGAATGAAAATATACGACAAAACCGTACTTTCATTTTTTTAAAAAAAAATAAGTCAGTTACGAACGATCACAAGAGTCTGCCTCACATTCCAAACACTGCTTCCACACTACTAAATGGAATCTCTTTCAATTGCAAATATAGACAATTTACGACAGTTTCGTAGATTCTTAAATCTGTCAGTAACTCCCAATCTGCAAGTTTGTATCTGGTTCCACACTCTTTGTCCTTGCTGAGTTCACTCAATTTTCAATTCTAAATCTCTGACGATTTACGACTACTTCGTTCTTTAATTTTATTTTTAATTATTTCAGTAAGTTAGATTAGCAAGATTCGGACACATCTTAAATACCTCAGTATGTAATTATTACCAAGAGCCTTTTTGATCTTCTAAACGCATCAATCGCCCATCTGAACGGATTTACTTTTCAATTGTAAATATCTGACAATTTACGACAATACCTTTGTTTCAATTTATTCTTAAATATGTCTTCAATTAACGGTCAGCAAGAGTCTGCTTCATCTTGCAAACACTCTTTTCGCCTTACAGAATGTGCTCACTTTTCGCCCTACTGAACGGACTGACTTTTCAATTGTAAATATCTGACAATTTACGTCAATTACCTTCTTTGATTTATTCCTATAGATGTAAGTAACTAGCAATCAGCAAGAGTCTTCCTCACCTTCCAAACACTCCTTTAACGCCACTAAATGGAATCTCTTTACAATTGTCAATACCTAACAATTTACGACAGTTCCGATATTTGATTATATTCTGTGGATATGTCGGTAACAAACGATTAGCAAGAGTTTGCTTCATCTTATAAACACACCTTCCGCCTTACTGAATGTCCTAACGTTTCAATTGTAAATACCTGGCAATTTACGACAGTTTCGTTCTTTCATTTTATTTTTATGTATGCCAGTAAGTAACGATCAGCAAGTGTCTGCTTGATCTTTCAAACACTCCTTCAGCTCGACTGAACAGACTAAGTTGAGTTGACTCACTTTTCAATGGTAAACATCTAAACTCCGTTGTGACTATTTACGACAAAGCTTTTCCCTTTTTAAAAAAAAATAAGTCAGTGAGTAAGCATCTTTATTGTTGAACACACCTTTCGTTGTAGAGAATGGACTTAACTTTCGATTGGAAATAACTGACTATTTACATCAATTACGTTCTTTCATATATAATTAGATATGTAAGTTTCTAACGATCTGCAAGTGTACGCTAGAGCTTCGAAAAACACCTTTCACCCTACTGAATGGACTCACTTTTCAATTGCAAATATGAAAATTTACGACAATTGCGTTCTTCCAGTATTTTCAAATGAGTTAGTGAATGACTATAACCAAGAGTGTGCTTCATCTTCGAAACACTCCTTTCGCCCAACTGAATGGCAACTCCTTTCAATTGAAAATATGTGACAATTTACAACAACTCCATTCTGTCATTTTGTTTTTAAATATATCAGTAATTATATAGAATTACAAAGAGTCTGCTTCATAATTCAAAAACCCCTTTCGTTCTACTGAATGGACTCACTTTTCAGTTCTAAATATCTTACAATTTGCGACAATTCCGTTCTTTCATTTTATTCTTAGGGGCTGCGGTGGCTCAGTGGTAGAGCGTTCACCTCCAGTGCTTAGGGTCCCTATTTCGATCCCAGCTCGCGCCGTGTGGACTTTGTGGTGGAAAAACACCATGCTCGTAGGTTTTCTTGGGGTTCTCCCGTTTCTTTCCACTTTCTTCATTCCACCACCTTACTCATCTCTCATCATCATCGTCTCCTTTAGCCTAATCGGCATAAGCGGGGAACTTAAAGAATTCATTTCATTTTTTTCATGTTATTCTTATATATATCGGCAACTATCGGTGAGCAAGAGTCTACTTCAGCTTCCAAACACTCATTTCGCCGTGCTAACTAGACCTTCTTTTCAATTGTAAATATCTGAGAGTTTACAATTTCGTTTTTACATTTTATTCTTAAATATGTCAGTAACTAACTATCAGCAATAGTTTGCCATCTTGCAAACACACCGTTCGCCCTTATGAATGGACTCACCTTTCAAAAGTAAGTAACTGACAATTTCAACAATTCCGTTTTTTGATTTTATTGTTAAATGTGTCTTCGATCAAAGATCACCTAGGTTCTTGTTAGGCTCGAAATACTCCTTTCGCTCTACTGAATATATTCGCGTTTATATTGTAAATATATGACATTTTACGATAATCGCGTTCTTTAATTTTATTTTTAATTATACCAGGAACTAACCATTGTTTTATTCTATTCTTAAATTTAAGAGTAACTAACGATCGGGAAGACTGTGCTTGAGCTTGCGCGCTCGTTTCGCCCAACTGAATGGACTCACTTTTCAATTTTAAATATCTAATAATTTAAGACAACTCCTTCCTGTCATTTTATTCTTAAAAATGACAGCAACTTACGGTCAGCAAGAGTGTACTTCATCTTCCAAGCACTTCTTTAACACTATTGTATGGACTCACTTATCTATTTCAAATATGGCAATTTACGAGGTTTCTCTTCTTTCATTTTTTTTTAAAAAATAAGTCAGTGACAAACGATGAGCAAGAGTTGGTTGATCTTCCACACACTCCTTACGCACTACTGAATGGAATCACTTTTAAAGGTAAATATCTTAAAATTACGACAATTTCGTTGTTTCATTTTATCTTAAAGACGTCGGCACCTTAGGATCAGTAACAGTATACTACATGTTTCGGACTCCCCTTTCATACTAATGAATAGACTCGCTTTTCTATTGCAAATATATGACAATTTACGACAATTCCGTTTTATTATTTTACTCTTAAATTTGTCAATACATAATTATCAGCAAGAGTCTGTTCATCTTCCAAATACTCCATTCGCCAAGCTGCATGCATTCACTTTTCAATTGTAAAAATCTGATAATTTACTACAATTTTGTTTTTTGATTTCATTTTTACATATCTAGTCAACTAAACATGTGAAAGAGTCTGCTTTATACCCAAACACTCCTTTCGCGCTTATAAATAGATTTGCTTTTCAAATGTAAATATGTGATAATGTACGGCAATTACGTTCCTTTATTTCATCCTTAAGTAAGTCAGTAACTAACGATCAACAAGAGTATATTTCCGCTTCCAGACATCCTTTTGTCCTAGTGAGTGGAATCACTTTTCAATAGAAAATGTCTGATAATTTAAGACAACTACGTTCTATCATTCCATTCTTTAAAATGTCAGTAACTAACGATTAGCAAGAGTCTGCTTCATACTTGTAACAATCCCGTCGTCGTCCTAAACGCCCTCGCTTTTCAGCTGTAAATATATGACAATTTAAACAATTCTGTTTTTACATTTTATTCTTAATATGTCTTCAACCAAAGATAACCAAGAGTCTTCTTTAATTTTCAAACACTCCTTTAGCCCTACTGAATAGACACGCTTTTTAATTGTATTTATTTGACAATTTACGACAATAGCGTTCTTTCGTTTTTTTTTCTTAAAAATATCGGCCACAAACGAACAGCAAGTGTCTGGTTGGTCTGCCGAACGCTTCCTTCACCCTAGAAAATGGGATCACTTTTCAATGGGACAGAGAATTTATGGTAATTCCGTTCTTTCATTTTGTTCTTAAATATGTCAGTAAAAAGCAATCCTGAAAGTCTAATCATGTTAAAAATTCTCCTTTTGCCCAGTTAGTGGAACAACCTCAATGGTAACTATCCGACAATTCACTACAATTGTTTCATTTAATTCTTAAACATGTCAGTAGCTAATGATAAGCAAGAGTCTTCTACATCTTCCAAACACTCCCTTCCACCAACTGAATGAACTCAATTTTCAATTGAAAATATTTGACAATTTACGACAATTACGTTCTTTCATTTTTTTCCAAATATTTCATCAAGTAGCGATTATCAAGAATCTGTCTTACCTTCCAATACCTAATCTCCCAGTAGAGAAAGCGCTACCTTCGTAATTGTGAATATCTGTCAAATTACAATAATTCCGTTATTTCATTTTATTCCTAACATGTCAGTAACCCAAAATCAGCAAGAGTCTGCTACATCTTCTAAACACTACTTTCGCCCAACTAAATACACTCAATTTCATTGGTAAATATCAGACAATTTACGAAAATTACGTTTATATATTTTATTCTTCAATACGTCTACAGTTAATGAACAGAAGGTTATATTTATGCTTCGTAAGTCTCCTTTCACTCTACCTAATGGACACACTTTTCAATTGTAAACATACGACAATTTAGGAAAATTCCGTTTTCTCATTTTGTTGTTAACATGTCAGGAAGTAACGATCATGAGAGTCTTTTCTGCTTCCAAACTCTCGATTCGGTTTACTCGATAGACTCTCTTTTCAATCAAAAATATATGAAGGTATGCGGCAATTGCGTTCGTTCATTTATTCTTTAATATGGTTTTTACTAACGATCAGTGAGTCTGCTTCATCTTCTAAACATTCGTTTCCCCCGTACTGAATGGATTCACTTTTGCTTTTTTATGTCTGACAATTAACGACATAACTTTTCTTTCATTTATTTGTTAAATATGTCAGTAAATAACGATCAGCGGGAGCGTACTTCAGCTTCGAGACACTCCTTGGCTTCTACTGATTGTACTCACAATTCAATTGTAAATATCTTAAAAATTACGTCAACTGAATGGATTCAAATTTCATTTGCAAGTATGACAATTTACGACAGTTAAGGTTTTTCATTCTTCTAAAAGAAATCAGTGACTAACGATCATCAAGAGTCTGCTTCATCTCCCAAATACTCAACTCGCCCTACTGAATGCAATCTCTTTCCAATTATAAATATCTAAAAATTTACGACAATTCCGTTGTTTCATTTCATTCTTATATATGTCGGCAACTAACGGTGAAGAACAATCTACTTCAACTTCCAAATACTTCTTTCGGGCTACTGAATAGACTGGCTTTACAATTGTATATATCTGACAATTTACGATAAACCCTTCGTTTCCTCTCATTCTTAAATACGTCAGTAAGAAATGATCACAAGGCCCCCTTTTTCTTACAAAAGCACTTTTCGCCCTACTGAATAGACTCACTTTTCAATTGTATATATCTTACAACCTACGTCGCTTGCGTACATTCATTTATCCTTAAAAATGCCAGATACTTACGATCAGCATGAGTCTCCTTCAGTTTACTAACACTGCTTTCTGCATGCTGAAGGTACTCACTTTTAAATTGAAAATATCTGATAATTTACAATTGCGTTCTTTTATTCTGTTCTTAAATACGTCTTCTACCAACGATCACCAAGAGTCTGCTTTAACTTCCAAACACTCCTTTTGCCCGTATGAATGGACTCACTTTTCAATTTTAAATATCTGTCACATTACGACAATATCCTTCTTTCATTTAATTCTTATATATGTCGGAAACTAACGTCAGGAATAATCTACGTCAGCTTCCAATCACTTTTTTGCCCTACTGAATAGATCGGATTTTCAATTGTACACATCTGACAATTTTCGTCAATTCCATTCCTTCATTTTATTTTTAAATATGTAAATATCTGAAAAAATACGTCAATTCAATGGACTCAAATTTCAATTGGAAGTATGGCAGTTTACGACATTTAAGTTTTTTCATTCTTCTAAAAGAAATCAGTGACAAACGATCATCAAGAGTCTGCTTTATCTTCCAAACACTCATTTCGCCCTACTGAATCTAATCTCTTTCCTATTGTAAATATCTTAAAACTTACGATAATTCCGTTATTTCATGTTATTCTTAAATATGTCACTACCAAACGACCTGCAAGAGCCTGCTTCATCTTCCAAACACTCGTTTCGCCCTACTTAACGGACTCAGTTATCAATTGTAAATATATGATAATTTACGATAATACCGTTCTATCATTTTATTCTTATGTTACGATACTATACGTCAGAGGTCCCTGGTTCGATTCCAACGACAGACTTTTGGATTTACGTCATCTACTTCGCTGGATTATTTTTATTTTTTCTTTCCTCGGAAAGTTCAATTATGTAGTCTCAAGCTTCCTAGAAGCATATTTGTATACCTTTGTGTTTTATTAAAAGATAAGTGCAATAGCAGATTCCTTTAACCTCATATAAAGTCACGACCCTTGTTTGTTTTCCTACCTTTGTGCAACTTATCAACTTTCTACTTGTGTCTGGCTACGTTTCCATTTCTTGGCAGTGTCACTAGTCTGCGTTTGAGGACATTGCTCACATACAAATTATTTGTACATATTTCGAGCGCCAGTTAGCTCTTCTCTAGCTGACTCATTCGATTGCCTCAACTAAAAGTTATTGTCTGGTAACTACGTCAACGATTATTGTGTGTATTTTGTATTTTCTACTTTTCGCTGAGGTTTAGCTTTGCACTTGAAATTCCTCAGAAAGTACAATTCAGGATCAGGAGGTGAAGTCCCCAGCGTGTGAGGTCTTCGACTCTCAAACGTTTTGACTCATGTGACGTCACGAACACGGTGTTAGGAAAAGGTGAGTTATGGAGTGACCATATTTGGTATTGAGGAAATCAGGAGGTGTGGTTTGAGACCTCAGTCCGGGAAACAAAACTGGATGGTGGGTGTTTCTCGGGGCACTTCGTTTGGAGTTGGAAGAACAGCAACGAGCCAGCGAAAGAGAGGGAGGAGAAGAATGGAGTTACTAACTTTGAAGAAGGTACTGTTTATTTCGTCGAAACAATAAGTGACTACGCCAGACTAATTACTCTTATACTTTATTGTCCTTACCCTATCTGCTGCACTTTTAAAAGCTAATTTGAGTATGAGTTATGATTTCTAAATACCATGAGTTACATTTCCCACATGCTTTAGTTGTAGAATTATCTTTCAGATGAGATTTATTTTTATTTTCCAGCGCTAGTTGCTGGTGGTGGAGAAGATACCCCAAAATCTAGTCATCTATCGGTCACATAATGACCAAAGCGATAGATGATATCAAGCTAAACATAACTACTATTTAGTCATGTTTCATGATGGAGATGCTTTAGGTTTGATCTCTGTAGTACCTGTGCAGCTGGGTTAAAAAAAAATTGGCGTTTTCACTTTTTTGTTCTGACTACATTTATTTGGAGATTATTTTTATATGTTGCGTTACTTTGCTGAGGATAATGTGTTTTTATCTGATTTTTGTGATGATTTAGATGCTACTGAATTTTTTGAGCCGATTATTACATCATCTCCGGGTCGCATACATTTTACGCGACAATGTTTTGATAAAATTAAAAAGCAATTAGAGTTTACGCATTCGCTTTCGAGTATTGACACTGTTTCTTCATTAGATTCTGACAGGTTTGAGTTTACTGTAGACATGGCTGTTGGGGGAAATCAGGATAATATTGGCATTTTGAGTCATATCCTTCGGCCAGAACCATTTTTTTGGACGTATGGGCGATGATACTGTTCGCTACATCGATCAATTCGAAGTATTGGCTCAGGTAAATAATTGGACAGACGTAAAGAAAAAATGGATTCTGGGTTCGCTTTTAAAGGGGTCAGCAGCCTATTGGTTTGACACTACGTCAAAACAAGCAGATTTTCCGGAGTTGTCATACGAGCAGTTTAAACAGAAGTTAATAGCTGCTTTCAAGGACGCGCTTTTGCCTCAACTTACAGAACAGGAAATGCGGATGCGAGAACAAAATGAGGGAGAGAGTATTCTATCATACGTTTACGCCAAGCGTAATTTAATTTTACGTAACGATAAGGACGCGCCAGTAGCTAAGCAAGTGCAGTTAATAATCGATGGATTATCTCCGGAGTATATGAGATTGGCAATAAAAAAACAATATGTTACTGTTGAAGCTTTAGTGCAAGATTTGTTGGACGAGGAGAAGGCACGCGTGTTCTTGGAAAGAAAAGCAATTGAAAAGCTGATTAAGAAAAATCCGTTGTTAGCTAATTCTCAGTTAATGCAATGTAATCCATCTGAGAATACTCAAGTTCAATCGGCTTCTGTTCCGCAAAGTCAGCTTTCCCAGGCTGTAGTACGGACTTTGCCCTCTCAAGCTACGAATACACAGGAAACTGATCAGGTTAAAGATCAGCTGGCTGCTATACAAAAGCAATTAACGCAATTGTCTTTGCAAGCAGAAAATAAGAGAACAGATGATCAACGTTCGTTTTCGAGACGTAATACTAATAATAACAATAGTAATAACAATTATGGACGTAATTATAATAGACGGGGCAATGGCCAACGGTTTCAGCACAATCGTTCCCGGGGTGGTCAGAATAACAATGCAGGGAATAGGACACAGCAGAGGGGTCCTATTATTTGTCATAAATGTGGAAAAGAAAACCATATTGCCACCCACTGTAGAAGTAATTTAAACTGATCAATAGAGTTGATGACGCAGGGCCATCAGCTCTTCAACGTCTTAAAGTCCCTATTCAGATTGATCGTGCGCTTCCTCATGTTAATGTTACTATTAATGGGAAAGAGAGTCCTTTATTATTGGATTCTGGATCACAGGTGTCTTGTATTGGTCAGGCCATGGTCCCGCGTTTTGCTAAAGTTCAAGCAACACATAGTTTTTTGAAAGGCGTGACAGGGAATACTTTGTCTGTTAACAAGATAGCTTTGGTTCGATTCAAGCTTGGATCTCAAGTTTTTTGCCATCCTTTCCGAGTTATCCCAGCGTATTACCACCCACCCCTATTGGGGCAGGATTTTTTATTAGCACATAAGGCAAATTTAAATTTACATGATTTATGTTTGGAAGTTACGCGGTTTGGTAGGATTCCTAAATTTACTCTGCCCACCGACAGTACAGTTAATTCTGTGTCTAACGAATTTGCAACGCTCGTATCTCCTGTGTATAAGGTTTTTTCGTCTGTTTGGTTGCCCCCACGTTCGTGAACATGTGTTAAAGTGAAGAAATGTTTTGATTTATTGGGAAATAGAGATTATTTGGTACCTAATAAGTTCGTAGTGGGTGCTGTACATGTTTTATTAAGAGATACTGCGGTTGACAGCGTAAATTCACATATTTGGGTTTCGAATCCTACTGACAAGCAATTTTTGCTATGGAAGAATAAAGTTTTAGGGCATGCTGTTCTGAATAGGGAAGAACATTTTTGTAGTAATGTTACAGAAGATACTGGTCTTCAAAAGACTCAATCTGATAAATTTGATTGTACCAGGGTGGATGTGAACCCTGAACTCTCTGAACATGACAGACAATGATTTTATGATTTAGTTACGGATGTGTTTAGTTGGTCCCCGGACGATTTTTCAAAGGCACGGGACTATGTTCACGAATTTCAGTTGAAGGATGAAGACCCAGTGTACATCCGCCAGTTTCCCATCCCGTTCCATCTTCGGGATGCTGTTCACGAGCAAGTTGAACAGTTACTTAAACAGAACGTCATTCGTCCTTGTCATAGTAGTTACAATAATCCCATCATATTAGTTAAGAAAAAAAATGGATCTTGGAGGTTCGTGGCAGTTATGAGATTTACGAATGCTAAGATAAGGCCTATTAATTTTCCTGTACCACCAATTCAGGACATATTAGTGCGTTCTAGTGGTACAAACCTGATTTGTTCGACAGATCTCTCGCAAGGTTTCTTTCAAGTGCCTTTGTCTGAAAAAAGCCAATTAGTAACTGCTTTTTCAGTTCCTGGACGTAAGCAGTACTGTTTCACTTCCATTCCTATGGGAGGAGTTACTTCTCCAGCGGCGTTAAATGATTTAATGAAACTAACATTAGAAGGATTAGATGAAAATAAAGTATTTTATTATCTCGATGATATTTTGTGGTCAGACGATACGATAGATGGCATTATTAATACAACACGTGAACTATTTGAACGATTAAGACGCAGAGGTTTGAAAATATCTCCTGAAAAAACCAAATTAGGCCATTTTTCATTGGAAATATTGGGTCACCGCGTCTCTAAGCGTGGTATTTCTATTTCTGAACGTATTACTGAATCGATTCAAAATTATAGACGTCCAAGAACACAAAAACAATTGAAAAGTTTCTTAGGGTTGTGTTCATTTGTTAGAAACCATGTTGCCAACTTTTCGTCTATAGCGGAGCCGTTACAGCGTCTATTGAAAAAGAATGTTCCATACAAATGGACGAGTGAACAACAACAAGCTTTTGAAAAGCTCAAAGAAGTGATCTTGTCTGCGCCTACTCTTATGAAATTTCATCCAGAAAGAGACGTGTACGTCGTCACGGACGCCTCACAACGCGGTTTAGCTGGGGCAGTCCTGCAACCTGAAAGTGATGAAAAAGATGCTCCTTTGGTTCCAATAGCTTACTGTTCTCGTGCTGTAGGGCCACACGAGAAATCTTATCACCCATTTCATTTGGAACTTGCAGCATTGATCTTTACGCTAAGACGCTTTAGATATTTTTTATTAGGACGTCACTTTTATTTGCGTACCGATTGTAGATCGCTGGTTTATTTACGTCAAACTAAGAATGTGGCTAAATTTTCTCGAATTCTTGCGGAGTTGGAGACCTATAATTACACTATTTCTCATATTTCGGGTGCTTCCAATAGTCTTGTAGACAGTATTAGTCGCCATGTAGATTGCACAAGAGACGAAGCGGATGAACAGAAGAATCTAGAAGATCCCCGGGTCTTTACTATAGAAGAAGATGATAAGTTAAAGGAAGAACAGCGGAAGGATTCCTGTTACAAAGATATCATTCTCTTTTTAGAAGGGAAAATACCGCAAAATTACGATATTGAACGACAGGCACTGAGATATAAGATGAAGGATGGTTTGTTGTACCGAAAACATAGACGTCCAACTGGTACACAGTTGTTGGTAGCTATTCCTGCTTCCTTACGAGAGAAAGTGTTTCAGTCAGCTCATAGTCCTTCTTTGGGTAGTTCACATTCGGGATTTACAAAAACATATAATTTGTTGTTAAATTCAGTATATTTTCCTTACATGAAAAAGTTCGTCATCGAGCGATGCAAAAGCTGCCAGGTGTGCCAACGTTTCAAAAAGGTACCGGGTTCGCCTCCTGGTGTTTTACAAACTATGCCTAGCGTGCCTCCTTTCTTTCGTATTGGTATTGATGTAGCTGGGAGGTATTCTGATGCCAATATTCTGCGGCACAAATATTTAGCAATCGCAATAGACTACAATACTCGTTGGGTGAACAGACAGCCGCTGCTTTGGCAGATTTTTTGTACAATCATGTAATTTTACGCTTTGGTTTGTTCAAAGAAGTGATTTTAGATAGATCTACGGCGTTTACGAGTTCTTTGTTTCAAGAACTATGTAATATTTTAGATATTAGAATGAACTTTGTTAATCCTTACTTTCACCAGACCAATGGTCTTGTTGAGACTTCTGTCCGCCATATTGAAGCACTATTGAAAAGGAAAGTGGATCCTAACAATCATGGTAGTTGGGTGGATCACGTGCCAGCCGTCACTTTTGCCCATAATATCACTGTGAACCATTCCACGTCATTTAGCCCATTTAAACTGTTACACGGAGTGGATCCTTATTTAGAACACCAGGCTATCATTAATGGACCGTGTGTACACAGTGTGAATCAAGAGCGTCTAGCCACTCTTGTTGATATTAGAGAACAGGCTCAGGATAAACTTTTTAATCGATTTCGTACTTCAGAGAGGTCTTACAATAAACATCATAGATCTGTACAGTTCACGGAAGGACAGCGTGTATGGATCTTTGATCCTTCAAGACGGAGAGGTAATGCCAAAGCATTTTCAGGATTATTTTCTGGACCTGCTGTTATAGTACGAAAAGATTATGAAAATGCTTATTTTGTGAAGTACAAAACTTCAAAGGGAAGAGAAAAAATTGAGTCGATTGCCATCACTAGACTTAAACCGTATTACTCGGATGTAACCCCAGAACCGATGACAGGCGAGGAAGAAGAAGAAGAAATACGTGACATGCAAGTGATTAATGTTGCCAAAGATTGTTCTCAACATAATATAGAGTTTAACCAGCTAACACTCACCACTGCACTCAGTGATCCCGTGGAAATTCAGCGAGTTGTGGATGTGTTGGAGCTTCCAACTTTAATGGATTTGTCTCAGAAATTCGCATACAAGAGGCCATTATATAGTTATAATGAGGACATTAACAGAAAAGTGAGTGTATATTATGGTAATATTGCGGATCTGAAGTGTGACATCGTGGTTAATGCAGCGAATGAGACCCTTACTCCCTTGTCTGGAGTCGACGGAGCAATTCACAGAGGGGCAGGGAAGGAACTAGTTGAAGTTTGTAAAAAGCTAGGTTCGTTAAAACCTGGTGAAGCTAAGATCTCTTCGGCTTTTAATTTACCAGCGGATTATGTGTTATTCACTTGCGCGCCTAGAGATAATAATAAAAGAATTTTACGACAATGTTACACGAATTGTCTACAACGCGCTTTGGAGAATAATTGTCGGACGATAGCGTTCCCTAATTTGGGAACTGGGAAATTCAATTTTGATAAGTTTCAGGCAATGAAGATTGCTTTATCCACGATTCGAAATGTTCTGGAAGCTAATTTGCAAGATTTCGATCGTATTGTGCTATGTATTTTTGATAAAGAGAACCGGAAATTATATGAAAATAATATGTTTGCTTATTTCCCAGTGCGGATTTAAAAAAAAAAGACAGTGGTTAGTAGCGCATATATGAAGGTTAGTAGAGTTCTTACAGCTATTCTTACCTACATGTATTACTAATGAGTTAAAAGTAAAAAAAAATATCACTAATGTTTCACATATTACTGAATGACGCACGCACGGCACTGTATCAGGCACACACTCTCACTGATCACTAGTCTTCGGTTATATAGATCCTGGACGAAGGGTTTTCCTTTCACTTACCTGCAAAGAAAAAAAAAAGAAATTCAATTTGGATATTTATTATACTTTGATTTGACGTTAGTTTATTTTCTATTCAGATCATAAGCTAAAAAAAATTACCAATTATGACATTTTTATACTAGCTGGTCTAGTACTTATTTTATTTATTTATTTATTTATTTATTTATTTTGTAATTTTCATTATGACTATTTTACTCGAGTATAATTGCGTAGATCATGATCTATCTATCTATATATATCTATATATATATATATATATATATATATATATATATATATATATATATATATATATTACATATTTACCTAATTGTGTATTTTACCCTGGTCTGTGACGTTTGAATTTCACCGAATTAAGACTTTAAAACTGCAGTTTTCCTATTTTTGACATTAGTTTTCTCTATTTTGACATTAATTTCCTGATTATGACGAATAATATTATTTTTTTATCCTAATTTAGTCAATATGCGCATTTTATGATATAAGTTTTGCTTAGTTGTGTTACTAATTACAATATATACCTGTTTGACTATCGATTTTAGTGTTATTTTTATTACAATTATGTCTTTATGACTGCTACGTTATGGTTTTTAAGTAATTTCAACATTTTATGAGAAGTATAGCAGTTTAATTTAATGGTACTAAGCTGAGTTATTTTGTTTGAATGCATCTATTTGCTTTATTATTTAATGAATCAAGTTACACTATGGTAGTTAAGATATATATATATATATATATATATATATATATATATATATATATATGCATTCTATACGTTAACGCACTTGAATTTTATTTGAGTTTTGTTCTGAGTTTAATTTTATTTATTTATTTTGGGTGTTATATGTGTGTTCGTCTGTATTTTTTACAGATGATCCTGGTTTTATCCATTGCCTTTGGTACTTCTGCCAATTTTGATGTGTCGATTTCAAGTGGATTTTTTTTAATGAGTTACATGGCCACATATTATACCAATATGCTATTCCCATCATGTTTAACGTAAGTTTCACTTTTCCGCAATCGCTGCCTGCGTCTTCTTTATTTAAATCATTACACTGTGCCGATAATTCTTCGTATTCTATTCAGACATGCTCTTTAGCTCATAGTCTTGACGCATTACATTCACATATAGCGAGTAATTTTTTGAAGATTAATGAACCTTATAGATACCGAGAACATTCGCGTTCTAAGAGAGGTATTGCTATTCTAGGGAACCTTTTTTCATTTTGCTGTAACGTAGCTACCCAAGGACAGTTATCGTCTTTTCAGAAGAAACAAGATAAATTAGAATCTACAGTTATTGAACTAAGACAGCAGTTATTGAGGAATTCTGTGTATATTCAGAATGCGTCTGTTGAATTAACTAATTTCCAGGCGAAATTCGGTAAAAATTTTCAAAAGATGGAAGTTTTTTCTAAAACATTGTTGGATCAATCGAAGTTTTTGGCCAGGACCTTAGAAAATTTATCAAATAAGGACCAATTGGAAGTTTTTGCGATTTTGGGTGAATTATATCAGTTATCGATGCACATTTTGAAAGTATTAGAATTTCAGCGTTATCAAACGTCCATTCAAAGCTGTCGTGCAGGGAAGTTAGATCCCGTATTGGTGCCTTATGAAGTATTGCAAGCTCAGCTTCACATTTTACAGGAATCTATAACTAAACAACGTATGATTTTGGCTATTCCTGCTGAAGATATTGATATATACTATACTTTGAAATTACTTTCGTGCACTATTACTGATAATTACATTTTTGTGCATTTTAAAGTGCCACTTAGAGAACAAGATGTGCAATTTAAATTATTTTCAGTTAAGGCCATTCCATTTGGTTATCATAACCAAACATGTTCAATTAGTATTTCACCCAGTTATGTTATCTTTCAGGGTCATATTTTAGCCCTACCAATTACTGGATCAGACCTTTTGTCATGTAATTTGCAAGTTTCACCCTTATGTAAAATCCCATCGCATGTTTCTGTGTCCTCCCATTTAGCGCAATGTTTATATAAAGGATATTTTGGTATAACTGTCCATGATATTATTTCATCTTGCTCTTATATTTGTCATGACAATTCTCAAAGCCAATTGCTGGAATTACAACCACATACTTATGTGTTGACTCATCCGCCTGCTACGGTTCAATTAGTGACTGGTACTAACACTAAACTCATAGACATTACAGATAAAGCTAAGTATGGTTCGATTATGATTAAACTGCCTTGTGGTACGACATTAAGAGTTAACAGCCATTTATTTGCGAAAGCCGTCTTTCCTTGTTTTCAAACGGAATTAGTTACGCCTACTGTAGTGCATTTATTTCCGGCTTTCTTGTCTGCCAATAGTTTTGTTCACCTTAATCAGAAATTTAAAACTCATGAAGTTTTTAATTCTTCAAATTTATTAAATCTCAATTGGCACTATTCTGTACCTCATCTAAATCTTTCTAGTTATTCTGTCGCTACTGTGGTTCCCTATACTCCAATTTATTATAGAGATAATTTTATTCCTATTTTTCTCGTGGTTTGGAATATTATTTTGACATTAGCTATAGGTTACTTATTATATAAACAAGGGCTTTTCTTGTGTACTCTCTGTGTGAAAGGCGCTAGAGCAGAATCTATGTCTTTGGATCAAGATGTGTTGTGGATCATTGTTCATATTGTGGAAATTTTATTACTGTTGTTAGCAGTTTTTCTGTTATTTAAAATTTATAAGCGACGCCCCATGTTACGTCGAAATCCTAAAGTTTTTAGAAGTGCTAGCCTGCCTCCACCCCCTCCACCAACTACTAGTGAAAGCAATAGAACTAATGTTCATCCTTCGCCTTCTGTTTCTTATTTACATGACTATATAACATATTATTGATATTTATTGGAACTTACTGCAACTTGGGATTAGGTATTATTATTACAGAGATATTTATAGGCGTTGATATAATAACTTTGTATTAACATTGTACAGTTATATTGCGACATATATATTTTAAGAATTCGTAGGGAAATATGATGCATCAGTATTTTGATTATATTATTTGAAGTATATTTAGATTATAGTTACCTTTTGGAAATCTTTGGATGCATTGAAGCCTACGTCCCATTGCTGGATTCAAGTAGTATTTCTGGAAAGAGAAGAAAAATGTAGACGTGGAGTAGTATCATCTTTATTGTATATGCATATTTTGTATAGACTTTGAATTTAATGTGATTAGAAGAAACAAAGATATTTATTAATAATAATACTACATAATTTGTATGCTACGACAGATCGTATTTTATTTACATTATAGACTGTGATTTTATTTGTGTTTAAACTTCTACCTCTGACTACGAACATACTTTTCACTTTCAATGCTTCGTCTGGACTTATTTTGCCTTTCTGATATGGATTACAATTGAGAAATCTACGCCTCAGCCTTGCTATTGGACATGGAAGTTTCTCGCCAAGTGGATTTGACTTATTGTGATCTTCGATCCTGCCGACTGGTTCTCGTCACGTCGCCCCGAGCAGTGGTTTCACCTTGGATATTTCACCTGGACATCTTCACTTATAGGCCGCGTTAGGTTAGGAGTAGTTTGGTGGTGGTCTGTCGTGTCCTATT
Organism: Thermobia domestica; assembly: GCF_964235325.1. Classification (NCBI taxonomy): domain Eukaryota; kingdom Metazoa; phylum Arthropoda; class Insecta; order Zygentoma; family Lepismatidae; genus Thermobia; species Thermobia domestica. Next base: position 193,070,642 of record NC_137456.1, read on the forward strand.
TTTCTTGTCGGCAAGTGCGAATATGGACCGCGATAAGTCCATTTCTACGGACACCGTGAAGATTAAATCCTTCATGGTTCAATTTTCTAAAGATTAATAGGACCACTCTTTGCCCCCCGGTTTTGTTCCGCCAACATTCTGTGCTATTCTATGGGTAGTTACCTAGTAATGCGTAAATTATTAAGCTTTGTCTTCCATTAGAGTGAGATCTACATTAGAGACTTTACATTGTGGACTATTTATTTCATTCTATATTAAAAAAAACTTTAGTGCAAGGCTGATTGGATTTCAATTAATTAATTATTTTTTTTATTATTACTGCCCTTCGTTTGCTGTATACTATTATTAACTTTCGTTTAAGTAAGGAAGGTCAAACATAATAGAAATATTATCATTATTTTTCTTTTTAAGTTTGCTTGTGCTTTACACATTTTTATACCGGGTTTGTTTCCGTTTACTTTGGCTTAGTTATTATTCCATCCATATCAATTTTTTTTTCTTCCTACTTCAAGACTATACATATATTTATAGTGTAATATTGTTTTTTTGTTGTTGTTGTGGTATATTTGTAGGACTTACCTTGTTAATTTTACTATGAATTTGTCCCATTTTTTTTCTTCTAATCTTCTTTTTTTATATTAGTACTGGGATGTCTCCACTTTCATTTATTTGAGAACTTGTCGCCTGCCTGGATGCATGGATTCGTCGTCCGATACCGCCTATGCCATCTAGTGCTTTTTATCTTAACTTCGAAGTCCTAACTAAGTACGCTTTTAAGTTTGTTTTTTTTAATTGTAAATTTTGAATATTGAGAAAAATATGAATGTATACTTACATTTGTTTTTTAAGTTTCTTTTAGATGCCGATGATTGTTCTAGATCTTCCATGTATTCAGTTCTTAGACTCAATCATCTTGTTTGCGGCGAGGGCATGTTACGATACTATACGTCAGAGGTCCCTGGTTCGATTCCAACGACAGACTTTTGGATTTACGTCATCTACTTCGCTGGATTATTTTTATTTTTTTTCTTTCCTCGGAAAGTTCAATTATGTAGTCTCAAGCTTCCTAGAAGCATATTTGTATACCTTTGTGTTTTATTAAAAGATAAGTGCAATAGCAGATTCCTTTAACCTCATATAAAGTCACGACCCTTGTTTGTTTTCCTACCTTTGTGCAACTTATCAACTTTCTACTTGTGTCTGGCTACGTTTCCATTTCTTGGCAGTGTCACTAGTCTGCGTTTGAGGACATTGCTCACATACAACTTATTTGTACATATTTCGAGCGCCAGTTAGCTCTTCTCTAGCTGACTCATTCGAATGCCTCAACTAAAAGTTATTGTCTGGTAACTACGTCAACGATTATTGTGTGTATTTTGTATTTTCTACTTTTCGCTGAGGTTTAGCTTTGCACTTGAAATTCCTCAGAAAGTACAATTCAGGATCAGGAGGTGAAGTCCCCAGCGTGTGAGGTCTTCGACTCTCAAACGTTTTGACTCATGTGACGTCACGAACACGGTGTTAGGAAAAGGTGAGTTATGGAGTGACCATATTTGGTATTGAGGAAATCAGGAGGTGTGGTTTGAGACCTCAGTCCGGGAAACAAAACTGGATGGTGGGTGTTTCTCGGGGCACTTCGTTTGGAGTTGGAAGAACAGCAACGAGCCAGCGAAAGAGAGGGAGAAGAATGGAGTTACTAACTTTGAAGAAGGTACTGTTTATTTCGTCGAAACAATAAGTGACTACGCCAGACTAATTACTCTTATACTTTATTGTCCTTACCCTATCTGCTGCACTTTTAAAAGCTAATTTGAGTATGAGTTATGATTTCTAAATACCATGAGTTACATTTCCCACATGCTTTAGTTGTAGAATTATCTTTCAGATGAGATTTATTTTTATTTTCCAGCGCTAGTTGCTGGTGGTGGAGAAGATACCCCAAAATCTAGTCATCTATCGGTCACATAATGACCAAAGCGATAGATGATATCAAGCTAATCATAACTACTATTTAGTCATGTTTCATGATGGAGATGCTTTAGGTTTGATCTCTGTAGTACCTGTGCAGCTGGGTTAAAAAAAATGGCGTTTTCACTTTTTTGTTCTGACTACATTTATTTGGAGATTATTTTTATATGTTGCGTTACTTTGCTGAGGATAATGTGTTTTTATCTGATTTTTGTGATGATTTAGATGCTACTGAATTTTTTGAGCCGATTATTACATCATCCTCAACCAACGATTTCCTCAACCAACGATTAACAATAGGCTGCTGTAGCTTCCAAACACTTCTTGCGCAATACTGAATAGTCTCGATTTTCAATTGTAAGTATCTGACAATTTACTACCACTGCCTTGTCTCATCTCGTTCTGACATATGTTGGCAACTTCACATCAGCATGAGTCTCTTTGATTTTCCAAACACTCTTTTCGCCCATAGGAATGAAATCACTTTTCAAATGTAAATATCCGACCATTTACGACTATTCCGTTCATTCATTTGATTCTTATATATGGCGAAAACTAACGTCAGCAAGGGTTTACCGCAGCTTCTAAACACTCCTTTTGCTCTACGGAATGCACCGGACTTTCAATTGTAAATATCTGACAATTTTCGACACCTTAGATCCTTCATGTTATTTTCAAATATATCAGTAACTGACGGTTAGCATAACTCTGCTTCAGTTTCCAAACACACCTTTTTACCTACAGAATGCACCAATTTTTCAATTGTAAATATCTGACAACCTACGGCAACCCCGCTGATTTATTTTACTGTCAAATACGTCAGTAAGTAATTATTACCAAGAGTCTGCATAATTTCCAATAACTCCTTTCGCCAAACTTAATGAACTAACGTTTCAATTATAAATATCTGACAAATTACGACAATGCCGTTCCTTCATTTCATTTTTTTTAAATCAGTAAGTGACGATCAGCAAGAGTCTACTTCAGCCTCCGAGCACTCCTCTTGTCCTACCCACTGGTATCACTTTTCAATAAAAAATGTCTTCCACGAATGACGTGCAAAATTCTGCTTCTAGTTCCAAACACTCATTTCGCTCTCCTAAATACACGTTTCAAATGTAAATTCCTAACAAATTACGAGAATTTCCTATTTTTTTTATTATCTTCTTAAATGTCAGCAACTAATGATCATGAAAAATATACTTCAGCATCCAAAACCTTCTTGTGCCGCACTTAATGCAATCACTGTTCAATACAAATTGTCTGCACATAACAATTCGCAAAACTCTGCTTCAACTCTGCAACTCACTTCACCAGCTAATTTGTCTCACCTTTCAAATGTAAATATCTGACGATGTACAACAATTCCGTTCCTAAGTATGTCAGTAACTATTGATCAGCAAGAATCTCCTTCATCTTTCAGACACTCACTTCGCCACTTTTCAATCGTAAATATCTGACAATTTACAACAATTCCGCTCGTACATTTTATTCTTATATATTTAGGAACGGAACTAACGTAAATTGTCTCATATTTACAAATGAAATTGAGTGCATGCAGTGGGGCGAAAGTACTGTTCGCAAGATGTAACAAACTGTTGCTAATCGTTCGTTACTGACATATTTAAGAATAAAATGGTAGAACGGAATTGTTGTAAATTGTCAGATATTTACAACGGAAAAGTTAGTGCGTTCACGAGGGGAGAGGAGTGTAAGGAAGGAGAAGCAGATTCTTGCTAATCGTTAGTTGAAGGCATATACGAGAATAATATGAAAGACCGTAATTATAGCAAATTGTAAAATATTTACAATTGAAAAGTGAGTTTATTCAGTAAGAGTAAAGGAATGTTTGTAAAATCTACGAGACTGATGCCTACCATTAGTTACTGACACATTTAAGATCAAAATGTAAGAACTGATTGTCAAAAAGAACCGTAAAAGGTCGAAAACACTTGAAAAGTTTCTCTGTTTTGTAGAGCAAAATGAGAGATTGGAAAATAAATTAGACATTCATGATCGTTCGTTACTGACATATTTAAGAATAAAGTGAAGGAACGGAATTGTCGTATATTGTATGTCATTTAGAATTGCAAAGCGAGGTTATTCATTAGGGCGAATGGAGTGTTTGGAAACTGACGTAGACTATTGCTTATCGTCAGTTACTGACATATTTAAAAATAAATGAGGGAACGGAATTGTCGAAAATTATCAGATATTTGCATTGGAAAGTGAGGCTGCATAGAAGGGAGAAAGGATTGTTTGGAAGTTGAAGCAGACATTTGCCGGTGGTTAGTTGAAGACATTCTCTATTGAAAAGCAGTTCCACTGTAGAGGGCAAAATGACTCTTGCGAAGCTGAAACAGACTCCTGCCAGTCGCAAGTTGAGGACGAATATGAGAAAGGACGAATATGAAAGATTGTAATTGTAGTAAATAGTCAAATATTTACAATAGAAAAGTGAGTTCATTCATTAGGGGAAAAGGAGTGCTTGGAACATGCGGGAGATTGATGCTTATTGTTAGTTACTGACATATTTGAGAATAAAATAAAGTAACGGAATTGTAGTAAATTGTCAGATACTTACAATTGAAAAACGAGTCTCTTCATTTGGGCGAAAGGAGTGTTTGGAAGCTGAAGTAGACTCGTACTGATCGTTTGTTACTGACTTATTTAAGAAAGAAATGAAAGAACAGAGTCATTTTAAAATGTTAGATATTTACAATTGAGAAGTTAGTGCATTCACTAGGGTTAAAGGTGTGTTTGGAAGGTGAAGCAGACTTTGCTGATCGATAATTGAAGACATATATGAGATTAATATGAAGAACGTAATCGTAGTAATTTGAAATATCTAAAATTGAGAAGTGAGTTCATTCAGTAGGCGGAAAGAAGTGCTCGGAATATGTAGGAGACTGTGGTTTATCGTAAGTTACTAACATATCTAAGAATAAACTGAAATAACGGAATGGTAGTAAATTGCAAGATACTTACAATTTAAAACATGTGCTTTCTATCATCTTATTCTTTAAAATGCCAGTAATTTTCGAACAGCAAGAGTCTACTTCAGTTTCCAAACACTCTTTTCGTTCTACTAAATGGACGCACTCTTTAATAGGAAATATCTGATAAACTACGACAATTCCGTTCTTTCATTTTAAACTTGAACATAAGTAACTAACGATCAGCAAAGGTCTGCTTCAGCTTCCGAACACTTCGTTCACCCAGCCGAATGGAATCACTTTTCATTTCGAAATATCTGACATTTTACGACAATTCCGTTCTTTCATTTTATTTTTAAATATGTCAGTAACTAACGATGAACAAGAGTCTGCTTCATCTTTGAAACACTTTCTTCGCCATACTAAATGGCCCCATGGTTCAATTGTAAAATCTGAAAATTTAATATTGTTCCGTTCCTTTATATAATTCTGCAATATGTTAGAAACTAATTATATGTGTGTATTTCGGCTTCCAAACACTCTTTCCATCCTACTGAATCGACTTGTTTTACAATTCTGAATGTCTGACAATTGGCAGCAATTGTTCTTTAAGTTTATTCTTATATAATTTCCCAACTATTCATGAGATAGACTGCTTCATCTTCCAAATTCTCCTATCGCTCTACTTAATGGACACACTTCTCAATTGTAAACATCATAAAATTGAAGAAAATTCTGCTCTTTCATCTTATTCATAAATATGACAGTAACTAACGATCATGATAGTCTATTTCAGCTTCAAAACTCTCCTTTCCCCTTACTGGATAGAATCTCTTTTCAATTGTAAACATATGACCATAAATGGCAATTCCTTTATTTCATTTTAAACTCGAATATGTCAGTAACTAATCATCAGCAACAGTTTACTTCAGCCTAAAATCACTACTTTTGCCCTACTCAATAGAATCACTTTTCAATAGAAAATGTCATCAACTAACGATCTTCAGAACTCTGCTTCAACTTCCAAACACTCCTTTCGCCCTTCTAAGTAGTTTCTTTTTTCAAATGTAAACATCTGACAATGTACGATAACTCCGTTCTTCCAATTTATTGTTAAATATGTCAGTAAATAACAATCAGCAACAGTCTGGTTCATCTTTGAATCACTCCCTTAACTACTTTTCCAATGTAAAAATCTTAGAATGTACTTCAATTCCGTTTTTTCATTTTAATCTTTAATGTGTCAGTAACAAGCAACAGCAAGTGTTTACTTCGGCTTACTAACACTATTTTAGCCCTATTGAATGGAATCAGCTTTCAACTGTAAATATCTCAGAATTTACGACAGTTTCTTTTTTACATTCTCTTCTTAAACATGTCACTAACTAACGATCATTAACAGTTTGCTTCGTCTTCAAACACCTCTTTCGCCCTACTCAATGGACCCACTTTTACATTGTAAATATCTAACAACTTACAACAAATCCGCTCTTTGATTTCATTCTAAAGTATATCTTCAACCAAAGATCACGAAGAGTCTGGTTTAGCTTTCAAACTCACCTTTCACCCTGCTCAATAGACTTCCTTTTCAATTGAAAATATCTGAAAATTTACCACACATGCGTTCTTTCATTCTATTCTTAAATATGTCGGGAGCTAACGATCAGCAAGAGATCATATTCCAAACACTTCTTTCGCCCTACTGTATAAAACCTTTTTTCAAATGAAAATATTTGGGAATTTACGACACTTCCGTTATTTCACCTTATTCTTCAATATGTCAGTAACAAACGATTATCAAGAGTTTCTTTCGTTTTCGAAACACTCCTTTCACCATTCTGAATGGACTCACTTCTCAATTGTAAATATCTGACAAATTATGGCAACCCCATTGTTTCATTTTATTGATAAAAATGTCACTAAATAGCGATCTACAAGAGCCTGCTCAGCTTCCATAGTCATTTCGCGGTGCTGAGTGGAATCACTTTTCAATTGTTATATCTAACAATTTTCGGCAAACCCATTTTTTAAATTTATTTTTATTAACTAAAGACTACCAATAACCGATTACCGATAACGTTTGCTACATCTTCCAAACACTCCCCTCGCCTTACTGAATGGCCACTTTCCAATTGAAAATATCTGACAATTTACGACAATTGCGTTCTCTCATTTTATTCTTAAATATGTCAGTAAGTAATGATCATCAAGAGTCTGGTTCGCCTTACTGATTTGCATCACTTTTCGTTTGTAAATTTCTGAAAGAGGACAATTTCGCTCTTTCATTTTAATCTTAAATACGTCAGTAAGTAATGATCACCAAGAGTCTCCTTTTCTTCCAAACACTCCTTTCGACCTACTGGATGGACTCACTTTTCAACTGTAAATAACTGACAATTTAAGGCAACTTCGTTCTCTCATTTTATTTCTAAAAATATCTGTAAGGAAAATGTCAGTAACTAACGATCTGACAGAATCTGCTTCAGGTTCCTCACACTTTCAGTCTTCCAGCTTCGGACTTCTTTCGCGGTGCTGAGTGGACTCACTTTTCAATTGTGAATATCTGGCAATTTACGACCACGCCGTTCTTTCAATTTATTTTAAATATCTCAGTGACTATCAGCAAAACTGCTTCATCTTTCAAGCACTCCTTTCGCCCTACAGAATGAACTCACTTTTGAATTGTAATTATCTGACCATTTCCGACAATACTGTTCTTTCATTTTATTTTTTAATATGCCTTAAGCCAACAATCACCAAGAGTCTGCTTTAGCATCCAAAGGCTCCTTTCGGCCTACTGAATAGACTCGTCTTTCAATTCTAAACATCTGACAGTTGGCGACAATTGCGTTCTTTCATTTTATTCTGACATATGTCGAAACTAACGATTAGTATGAGTCTGCTTATTTTCCAAACACTCCTTTCGAACCACCGAATGAACTCACTTTTCCATTGAAAATATCCAATAAGTTACGACAATGCGTTCTTTGACTTGATTCTTATGTATCTGGACCACTAACGTCACCAAGAATCTACCTCAGCTTTCAAACACTTTTTTGCCCTACTGAATAGATCATTTTTTAATTGTAAATATCTGACAAATTTCTACAATTCCGCTCCTTCATTTTATTTTTATATATTTCAGAAACTGACGATGAAGAACGGTCTACTTCGGTTTCGGAAAACACTCATATGGCCGTGCTAAATACACTCGCTTTTCGGTTGCAAATATCTAACAATTTACGATAATTTCGTTATTTTCTTTTATTCTAAATAGGTCCGTAACTAACGATTAGCAAGAGTCTACTTACGCTTCCAAACACTCCCTTTGCGCTATTAAATGGAATCTCTTCTCATTTCAAAATGACTGACAAATTACGATGATTCACTGATTTCATTTTATTCTTAAATACTTCAGTAAGTAATGATCACCAAGTTTCTTCTTATACTTCCAAACACTCCTTTCGGCTTAGAGAATGAACTCACTTTTCAATTATTGTTTACTGATCGTTTACTGAATCCGTTCCTCCATTTTATTTTAAATATGCCAATAACTAAATCAGCAAGAGTCTATTTCAGCTTCGAAACACTCCTTTCTCTATACTGAATTGCCTCACTTTTCAGTTGTATATATTTGTCATTTTCGACAATTTCTTTGTTTCATTTTATTCTTACCAACGTCAGTAAGTAATTAAATCCAAGTGTGTTTTTGGTTTGAAAAACAACTTACGCGCCACTGAATAGATTCACTCTTCAATTGTAAATAACTCATAGTCTACGAGAATTCAGTTCTTTCTTTTTATTTTTAAATATGTCTTCAGGTAACGATCATCAAGAGTCTACTTCAGATTCCAGATAGTCCTTTCAACCTACTGAATGGAATCACTTTATATCTCACAAAATAACTGAAAAATTACCACAATTCCCTTCTTTCATATTATTCTTAAATATATCATTAATTAGCGATCTGCGATAGTCTTCTTCAGCTTCCCCACTCCCTTCGCCCTCCTGAGTTCACTCACTTTTGAATTGGAAATATCTGACAATTTTCGAGAATTTTGTTCTTTAATTTCTTCTTAAGTATGCCTTCAACTAGCGACCGCCAACAGACTGCATCAGCTCCCAACCACTCCTTTCGGATTAGTGAATGGACTCACGTTTCAATTCTATATATATTCGCTATTTATGACAATTCCTTTATTTCATTTTGTTCTTAAATATGATAGTAACGAATGATCAACAAGTGAATGCTTCATATTCAAAACGCTCCTTTCGCCTTACTGATTGGTCTCACTTTTCGACTGTAAATATCTGATAAATTGGAACAATTCCATTCTTTCATTTTATTATTAAATATGTAAGTATCTAACTCTCAGGAAGGGCCCACTTCAGGTTTCAAACACTCTTTTCGCTCTCTTAAGTAGACTCCCTTTTCAATTGTGAGAGACAGTTTACGACAATTCCGTTGTTTCATTTATTCTTAAATATGTGTCGAACCAACGATCACCAAAAACTCCTTTCCCAATACGGAATAGACTCGGTTTTCTGTTGTGCATATTTGTCAATTTACGACAATTGCGTTCTTTTATTTTATTCTTAAACATGTCGGAAACTAACGATCAACATTTGTCTACTTAATATTCTAAACACCCCTTTCAGCCACTGTATGGACAAACTTTTCATTGGTAAATATCTGATAATTCACAACAATTCCTTCTTTTCATTTTATTCTTAAATACATCAGTTAGTAATGAAAACCAGAACTCCTATTTCTTCCGAACTCATCTTTCGCCATAATGATTAGACACACATTTCAATTGTAAATATCTGATAATCTACGACAATTCCGTTCTTTTATTTTATTCTTAAATATATCTTTAACTAATGATCAGCAGGAGTCTCCTTCAGCTTCCAAACACTTCATTCGCTTTACTGAAGTGACTCGCTTTCCAATTGTAAGTATCTGTCATTTTATGACAATTCCGATGATTCATTTTATTCTTACATATGTCAGTCTTTAACGATCTCCAAGTGCCTACTTCATCTTCCAACAACTCATTTCGAAGTACTGAATACACAAACTTTTCAATTTTAAATATCTGACAATTTACGTCTTTCTTTTCTTTTATTTATTCTTAAATATATCAGTAACAAACGATCAGCAAGAGTCTGCTTCAGCTCCCAAACACTCCTTTTGCCCTAATGAATGGACTCTCTTTTCATTTGCAAATATAACAATTTACGACCATTTCTTCCTTCATTTTTCAAAATGAGTCATAGACTAACGATCAGCAAAAGTCTGCATCATCTTCAAACACTTTTCTTTTTCTACTGAATGTACACCTTCTTCAATTGTAAATGACTGACAAATTACGACAAATCCGTTATTTCTTTTTATTCTTTAATATATCAGTAACAAACGATCAAGAAGATTCCGCTTTATCTTCCAAATACTTCTCTCGCTTTACTTAAAGGGCTCACTTTTAAGTTGTAAATATCTGACAAATTACAACAATTCCGTTCTTTCATTTTAATCTTAAATATGGCACAATCTGAGGACCAGCAAGGCTCTGCTTAAATATGCCAGTAACTAGCGATCAACTAGCGATCTGCGTTGCATCATTCCACAGTTAATAATGATAACCAAGAGTCTGCTCCATATTCCAAACATTTATCTCGCCCTACTGAATGTACTCACTTTTCAATTGCAAATATGATAAATTACGACAACTCCGCTTTTTCATTGCTTTAGAAACCATTAGTGACTAGCGATCAACAAGAGCGCAACATCCTACAAACACTCCTTTCGCCCTACTGAATCGAGTTACTTTATAATTATAATATTTGAAAATTTTCAATTATAACGTTCTTTCATTTTATTCTTAAATATGTCAGAAACTACAGTTCAGCAAGAGTCCTGTTCATCTTCCAAAATCTTCCCTCGCCCTATTTGATGGTCCCATTAGTCAATTCTAAGTCTGCGTCAAATTACGACAATTCCTTTCTATCGTTTTATTCTTAAATATGTCAGTAAGTTACGATCATGATGAGTCTGCTTGAGCTTCCAAGCACTCTATTCACCTTACTGAATGGTCTCACTTTTCAATCGTAAATATCTGACTCCTCTGGACAATCCGTTCTTTCATTTTTTAAGTATCTCAGTAACTGATGATTAGGAAAACCCGCTACATCTTCCAAACACTAGTTTCGCGTTACTGAATGCCCTCACTTTTCAATTGTGAATATCTGATTATTTACGACAATTACGATGTTTCATTTTATTCTTAAGTATGTCAGCAAATAGTGATCACCAAGAGTCTGCTCCATCTTTCAAACACTTCATTCGGCTACTGCATTAACTCAATTTTGAATTGTAAATACCTGACAATTAAAGACAAATCATCCTGTGGTTTTATTGTTAAAAATGTCGGTAACTTACAATCAGCAAATGTTTACTTCAGCTTTAAAACACCGATTTCCTTCTACTGAATGGCATCACAGAACAATCAAAAAAAATTGACAATTTATCACAATTCCGTTCTTCCGTTGTATTCCTAAGTATGTCGGTAACTAACGATGAGCTAGAACTATTTCAGCTTCGGAACATTCCTCTCGCTTTACTGAACTTCTTCAATTTTGAGTTGTGAATATCTGACACTTTAGGACAATACCTTTCTTTCATTTTATTCTTAAAGAGGTCAGTAGGTAAAGACCCTCAACAGCCCACTTGATCTTCAAAATTCTCCATTCCTGCTAGTAAATAGACAGTTTCCAATTGTAAATATATGACAATTGACTATAATTTCCTTGATTCATTTTATTATTACATAGGTCAGCAAACAATGATCACGTAGAGTCTGCTTCATCTTCCAAACAGAGTTTTCTCCAAGCGAAATACACTCACTCTTTAAATCTAAATATTTTACAACGCACCACAATTTCGTTCTTCCATTTTTTTCTTAAATATTTCACTAACTAAGCAGAAGCAAGAGTTTACTTCAGCTTTCAAACACTCATTTCGCCCTATTTAATGAATTCATTATTCATTTGTAAATATCGGACTACTTACGAGAATTTCCTGATTTCATTTTATTCTTAAATACTCCTGACATCAAAAAGAGTCTTCTTCAGATTCTAAACACTCCTTTGCCCCTACAGAATAGATTTCTTTTTTCAATTGTAAATATGTGACAATTTATGTCAATTGCGTTCTTTCATTTTATTCTTAATTATGTCCTCATCTAACGATCAGCAGGAGTCTACTTCAGCTTCGAAACACACCTTTAGCCTTACTGATTGACTCACTTTGGAATTGTAAATATTTGAAAGTTTACGACAATTCCTTTGTTTGTTTTTATTCTTGAATATGTCAATAACTAACGATCTGCAAGAGTCATCTTCAGTTTCCACACTCATTCCGCCCTGTTGAGTGAACTCACTTTTGAATTGTACTTAACTGAATTTACAACAACTCCGTTCTTGCATTTCATTTTTAAATATCTCAGTAATTAACGATTACGGAAAGTCTAATTGGTGTTTGAGGCCAAAATTTTCTAAGTCCAACTGAGGGTATCTTCGGAAAAAAGTAAACCAGGTTCGAACCTCCAAGCCAGCCTTTGCAATCGGGAAAAGTTTGAAGATGGGTTTTTCTTCTCTTAAATATAATAAGACTTGTTACCAAGTGTAGAAAAGAAACATTGATTGAAATACTTAACGATACAATATATCGAAACCTTATATTAATATCAGCCCATGCTTCTTTGTCATTTAGCTCTCCATACGTAATTGAACATTTAGATACGTTAAAGAATCTTTCCATATGTAAAAGAATGCTCAAAGTTAAGACACAGAACATAACTATCGCCTGAGTACTAAAATAAAAGTCAAAGTAGAACAAAAACTTCGTTTGTAGTGGATATGAAAGTTATAATTTTCTTGAGAATTGTTATACATGTTTCGCTAGAAGCATGTTTCCGAAAGTCCTTGTGTTAGCTTACTGGTAAGCTGTCGTATTTCAAATCATAAGGTTTTGCGTTCGATTCCTATCTCGGTAAATGATTTTTTTAAATTACATTATCCGCAATGCATGAAAAAATATATAAAATAATTACATTAAAATACATCAGTTATATATATATATATATATATATATATATATATATAACATAATCATTGCAGAACATAGTAATTGTTATGTTTAAAATACATCATCTGAGATAGTTAGGTGTTCACAGTAGGTCGGTATTATATATGAGAATGTTAAATACAAGTTAGGAAAATCGTTCGAAAGCAATAAATAAATTATATTGTGTTTTTATTTGCAGCTATTTGTCATATAGAGGGTACTTCTCACTATTCATATTACAGCATACCATTTATGTTCTTAAAAAATTATTCGATGCATAAAGATAGGGGATAAACAGAGAATTAAAGTCGCCACGCAGGCAAAAAATTCATGAACCCCAAAGGTCACGTGAGCAGACTGGAATTGTCCTTATGAAGCATGCCACAGCAGAAAGTCTTTACATAGGTTTTCAATTCAATTCCCATTGGCGCAACTAGGATATTTTCCTAGGGAGGGGGACATGGTCCGTTAGTTCTGAAAAATTGGAAGAATCTTTTAGAAGACTTTGTTATGATGTTATATATAGTCTCCCTTACCCCGCACTCATTATCAACCCCAAGTTATTTAGTTCAAACACGACACTGTCATGTAACATTTCAGTGAAAATTTATTTTTTAGAAATTTATTTAAAATTGTATATTCCCTACATTCTGATGCTACTAAATAACAACCTAAAATCTACTCTAATTATGAAAACTCATAATATTCTATTACTGTTTTACTCGAGCAATTCTGAGCGAAAATACATTATTCGTAAACGTTAACTGTCATACTCTCAGTTTACTCTTACATAGGGGTAAAAGTGGGTCTGAAAAGATAGGGGAATGGATGACGTCACGCCTTCTCGCGTGCCTATTTTTGCCCATTGCATTTTTTCGGAATTGGAGGGGCACTGTAGATTGTTTTGGAAGTGGGAGATTGTTGTCTTCCCGTGTTCCCCTTTACTTTTACCCCTGCTCTTACGTCTTATAGAAACACAAAGAAATACAAGCAGTGACATAATATAAAGTTATAACTTTTTAAAAATCAGTCACGGGCTATTCATTGTCGTTTACTAATGTTGCAGTAAATTACATAAATCTTTGCGAACAAAGAAATACAATCAACTTGTATACACAAAACATTTTTAACCAAAAACAGAAACAATGGTATACAAAACAGTGGTAGAAATATAGTTGGCTAACTTCCCGAACAATTTAAGTATTTTAAAAATATACAATTAGAGTGAAGCAGATCAACAATACGGGAGGAGAAGACATGTAGACGGACTTGAGGGACTCGTTTTCCTATAAAAGATGTTTCCCATTATCTTTTCAATTAAATATTAAATTACAGGCCTTACAATATCCGGGAGGACGTATGGTAAGTGGCCCTGATGGACAAGCAGATGTGATTGTAAAAATTAAAACAACAAACATTTAATGAAACAAAGATTCAACCAGGAGAATTGATTGATAATAATGTTGATCACAATATTTTAAGAGAGAGAGAAAATATATCAACACTTGTAATATTTCTGAATTACATTATGAGCTTTTAAACGTATTGTTGTAGTTACATCGTTAGCGTCAACCGTTGGGAAATATCATTACAGCCAGGGGACACCCACGAAGAGGTCCACCGGACCCGAACCCTCAAAAAAAAATATTTTTAATGATTGTGTTTTGTCTGTACCAGGGAGCACTCATGGGAAGTCCACCCAATTTGGACTGCATGAAATCTTAGTGACTTCACATACATATGTGCTCTTCCTTAATAAAACTATACTTCACTTAACAGGGAAATTATTATTGATTTATATCCGAAGAACAAAGAAAAATTTAAATATTTATATATAAAATTTAAATATTACTATAAACATAAATCAGTAAGCGCAAGAATTTCTCTAGATTAGGGAAATTTCCCTCAAACTACGAACACTGCTTGTTATTGCTGCAATACCCATGTAACTTTCACAGCATGAAACTAAAACATCAAATTATCAGGAACATATTTTTTTCTTTAGCGTAGCACATATACACTCCCCCTTCGAAAGCAAAATATAAATATTGTTCATGTGGTGCACAACTTACGCTACTTGGAAATTATTTATGGTTTACTCGGACGGAGAATAACGTCGTGTCTGTGTCTTGCAATATTGTACCCCTCCCAACTTTCCACACTCTGAACAAAAATGTCTGGATGCGCACTTGATTACAGTTTATACCTTAACAATGTAACTACAAACTTCAGTTCATAAATAATACTAATACTAATACTAAGAAGAAGGAGGAGGAAAAGCAACAAATGATATTGAATAGTGACTTTTGAATGGGTATTATATGCGTAATTGCTTCAGTTTAGCACTTCAAGAGTTCGGCTTCTTTTTTCTTTCCTTTCTGTTTTTTTAGTGTACCTTAAAAATTTGCTCTGAAATTCGTAACTGTTCAAACATTACTACAGTATGCTATAAATAAAATAATAACAATAAGACTGATTTATCACACATATATAAACAAGAAAAAAGTACTACGTCAATAAGTGAAGTGAATTACTTGAAAGAATACAAAAATAATTTACATTAATGAAGCTATCAAATAAAAAAATCGCATACAGCGAAAGTCGAGAGGTCGCTATACTGCCCACTATCACATTGGTCCAGGTATTTTATTACATTCATGCACAAGACCATAGAGCCATATTAAAAAAAAGTCGATAGGCGGACGAATATAGACCTATTAAACATGTCGAATGCAAGCATCATTAAAATTGTTATGCGTAACTTGAGGTAAATTAAGAACATTATTTTCATCCAGTATAATAACACATTCCTCATTTTGAGATTAAAAAAATAATAATAAATAAATAGAAGTATATAGTTAACGGATTATCAAGTTCAAGAACAATATAGGAGAGTGAAAACGTTTTAAAATAGAAGTGACAACATGTTTTGTTTCTAACACGGATGATTTTAGAAAAGTGAAAACGGAAACAATCCTAGTTCCAACTTTCAGTTCCGTGAAAGGTAGAAATGAAAGTGCAATGAAAGTACTATAAAAACCTTAGACAATTTAGTCAAATTGTGCAAAGATCTATTAACCACACGCCTCCTAGTAACCACTCTTGCTTCCTCGAGACAGGATCAGTGTCTTTGGAAAAGTGTTGTGCACCTTCTGATTACAATGGGCGTTAAAACATTGTAAGTACGCTCTCAAGAACTCTGTTAGTAACTTTTGTGAAAACCACATAAGACAGTCCTAACGTGTAAACGAGAATGTGAACCTCTCAAGACATCATGATACTATTATTCATTTTATAGCCACTTTGGTGATGGTTAAGTTTGTATTTACTTTGTTATATATAATTATAATAAATTAGTTTTCTTTATATCATGCCTATGAAAATAAGTTACTAGATCTATACTGCCTCTCTCAATCTCACTCAATCAATCTCAGTCAATGTCAAACTCAATCTCAATCATATTGCTTTTTATTATTTCTTAATAAAAATTCTGGGGAGCGCCAGCTTTGCTACTACGGAGAGCCGGCACCCCCTGGACCCTGTCTAGTTCCGCCTATGTCAATTCCTGATATATATGCTTTTGCAATGTGGAAGTGGTGATGCCTTGAGTCGCTCTCTCCCGCTCGCTTGGTCACTCTCTATTTATACAGAATATAAAAGTGGATGTACGTGTGTGTTTCAACATAATTCTGATATATCTAGAGCAATTTTAACTATATTTCTTACAATCTGGAAAGGATTACTGTCGGGATACATATCAAAAACGCTAGAAACGGGTCGATATTAGTATCGAATCCATAGTTTCGTGGCCGCTTAGGTGAATATTTCTACTTTCATCTCAAGTCCAATTAAGCTCCCATTAGCACCCAGGGTGGTTACGTAGCGACATAAAAATATCGACATCAACCGATATTAGAATCGAATCGTAAGTTTTCAGCACCGCTAACAGTGCCGCATTTCCCATTAGTCCACATTAGTCCACATTTCACATTATGCCCATTGCCTAGAGGGCAACATATTTGCAGCGTGCGAAGTTTAAAACTTGAATAATGTCTTAATTCTTTCCTTATGAAAAAGTTAAAAATAAAGAGCAAATATATTATTTCATGAACAATCCTCTTTTACTATTGTAACATGTTTAATAATAGCGTTAGAAATCTAAAAAAAATTCAGAACATGTTTCACATTTGTTATTTTTTGTTACGTAGTTGTAGCTGTAGCATCTAGTGAGTGGTATTTAACTGTAAAAAATTCACTAATTAAGCGTATTCGAATTAAATTTTGCTTTTAAGTTAGGTATGAAGGGGCGGAGAAATATGTAGTTATTGGGGACGACGAGAGTAAAAGTGCGTAAATTACCGAGCTTATGTGCAGAGATCGGAAGATGCAGAAGATGAGGGGCAATCTTAACGACCTTGAACAGAGGTTGAAAAAGAAAAGAAAGAAATCAAATGATGGACTGGAGAAAATGTAGCCGTGAATTAGAGATCGTCTTTTGTTGTAGTTATGTAGACCTTGAATTCTTTTGCTGTTTTATTTCGGTAATCCCCGGGAGAATATTGGGATGAGACTGTGCTTTTGACAATTTGTTTCGGCAATACCTGGGAGAATGTTGGGTTATATTAGCTAGCCGGACATGGTGTTGATTTTGAATAATCAGACAAAGTGTTGGAAAAACGAAAAAAAACAAATGAAGGATGTTACTATGTAGAAATAAATAATGTGTAATCTTGTTGATGTAGAAATGGAGTCATAAGTGACTGAAGTCTTTTGTATGTTAAGGAAAGTTAGATCCAGTGTGGCAATTGATATTTTAGGGTTTATGAGCCAAGCGTGACTCTTGATAATAAGGTTGAAGAGCCGAGAATGGACACTGTTATGTTAGGTTGATGAGCCAAGAGTGGCTTTTGATATTTTAGTGCCTTATGGTCATGCCAAGTGGGATCATAGTTATAGTTATAGTTTTTGGGATTCAGAAAGGCTCCTGTTTAATTGAGTGTATTCGTGTCAGTCAATTAAAGTTTGACAGTGAAAAGAAAGTGGTAAGCCTCTAATTCATTTGTAAACTCTAGTAGATTTGAGAAGTTAACTAACGTAATACTTTGCTTCGCTGAAGGTACCAAAAATAAACAAACCTAACAATTATAATACATACCCTTAGGGGAGAGTAGAAGTCCGAATTACTGCGAAAAATTGAGTATCTCACAAGCCGTTGAACTAGGAGCTGAAAATCAGCATATAACTCTTTATTAAAAATAAACAGAATAAGTCCTGACGTTTTTTAAATTGCTTTTTCATGAGCGGGGGGGTGGGTGCTTTTTCTATATATTGGAAATTGGTTGTGGGTTGATTTGTAGAAATAATCGAAAACGATTGATATTAGTTGAGACACAAATTGAGTAGTGAAAACTGCAGTTCTTCGAATTTCATACCCACTTATTTCTATTTATAATTATAGAAGCTGGTGTTTAATATATGGAGCGTTCAGAACATAAGGAAATCAAGTCATAAAGTTGAGAGAAAATTGCCATAAAATTTGTATTCTAAACTTAATTACATGGGAATTTTCAATTAGTATGGCATGCTTAATTATATAGAAAATTAGTTTTTCTTACTCTTTTACGTTCGTCTACTTTTCCTTGATTTGAGACTTTTTAAGTTTCATCCTATTTTCTACTGAAATGTGTATGTAAGGCAACAAAGAAGTGATTAGACATGATAAATTTAAATTCATTTTAATTCGGAAGATGAGAAACACTTTACCATTGTATATCTTAAAGGTCAGGTCCACCAGTATTGTAACAGGGAGGTGCTTGACCATTGAAGGTAGAAATTCAAACTCTGATAAGTGATAATTTCACAGTCTTGTTTTATTACAAGTGTAACCTTTTTAGTTAAAGGAGAGGAGAACGTGGATCACGGGTCAGAGTCGATGACGGTGGGCTTCGGTGGGTCGGATTTGGTCGCAATGGTTCAAAGTAGTTCATAGTTGGTGGTGGTCAGAGTGGATCACGATGGATGATAGGTCAGAGTGGGCCAATAGGTCATTCGGGTGTTGGGTGACAGTGGGTCATGGTGGGTCGTGGATTAAATTTTCATTGACCCACACCATCTCTGGTTAAAATTGTACTAAAGGTAAGAGGCACCGAAGTTGCATGTCAGCTATTATGCTCAAATTTTGCACATAGATAGTTCCCCACCAGAAAGCAATAAATCTGAAATGGTTCACGGTACCACCTCCTACAACTCGAGATCTAGGGGTTTGTCTCATTGGCTAAATTAAGACCTCAATGATTTATCCTTCAACAAGCAAGCTTTTTTAATCGTTTCCGTGAGGAAGTCAGAAGAACAAATGCCTAGTAATCATAATATTGATATTTCGTGTCCACCTCGGGGTATTTGTTTAGTGTTTTTTGACTGACCTAAATATAAACAAATCACACATATAGGCAATTTAACATATTTTGGGAGAGTAATTTTGTGGCTCCTTGGCGTTTCATCGCGTCTCTGCTATGGTAGTAAAATTTCCAAAATGGAACTGGGGCCACCGCGGATCGTCGCTGCGGGACCACCAATTTTTGGGGAGAGGTCAATAGTTGATCATCTGTAGTCCACCGACACTTACAGCTTAGAGTAATGAACGATGTCTTTGCCTTGTAGACTTCATGACTACCGACTTACTTTTATTATTATTATTATAATTTGTAGTAGTAGTAGTATAATTGATAATAGAATAATTATATTGTCTATGTATTGTCCCGGTAGGACTACACACAGGATTTGGCTCGTTTTGGTTCGACTCGACTCTAATTCGAGTCGAGTTGGAGGAAATTTTTCGCGCCGAGTTCTAGAGTAGACCTCAAAGATGTCTGTTTCGAGTTAAGTTTCAAAGAAAAGTCATTCGTGCCAATCCCTACTAATGAGAGCTTAATCGTAGTGAAGCGAAATCTAAAGTCACACTATTACTCTAAGACACCCCGAAAACTATGAATTCGACACTAATATAGATCATTTCCAGCAATCTTTTATATTTATCCCCCTCCCATTCACCATAGGTAACCCAACAACACTCTTTTTCAGACTATAAGAAATGTGGTTATAATTACTCTAGGCCAGTGGTTCTCAATCTAATTCTTATCACGATCCCCTTTTATCACATCCTCTTGCCAGCGACCCTTTTATAATTTGTGTTTTGTAATAAGCTTGTGTGGGATTTTTAACATAGCTATTTCTATAATAGTAGAATCCATTTCTTGTTTATAGTGAACAGTGCCGTGGAATGGAAAATTAGCGCCCGGGGCGAGGGTATACGACGATGTCTCCGTACATATGAGTGAAGTCGACAGAAAACTGCGAAGCGCCACCATGGTTGGCACGAAGCTTAATAAAATTTTCAAAAGTAAACCCTGCCTTTCCTTGATTTTGAGCACATTTTATTACGTTTTTCCTTCTATTTTATACATGAGTAACACACTTCCTCCGAAATTTGTGCCCCCTTTTTCGGCTCCCGGCACTGACAGTGGATTCAGTAACTGTAATATCTATATTCCCAACGACGAAGGTGCTGGTTCAAGATGGATGTTAAACTCCTTCATTGAAGAGGTCATTAACGTATCTGATCTAAGCCCACAACTTCTTGAGCAAATAATAGAATGACCATGCGACAAGACTTTGCAACTGGTTTTCTCTAACGAAGACTTGGACAAGTTCTGCCTGATGAGGAGAGAAAAATATCCTGGTCTGATATCTGCTGCTTTAAAACTAATAATTCTATTTGCTATATCGTACCTTTGCGAAAGTGTGTGTATTTTTTTTATGGTAAACATTAAGGTTTCAATTTTAATTGTATTTCAATGTGCAGGTTTTGTTGCATGTCTATTTTTCTAGTATTTCTATATACAATTCTCATTAGTTTCATATCATACCTCTTTCATTTAAATTCATTTTTAAACAACTTTGCACCCTTTGAAAACGTTCAGTAGACTTATTTTTTTATTCTTCTTTACAATATGTATAAAAAATATGTATGCCTATCAGAACAAAATTGAAAATAATATTTAAAAATAATTTCCTGTATTAGATTCTAACTATATTTATCTCTTCCGCTTATCTTCGCGACTACCTAGGGGCGGCGACTCCCAAGGTTCAGAAACCCTGCTCTATTCATACATTTGTTTTGTTGGAACATATATACATACACTTTTATATGTATAAATGCAGATAAGAGAGGGTTGAGAGAGAGCGATTCAGGTATTACCGCTCTCAATCTATTCACTTTACTTTTGCGATTCGTGAATTTCTTACGTGACAGTTTGGGGCTAGCATCCGATTTTCGATATGCTCCACCTAAATGCTGTACTGCGAATATTGAGAAGTTTCCTGCGTATGAAAATAGCTGCAAATAAATACATTACATACCTTATTTATTGTTATTACACGATTTTCTTAATTTGTATTTAATATTCACATATAACATACCCACGTTCTGTCAATACCTCAGATGTTCTATTTTAAAGATAAGTATTACTTATGTTGTGAAATGATATGAGTATATATATATATATAAAAATGGATTGTAATGCAACTATTTTACATAATTTTCATGCATTGAGGAAAGTAGAACATCATAAAAGAATCTCACCTGAACGGGTATCGAACTCACGATTTAAACGCTCTGGATGTACCACTGAGCTAACATGACCGCTTTTCCGAAGCTGTTTCTGAAATATAACTGAGCTCATACGTAAATGCTCTTTTCCGTTTGGAAATCACAATGACGAAACCAGAGTGTGAATACATAGTTTCGAAATATTGTGTCATTAAGTATTTCAATCAATGTTACTTTTTTCTACACTTAATACCATTTCAACATGTCTTATTATATTTAACAGAAGGAAAAACATATCTCTACATTTTTCCCGATTGCTAAGGTTGGCTTGGAGTTTCGAACCAGCAGCTTTAGTTTACTGTTTCCCGAAGATACCCGAAGTTGGACTTCGACAGTGTTCGTCTCAAAACAGCTATCATCATATCGCTCAATCTGTTTGGTATATGGTATATGTTTTTATACGTGTAAAGTCAGTATAAGAATTCATTCTTTAAACACCTTTTCGTATGTATTAATATTCGTTTATAAAAACTGTTTTTAACATTATTATTACGGCGCACCATTTTCAGATTTCTTTCGCGAGTCGTTGACCAAGTCGTTCCCCACAATAGGCGTGTCGTGCAAGTAACCAATCACACGTCAGGTACTAGCTTTTACCTATTGCTTCCTGCTTACAGCTCAGAACATAGGTAACTATGGATAGACGTACAGCAGTAATTACTTTATGGGAGTTGGAAGGCTATTCTGCAACTGCAGCTAGCAGGCGAGTATGTTTCCCGGCCTCTACAGGAAGGCGATGGATTCGGAAATATGGTGCTACAGGTCAGACTGGTAATTTATGATCTCCTGGTCGTCCGCATGTGTCAACCGAAGCCGAAGATGCGAGATTAGTAAGCAAAGCCCGGTTAGACCCACTAAGGACGTCTTGACAGCTAAGGGAAGCTTCTCTCTTTCCTGGTAGTAAGCATACAGCTCTACGAAGGCTTCGTCATGCTGGGTTACGTGGCCGTGTTGCTGCCGTGAACGAAAAACTCTCAGACGACCACAAAATTTACCCTGTCACGTTTGCATAGGCGAATGTAAGTCGCAATTGTGAAAACATAGTTTTCTGAGATAAATCCATATTCACAACATCAAATGAGGGACGCCGTTTTGTGTATCGTCCGAGAGGCACCCGATATGAACCTGGATATGTGGCTACTTGCAATCGCTGTGGCCATGTATCCATTTCATGTTGGGGATGGATTTCCAGTCGCGGAGCAGAACGGCTTCACAGAATTGAAGGACATCTGGACAGTGCTAAGTACTTAGACATTATGAGTAATATCATGGTGCCGTCTGTAATTTCAGCCTGATGGTGTAATTCAGTTCCAGCAAGAACAATCGCCAACACAAACTTCCCGTGTGGTTCAGGAATGGTTCGCAGGGCAGCCTGAGATTGATTTAATTGACTGGCCCCCTCGTGGAGCAGACCTCAACCCCAAGAAAAATATGTGGGCAGATGTGAAGCGTACTTTAAGGGACAGTTGGCCTGAGGCAGATCCACCAAGAACTCAGGATGACCTGTGGCATCTTGTTTCCGGAGCATGGCTGGAGGTAGGGGAGGAGGATAGATTTGTCATCCATTTAATAGATTCCATGCCCAGAAGAATAGGGTGTGTAATAAAGTCAGAAGGGTCTTGGACACAATATTAATGTCTTCGCCTTAACACCCGAAAACAGCCCTTTTCAGGGCTATTTAAACGCTTCTGAAAATATTTCTAGAAGTAAACCACTCCTTGTATCCGATTTCAGTGCAATTCTACTAACAAAAAAATGATATATTGCTGCAGGCTTTGAACACAAGACCTCTTCATTGCCAAGCCCATACTCTATTAATGAGCTAACATGAACACGCAACCCAAACACGACTTTTAATTTCTGGTATTTGATGACAATGATGCTCATATACTTTGCAAATGTTGTATTCAACTTGGGATATTCCGCAACACACACACACACACAT
Source organism: Thermobia domestica (assembly GCF_964235325.1). NCBI lineage: Eukaryota > Metazoa > Arthropoda > Insecta > Zygentoma > Lepismatidae > Thermobia > Thermobia domestica. Next base: position 193,094,284 of record NC_137456.1, read on the forward strand.
AAACAAAGAGAGAGAGAGAGAGAGAGATGAATATACAAAAGCATATTCAACGTATTCGAATGAGACTCTAAGTTACGACATTCCGTTCTAAAGAGAATTTGTATTTCTTCCCATGACGTTAAGGGGATCGGGAAAAATTAGTATGTCTTGAAGCAGGATCCGACTTTGGATACTCTGTTTATACATTTTGTATATCCGTAGGAATATACTGTATTTGACGAATGTAAATGACATGCTGTAATGAGAATATTGAGAAGTTACAACTGTATGACAAATAGCTGCAAATAAATACACTACATACCTTATTTATTGCTATTGAACGATTTTCCTAACTTGTATTCAATATTCTCATATATAATACCGACCTACAGTGAACACCTACTTATCTCAGATGTTATATTTTAAACATAATAATTACTATGTTCTGCAATGATTATGTGACATATATACAACTGATGTATTTTAATGTAATTATTTTATATAATTTTTCATGCATTGCGGAAAATACTATTTCATAAAAAAAAATCATTGACCCAGATAGGAATCGACCATGGCCTGACCAATACAAGACACCTGTGATCCAGAATCCAATAATAAAGGACTCTCTTTCCCATTAATAGTAACATTAACATGAGGAAGCGCACGATCAATCTGAATAGGGACTTTAAGACGTTGAAGAGCTGATGGCCCTGCGTCATCAACTCTATTGATCAGTTTAAATTACTTCTACAGTGGGTGGCAATATGGTTTTCTTTTCCACATTTATGACAAATAATAGGACCCCTCTGCTGTGTCGTATTCCCTGCATTGTTATTCTGACCACCCCGGGAACGATTTTGCTGAAACCGTTGGCCATTGCCCCGTCTATTATAATTACGTCCATAATTGTTATTACTATTGTTATTATTAGTATTACGTCTCGAAAACGAACGTTGATCATCTGTTCTCTTATTTTCTGCTTGCAAAGACAATTGCGTTAATTGCTTTTGTATAGGAGCCAGCTGATCTTTAACCTGATCAGTTTCCTGTGCATTCGTAGCTTGAGAGGGCAAAGTCCGTACTACAGCCTGAGAAAGCTGACTTTGCGGAACAGAGGCCGATTGAACTGGAGTATTCTCAGGCGGATTACATTGCATTAATTGAGAATTAGCTAACAATGGATTTTTCTTAATCAGCTTTTCAATTGCTTTTCTTTCCAACAACACGCGCGCCTTCTCCTCGTCCAACAAATCTTGCACTAAAGCTTCAACAGTAACATATTGTTTTTTTATTGCCAATCTCATATACTCCGGAGATAATCCATCGATTATTAACTGCACTTGCTTAGCTACTGGCGCGTCCTTATCGTTACGTAAAATTAAATTACGCTTGGCGTAAACGTATGATAGAATACTCTCTCCCTCATTTTGTTCTCGCATCCGCATTTCCTGTTCTGTAAGTTGAGGCAAAAGCGCGTCCTTGAAAGCAGCTATTAACTTCTGTTTAAACTGCTCGTATGACAACTCCGGAAAATCTGCTTGTTTTGACGTAGTGTCAAACCAATAGGCTGCTGACCCCTTTAAAAGCGAACCCAGAATCCATTTTTTCTTTACGTCTGTCCAATTATTTACCTGAGCCAATACTTCGAATTGATCGATGTAGCGAACAATATCATCGCCCATACGTCCAAAAAATGGTTCTGGCCGAAGGATATGACTCAAAATGCCAATATTATCCTGATTTCCCCCAACAGCCATGTCTACAGTAAACTCAAACCTGTCAGAATCTAATGAAGAAACAGTGTCAATACTCGAAAGCGAATGCATAAATTGTAATTGCTTTTTAATCTTATCAAAACATTGTCGCGTAAAATGTATGCGACCCGGAGATGATGTAATAATCGGCTCAAAAAATTCAGTAGCATCTAAATCATCACAAAAATCAGATAAAAACACATTGTCCTCAGCAAAGTAACGCAACATATAAAAATAATCACCAAATAAATGTAGTCAGAACAAAAAAAGTGAAAACGCCATTTTTTTAACCCAGCTGCACAGGTACTACAGAGATCAAACCTAAAGCATCTCCATCATGAAACATGACTAAATAGTAGTTATGTTTAGCTTGATATCATCTATCGCTTTGGTCATTATGAGACCGATAGATGACTAGATTTTGGGGTATCTTCTCCACCACCAGCAACTAGCGCTGGAATATAAAAATAAATCTCATCTGAAAGATAATTCTACAACTAAAGCATGTGGGAAATGTAGCTCATGGTATTTAGAAATCATAACTCATACTCAAATTTGCTTTTAAAAGTGCAGCAGATAGGGTAAGGACAATTAAGTATAAGAATAATTAGTCTGGCGTAGTCACTTATTGTTTCGACGAAATAAAAAGTACCTTCTTCAAAGTTAGTAACTCCATTCTTCTCCTCCCTCTCTCGCTGGCTCGTTGCTGTTCTTCCAACTCCAAACGAAGTGCCCCGAGGAACACTCACCATCCAGTTTTGTTTCCCGGACTCAGGTCTCAAACCACACCTCCTGATTTCCTCAATACCAAATATGGTCACTCCATAACTCACCTTCTCCTAACACCGTGTTCGTGACGTCACATGAGTCAAAACGTTTGAGAGTCGAAGACCTCACACGCTGGGGACTTCACCTCCTGATCCTAAATTGTACTTTCTGAGGAATTTCAAGTGCAAAGCTAAACCTCAGCGAAAAGTAGAAAATACAAAATACACATTTAATAATCGTTGACGTAGTTACCAGACAATAACTTTTAGTTGAGGCAATCGAATGAGTCAGCTAGAGAAGAGATAACTGGCGTTCGAAATATGTACAAATAGGTTGTATGTGAGCAATGTCCTCAAACGCAGACTAGTGACACTGGCAAGAAGTGAAAACCTAGCCAGACACAAGTAGAAAGTTGATAAGTTGCACAAAGGTAGGAAAACAAACAAGGGTAGTGACTTTATATGAGGTTAAAGGAATCTGCTATTGCACTTATCTTTTAATAAAACACAAAGGTATACAAATATGCTTCTAGGAAGCTTGAGACTACATAATTGAACTTTCCGAGGAAAGAAAAAAAAATAAAAATAATCCAGCGAAGTAGATGACGTAAATCCAAAAGTCTGTCGTTGGAATCGAACCAGAGACTTCCGACGTATAGTACCGTAACACATAAGATTTGAAATCCGACAGCTTACCAGTGAAGTAACGCAAGGACTTTCGGAAGCGTGCGAAACATGTGTAACGGTTCTCAAGAAAATTATGACATTCATATCCACTACAAATGCTGTTTTTGTTCTACTTTGACTTTTATTTTAGTATCCAGGCGATAATTATGTTCTATATCTTAACTTTGAGCATTCTTTTACATATGGAAAGATTCGTTTACGTATCTAAATGTTCCATCACGTATGAAGAGCTAAATGACAAACAAGCATGTGCTGACATTAATACAAGGTTTCGAAATATTGTATCATTAAGTAATTCAATCAATGTTTTTTCTACACTTGGTAAAAAGTCTTATTATATTTAAAAGAAGAAAAACCCATCTTCAAACTTTTTCCCGATTGCAAAGGCTGGCTCGGAGGTTCGAACCTGGTTTACTTTTTTCCGAAGATACCCGAAGTTGGACTTAGAAATTTTTTGCCTAGAAACAGCAATAAAGAATGCGCTCAACCTTTTTGAGACAAGCTATACATATATGACAATTTACGACAGTTCCGTCGTTTATTTTATTTGTTCAAGACGTAAGTAACTAATGATCGCCAAGAGTCTGCTACATCTTAGAAGCACTCCTTTCGGCCAACTGAATCGACTCACATTTCGATTGTTAATATCTGACAAATTGCAATAATTCCTTTCTTTCACTTTATTCATCTATGTGTGTGTAACTAACAACTGGTAAGAGTCTGCTTCGTCTTCAAATATATATTTTCACCTTACTGAATGGAATCATTTTTCAATTGTAAATATCTAACAATTTACGACAATTGCTTTCTTTCATTTTGTTCTTAAATAGGTAATTATCTTCAGTAAGTAATTGTCTTCCTGGAATACGCTATAAGGAAAATCAAAGATAGCAACCAGGGCCTAGAGTTGAACGGTATTCACCAGGTTATGGCATATGCTGATGATGTAAATTTAATAGGGGATGATAGGAGAACAATAGAAAAAATGCAGATATCTTACTGAATGCTTACAAGGACATGGGTTTAGAAGTAAATGCAGAGAAACTAAATACATGGAAGTGCGTCGGGACAAGAATACAGCAAATTATTTATGCGTTAAAATATTAAATAATACTTTTGATAAAGTGGATAGTTTCAAATATCTAGGATCAATATTCACAGAGGAAAATCATATTCATGGAGAAATTAAATGTCGACTATAAGCAGGGAATTCGTGTTACTATTCGGTTCAAAATCTCTTTCCGTCGCGAATTCTGTCGAGGAATTTGAAGCTTAAAATATACAAAACAACAATCATGCCTGTTGTTTTGTATGGCTGCGAAACATGATCACGTACTCTGAGGAAGAACATAAACTGAAAGTATTTGAGAACAAGATCCTGAGACGAATATTCGGACCTAAGAGGAAAGGGAATGGGGAATGGCGGAAACTTCATAACGAGGGACTACATAATTTATATGGCTTACCCAACATTCTTAGGGTCGTCAAGTCTAGGAGGCTTAGGTGGGCGGGTCATGTAGTTAGAATCGAAGACGAGTAGAAAAGCTTTCAAAGTCTTGACTGGAAGACCAATCGGAAAACGACCATTAGGTACCTAGGCGCAGATGGGAGGACAACATTAAGATGGATCTCGCAGAGATAGGAAAACAAAGTAGAAAGTGGATGCAGTTAGCTAAGGAGTGGAGAGCTTTTGTGAAAGCGGCATTGAACCTCCGGGTTCCATAGGCCATAGAGTTAGTTAGTTAGTTAGTTAAGTAATTATCTTCAAAAGTTCTTTTTCTTTCAAACACACCTTTCGCCCTACTGAATAGATTCAGTTTTCGATTGTAAATAGCAGATAGTGTACGGCAGTTTCGTTCTTTCATTTTATTCTTAAGTATCTCCTCCACTAACGATCAGCAACAGCCTACTCCAGATTTCAAACACTCCGTTCGCTTTAGTGAATTGGGTCACCTTCCAATTGTAACAATCTGACAATTTACGACAATTCTCTTTTTTCATTTTATTCTTGAATATGTCAGTAATTAAGGAAATGCAAGAGTATTCTTCAGCTTCCACACTCTTCTTGCCCTGTTGAGTGAACTCACCTTTCATGTGTAAATATCTGACACTTTACGACAAATACGTTCTTCCATTTTATTCTTAAATATGTCAGAAAAAAGCTATCAGCAAGTGTCTACCTCAGCTTCCAAACACTTCCTTCTCCCTGCTTAGTGGACTAACTTTTCAATTATAAATTTCCGAATTTACTACAATTCAGTTCCTTCATTTTATTCTTAAATATGTCAGTAACTACTTATTAGGAAGAGTCAATTTCAGCTTCGAATCACTCTTTTCGCTTTACTGGATGACCACAATTTTCCATTGAAACTATCTGGCATTTTAGGACAATATCATTCTTTCATTTTATTCTTCAACACGACTGTAAGTAATGAGTTAAAGTTTCCTTTTTCTTGCAGACACACCTTTCGTCCTACTAAAAAGATCAGATTTCATTGTAAATAACAGATAGTCTACGACAATTCAGTTATTTCATTTTATTCTTACATATGTCCTCAACAAACGATCAGCAAGAGTCTACCTCACCTTCGAAATACCCCTTTCCTACTGAGTGGAATAAATTTTCATGTCAGAATAACTAAAAATTTACGACAATTCCTTTCTTTCACATTATTCTTAGATATATAAGTAACCATACAGATGGCCTCACTGTTCAAATGTAAAGATCTGACCTTTTACAACAATTCAGTTCAGGTAATAAGAACAGATCACCAAGAGTCTGCTTCAACCTCCAATCATTACTTTCGCAATATATATATTGGATTCCCTCCTTAATTGTAAATGTCTAACAAATTACGACGGTTCCGTTATTTCTTTTTATTCCTTACTATGTCAGTAACTAACGATTAACAAGGTTCTTCTTCATCTTCCAAACACATCTCTCGCCTTACTTTTCAATTGTAAATATGTGACAAATTACGACAATTCGATTCTTTCATTTTTTTAAAATACGTCTGTAAGTAATAATGACGAAGAGTCTGCTCCATCTTCCAAACACTAATTTCGGGCTCCTGAATGAACTCAATTTTCGATTATAATTTACTGACAAGTTAACACAACTCCGTTCCATCGTTTTATTGTTAAGAAGTTCAGTAACGTAGATCAGCGAGGGTCCACTTCAGGTTCCAAGAGCACCTTTCGTTCTACAAAATGCCATCAGTGCTCAATTGAAAAAAAGCGACAATTTACTATAATTCCGTTCTTCCATTTTATTCTTAAATATCTTAGTAACTAATATCTTAGTACCGATTGACTCACTTTGGAGTTGTAAATATTTGACTATTTACGACAATTCCTTTGTTTGTTTTAATTCTTGAATACGTCAGTAACAAACGATCTGCAAGAGTCTTCTTCAGTTTCCACTCATTCCGCCCCGTTGAGTGAACTCATTTTTCAATTGTAGTTAACTGAATTTACGCCAACTCGGTTCTTTAATTTCATTTTTAAATATCTCAGTAACTGACAATTAGGGAAAGTCTACTACGTCTTCAAAGCACTGCTTTCGGCTCACTAAATGGCTCACTTTTCTATTGTACATATATCATAATTTACGACAGTTCTGTCGTTTCTTTTTATTGTTAAACTAAGTAACTAATGATCGCCAAGAGTCTGCTGCAACTTACAAACACTCCTTTCGGACAACAAAATCGACTCATATTACAATTGTTAATATCTTACAATTTGCAATAATTCCCTTCTTACATTTTATTCTTCAATGTGTGTCTAACTAACAATTGGTAAGAGTGTGCTTCATGTTCAAAAATCTCTTTTCACCCTACTGAATGGAATCACTTTTCAATTGTAAATATCTAACAATTTACGGCAATTCCGTTCTAATATTTTATTCATAAATATGTCAGGAACTAACGACCAGCAAAAGTCCCCTTTAGCTTCCAAACACTCATTTCTCCTTACGGAGTGGACTCACGTTCCAATTATAAATATCTGACACTTTACGGCAATTCTGTTGTTTCATTTTATTCTTAAATATGTCACTAACTAGCGATCTGTTAGAGTCTTCTCACCTTCCACACTCCTTTCGCTTTGCTTAGTGAACTCACTTTCCAATTGTAAATATCTGACAATTTATCACAACTCTGTTCCTTACTTAAGTTTTAAATGTGTCATTAATTAGCTATTATGAAGGGTCTGCTGCATCTTCCCAAAAGCTTTTCGCCTTACTCAAAGTCATCACTTTTCAATTGTAAATATCTGAAATTTTCGAAAATTCCTTTCATTCATTTCATTCTTAAATACTTCAGTAAGTAATGAAGAAAAAGAGTCTGATCCATCTCCCAAACACTCCTCTCGCACTACTGAATGAACTCACTTTGCAACTGTAAATATCTGAGAGTTGAAGACAAATTCTTTCTGTCGTTTTATTCTTAAAAATGCCAGTAACTTACGATAATGAAGAGTCTACTTCAGATTCCAGAATACTCCTTTCGTCCTACTGATTGTACTCACGTATTAATGGTAAATATCTGACAATTTTTCAATTCCTTTCTTTCATTTATTCTAAAATGTGTCAGTAACTAACGATCAGCAAGAGTCCGCTTGATCTTCCAAACACTTTTTTCGCCCTAATGAATGGGCTCATTTTTCAATGGTAAATATCTGAAAATTGAAGACAATTACGTTCTTTCATTTTATTTTTACATACGTCAGCAAACAATGATCACCAAGGGTCTGCACCATCTTTCAAACACTACCTTTCTTAACCCTTAATTAGTCGCATCAGGAATTTTGTTCCGCACTTTTACATTTTTCTTTTTGTTTTCCTTACTTTCGATCGTATGCTCTTGAACTTTTGTCTAGCTGTCTTTTAAGGTTTCATGATTAAAACACAATACATATTTGAATTGTTGCCCAAGCCACTAGTGAATATTTTGTTATTTATTTTGGAGCGATGCATTTTGCGGAACAAAGTTCCGCGCGCGACTAAATAAGTTACCCTTTTTTTCTCCTACAAATTTTACGCTTTCTTTCAGTTTATTGTTTTTAGCCGACAACAATCAAGCGATTCGTTGACTACAACACATATCACAAGCAAGCGCCACTACCACTATTTTTTTTAAATTTATTTTACAAAAATGCATTTCATTTGTAAGCAACTGAACTTATAAGCGGTTCATATGTGCATTGTGCGCTCTGAAAATTAATACATAGAGAAGAGAGTCAGTCTTTTCTTCCGAAATGGATCATCATGAACGTGATGTGGACAGAATTAGAAACATGTTGCTGGAAGTTCTGGCTGAAGACTTTCCGGAGTCCTGGCTGAGTATTTAGATGTTCCGGATATGGAAGATGGCGACGAAGAAGATATCATTGAAGAAAGCGACCATATATCTGCCAGTGAAGAATCAGCAGATGAAGGTGAAGTGTTGCCACAAGCAGATCATGTGGAACCACTCTCAAATACTACTGCACGGGGACTATATCTTCTAGGAAAGGACAATGTCACTAAATGGTGCGCACATGCTCCACGGCAAAATATACGAAGAAGTCAGAATATTTTGACCCATTTACCAGGAGTCAAAGGACATGCTAAAGAAGCGAAAACGCCGAGCGAATGTTGGAGTTTGTTCTTTAGTGCGTCTATGCTGGAGAGAATCGTTGAATTTACAAACCAGTGGATTGAAACACATAGGGACGCTTATAGCAGAGAAACAGATGCCCAAAATACTAATATAACAGAAGTAAAGGCCTTGCTGGGCCTTCTATATCTTGCAGGAGGACTGGAGTCATCTCATGCTAATCTGGACGATCTCTATGCAAAGGATGGGACAGGAATTGAATTCTTCCCAGCAACAATGTCTCTTAGAAGACTGAGATTTCTCCTACAAGCTCTTCGTTTTGATAACAAAGTTGACAGATACGAGAGAAGAAAGTTTGAGAAGTTTGCGCCTCTTCAAGATATCTTTCAAGAATTCAGCTTGCACTGCAAAAATTGCTATTCTGTTGGGGAATATACCACAATTGACAACACGCTTGAGCCTTTTCGAGCACGATGCAGTTTCCGTGTTTATATGAAGTCAAAACCAGCTAAGTATGGAATCAAAATATTTGCTTTGTGCGATGCAAGAGTATTTTGTGCTCTCAACATGGAGGTATATGTTGGTCAGCAACCCGATGGACCATTTCAGACGGACAATAGATCCCATCAGATAGTACTTAGGCTAGTAGACCCTATAATCGGAACAGGAAGAACTGTCACTACTAACAACTGGCTGTTATTTGAGAAAAAGCAGAATAGTTTCTTCATTGTTTTGGTATTTATGTCTAACGTATTTTTATATTAGCTTAGGTCTTCCATAGCATAAAATAAATTAAGACGCCTATTAAAACAAATATTTTAACTTAAAATTAAATAAAAATAAAAAAAACAAATATTACACGAGTTTTACTATGTAGTTATTATGCGGAACAAAATTCGGCACGCGACTAATTACGTAACTTTTTTCACGGGACTACTTAAGGGTTAAACATCTCAGTAACTAACTATCTGCAAGAGTCTTCTCCAGCTTCTTTACTAATTTGGCCCTGCTGATTGGATTCACTTTCCAATTATAGATATCTTAGAATTTACGATGACTGTTCCTTCAAATTATATTTAAATATTTCAGTAAATAACGATTAGGAAATATCTGCCATATTTTCCAAACTTTCGCTTCGCCTACTGAATTGCCTTACTTTTGAATGGTAAATATCTGAAAATTGACGACAATTACGTTCTTTCATTTTATTTTTAAATATGTCAGCAAGTAATGATCACCAAAAGTCTGCCCCATCTTTCAAACACTCCCTTCGGGCTACTAAATGAAATCACTTTTCAATTGTAAATTTCTGACAATATAAGAAAACTGCAGTGTATCGTTTTATTGTTAAAAATGTTAGTAACTTACGATCAGCAAGAGTCTACTTCAGCTTCCAAACACTCCTTTCGTTTAACTAAATTCCATAACTGTTCATTGCAAAAAAACAGACAGTTTACCACAATTCCGTTCTTCTGTTTTATTCTTGAATATATTAGTAACTGACGATCATGAAGAGTCCATTTCAGCTTCGAAACTCTCCTTTCGCCTTACTGAATTTCCTAACTTTTCAATTGTAATTTTCTTTCATTTTATTCTTAAATAGGTCAGTAAGTACTGATCTAAAAGAGTCTATCTCATCTGCCGAACTCCCCTTCACTCTACTGAATAGACTCAGTTTTCAATTGTAAATATCTAACAATTTAAACTAAATCCCATCCTCCATTTTATTCTTAAATACGTCAGTAAATACTGATCAGCTAGAGTTTGCTTCATATTCTAAACACTCTTTTCGCCATGCAAAATAGACTCAACAACGTACAACAATTCCGTTCTTTTATTTTATTTTTAAATATGTTACTAATTACCGGTCAGCAAGAGCCTACTTCAGCTTTCAAACACCCCTTTCACTTTACTGAATGGACTCACTTTCCAATTGTAAATATCTGACGATTTACAACAATTAACTTGTTTCGTTTTATTCTTGAATATGTCCGTAACTAACGATCTGCAAGAGTCTTCTTCAGCTCCAGCATTCCTTTCGCGCCGTTGAGTGAACTCACTTTTCAATTGTTAATATATGAAATTTAGGACAATAAAGTTCTTCCATTTTATTCTTAAATATGAGAGTAACTAACGATAAGAAAGAGTCTACTTCAGCATCCAAACACTCCTTTCAACCTACTGAATAGACTAGCTTTTCAATTGTAAATATCTGACAATTTACGAAAATTCGTTTTTTTTAAATTTTATTCTTAAATACGTCAGTACGTAATGAACACCAAGAGTCTGCTTCATTTTCCAAACAGTCTTTTCGCCCTACCTAATGGACTCAATTGAAATTGTAACAATCTACTATAATTTCGTTCAAACATTTTATTCTTAAATTAGTTTTGAATTAACATTCAGCAAAAGTTTACTTACTGACATACAGTATTTAAGGTTAAATGAAACAAGGAAATGGTCGTAAATTGGCAAATATTTTCAAATGAACAATGATGCTATTCAGTAGAATGAAAGGTGTGTTTGGAAGCTGAAGTAGACTCTAGCTGATCTAAATTTACTGACCTTCTTAACAATATAAAGATAGAACCGAGGTGTCTAAATTGTCAGGAATATAAATTTGAAAAGTTAGTTCATTTAGTAGCACGAAAGGAGTGTTGGAAGAAGGAGCAGACTCTTGGTGATCATTACTTACTGACGCATTTAAAAACAAAATGAGAGATCCGAATTGTTGTAATTTGCGAGATATTTACATTTGAAAAGTGAGGCCAATCCGTAAGTCAACAGAAATTTTTCGAAGATGAAGCAGACTCTTGTTTATCGGTAGTTACTGACATACTAGAGAATAAAATGAAATAGACGAATTTTCGTAATTTGTCAGATATTTGGAATTGAAATAGCATCTATGTAGTAGAGCGAGAGCATTTTTTGGAAGCTGAAGCAGACTCATCCTGACAGAAACTTACTGACATATTTTGAATAAAATGAAGCTCGCAATTGTCGTAGACTATCAGTTATTTGCAATTGAAAAGTGAAACTATTCAGTAGGTCGAAAGGTGCCTTTAGAAGAAAAAGGGTTCTTGCAGATGATAACTTACTTCCGTATTTAAGAATAAAATGAAAGAAAGGAATTGTCGTAAATTGTCAAATATTTACAATTGAAAAGTGAGGCCATTCAGTTAGGGGAAGCGAGTGTTTGGAAGCTGAAGCAGACTTTTGCTGGTCGATAATTAGTGACATATTTAGGAATAAAAAAGGAACAGAATTGCAACAAATTGTTAGATATTTACCATTGAAGTGATTCCATTTAGTAGTGCGAAAAGAGATTTTCGAAAACAATGGAGATCTAACTGATCCTTAGTTACTGATAAATTTACGAATAAAATGAAAAATAAGAATTGTCGTAAATTCTCAGATATTAACAATTGAAATGTAAGTCGATTCAATACGCCGAGAGGAGTGATTGGAAGCTGAAGCATACTCTTGGTCATCCTTGCATCAAGACCTATTTAAGAATAAAAAAACGCAATTGTCGTAAATAGTCACATATTTACAATTGTAAAGAGAAACCTATTCAGTGGAGCAAAGGAGTGTTTAGGAATTGAAGAAGACTTGGTGGTGGTTCGTTGCTGACATATATATGAATAAAATGAAATAACGAAATTGTTGTCAATTGCGAGAATATACAAATCATAAGTGATTCCATTCAATAGGGCAGAGGGAGTGTTTGTAAAGTGAAGTAAACTCTTGCTTATCGTTACTTATTTACATATTTAAGAATACAATGATAAAATTGAACTCTTCTACGTTGTAACATATATAGACTTAAAAAGTTTTTCTATTTTGCATGGTGAAAATAATGTTTGGGAGATCAAGCAGACATTAGGTGATCATTACTTACTGACGTCTTTAAGAATAAAATGAATGAACGAAATTATCCTAAATTGTAAGATGTTTACAATTCAAAACTGAGTCTATTCAGTAGGGCGAATGTAGAGTTTGGAAGATGAAGTAGACTCTTGGAGGTCATTACTGACTGACATATTTAAGAATAAAATGAATGAAAGATATTGTCGTAAAATTACAGATAATTACAAACGAAGGGTAAGGACATTCAGTAAAGCGAAAAGAGTGTCAATTGCCTGTCAACTGTAAATAGCGGACAATTTACGACGTTTCCCTTGTTTCATTTTATTGCTGAATATGTCAGTAACTACCTATCTGGAAGTTTTCTTCAGCTTGCACTCAGATTTCGTCCTGTTGGATGAACTCAATTTTCAATTGTAAATATCGGACTATTTACGACAATCCAATTCTTACATTTTATTTTTAAATATGTCAGTAAGTTACGATCAGCAAGATTCAGCTTTCAAACACTCTTTTCGCCCTACCACATACATGCAATTTCAATTCTAAATATCTGGCAATTTACGACAACTCCGTTATTTCATTTTATTCTTTTATATATAAGGTACTAAAAGTCAGCTAGAATCTTCTTGTGCTCTAAACACTCCTTTGCCCCTACTTTATAGGTTCGCTTCTCAATTGTAAATATGATACAAATTACAACAATTTCATTCTTTCGTTTTATTCTTAAATATGACTTCAACCAAGGACCACTAAGAGTCTGCTTCAGGTTTCAGACACTTTTTTGCCTTACTGAATCGACTTACTTTTCAATTGTAAGTATCTGATTATTTACGGCAGTTCAGTTCTTTTATTTTATTCATAATTATGTGAGTGACTAAGTTCAGTATAAGTCTAATTACTTCAGCTTCCAATCATTCCTCTTGCCCTATATTTTGGTACCACTCTTCAATTAAATATATCTGACAAATTACTACAATTCCGTTATTTCATTTCATTCTTTAATATGTCAGTAAAAACGATCAACAAGAGTCTGCTTCATTTTCCAAACACTGCTATCGCTTTACCAAAAGGCATCATTTTTAAATTGTAAATATCTGACCAATTGCGCCGATTCCGTTCATTCATTTGATTTTTAAATATATCTGAAACTAAGGACTAGCAAGACTCTGCTTAAATATGCCAGTAACTAAGGATCAAAAAGAGCCTGGTTCTTCCAAACACTTCTCTCGCCTTATTGAATATACTCACTTTTCAATTGTACATATGGAAATTTACGACAATTCCGTTCTTCCGTTTTTAAAAAATAAGTCAGTGATAACCGATCAGCGAGAGTACCTGATCTTCCAAACACTTCTTTCTTCCTATTTAATGGACTTACCTTACAATTGTTAATATCCGACTATTTGTGGCAATAACGTTCTTTCATTTTATCCTTCAATATCTCCGTAATTAATGGTGAGTAGCAGTCTACTTCAGCTACCAAACACTCCTTTCGCCCCATTTACTGAATGGCCCCATTTTTCAATTACAAATATCGGACAATTTACGACAATTCCTTTCCTTCATTCTATTCTTAAATACGTCAGTAATTATCTTCATGAGTCATTTTTCTTCCAAACACACCTTTCCCCCTAGTGAATAAATTCACTTTTTTATTGTAAATATCTGATAATCTACTACAATTCTGTTCTTTCATTTTATTCTTAAATATGTCTCCAACTAATATTCAGCAAGAGTCTAATTCAGCTTCGAAACACTCATTTCGTCCTACCGAATGGAATAACTTTTCATTTAAAAAAGAACTGAGAACTTACGACAATTTCCTTCCCTCATATTATTCTTAAATATGCCAGTACCTAACGATCAGCAAAAGTCTGCTACATTTTTGAAACACACCTTTCGTGATAGATATGGCCTCACTGTTCAACTTTTATAATCTGACAATTTACGACAATTCCGTTGCATCATTTTGTTCTTAAATTCGTGAGTAAATAATGATAACCAAGAGTGTGCTTCATCTTCCAAACACTCCTTTTGCCCTACTGAATGGACTCACTAACCAATTGCAAATATCTGACAAATTACAATTCCGTTCTATCATTTTATTCTTAAATATATTATTAACCAGCGATCTGCAAGAGTCTTCTTGAGTTTCCACACTCCCTTTGCCCAGCTGAGTTCACTCACTTTTGTCAGATATCTGACAATTTTCGAGAATTTCGTTCTTTAATTTCTTTTAACAAAAGAAACACTGACCAAAGCTTAAACCACAATTTATTTTAAATTATAATAACAGTTTTGGATATCTAACATATCCCTCTTCAGATATTATATTTTGTTAAAATAATCAATCCAGGACCATGGATAGTCTTACTATTCCATTTCTTCTTAAGTACGGTCTCAACTAGTGACCGCCAACAGAATGCAACAGCTTCCAACCACTTCTTTCGACTTAGTGAATGGACTAACTTTTCAATTCTATATATTTGCTATTTACGACAATTCCTTTATTTCATTTTATTCTTAAATATGAGAGTAACGAATGGTCAACAAGAGACTGCTTCATGTTCAAAACAGTTCTTTCGCCTTATTGAATGACCTCACCTTTAAATGTAAATATCTGACAAATTGGGACTATTCCGTTCCTTCATTTTATTTCTAAATATGTCAGAAACTAACTTTCAGTAATGGCCCTCTTCGGGTTTCAAAGACTCCTTTCGCTCTCTTGAATAGACTCGCTTTTCAAGTGTGACTGACATTTTACGACAATTCCATTGTTTCATTTATTTCTAAATATGTCGAACCAACGATCAGCAAGAGTGCGTTATCTTCCAAACACTCTTTTCAACATAGTGAAGAGACTCGGTCTTCAGTTGTACATATCCAGTAATTTCCGACAATTGCGTTCTTTCATTTTATTCTTAAACATGTCGGAAACTAACGATCAACATGAGTCTGCTTAATATTCTAAACACTCATTTCACGTAACTGTATGGACTATCTTTTCATTGGTAAATATCTGACAATTGACGACAATTCCGTTCTTTCACTTCATTCTTAAATATGTCGGCAACTACCTATGAGGCAGAGTTTACTTCAGCTTCCAAACACTCGTTTCTCCTTCCTGAATGGCCACACTCTTCAATTCTAATTACCTGACAATGTACGACAATTCCTTCCATTCATTTTATTCTTAAATACGTCGGCAAGTAATGTTAACCAAGATTTTATTTCTTCCAAACTCGTCTTTCACCATACAGATTAGACACACAATTTAATTGTAAATATCTGATAAACTACGACAATTCCGTTCTTTCATTTTAAACATAAATATGTGTGTAACTAACGACCAGCAAGAGTCTACTCCTGCTTCCAAACCCTCTTTTGGCCCTGCTGAATGGAATCGCTTCTCATATCAAAATACCTGACAATTTACAACAATTCCGTTCTTTTATTTTATTCTTAAATACATCAATACCTAATGATCAGCAAGTGTCTCCTTCAGCTTCCAAACACTTCTTTCGCCTTAGTGAATAGACTCGCTTTCCAATTGTAAATATCTGTCAATTTGTGACAATTCCGTTGTCTCATTTTATTCTTACATATGTCAGTCTCTAACGATCTCAAAATATCTACTTCATCCTCCAACCACTCGTTTCGAACTGCTGAATCGACACACTATTGAATTGCAACTATGAGAACTCCGTTCTTTCATTTATTCTTAAGGATGTGAATAATAGCAATCAGCAAGTCTGCTTCAGCCTCGAAATGCTACTTTCGCCCTACTGAATCGACTCACTTTTTAATTGCAAATATGACTACGTAAGACATTCCGTTCTTTCATTTTTAAAATAAATCAGTGGCTAACGATCAGCTAGAGTCTGCTTCGAATTCCAAACACTATTTTTGTTCTGCCTCTGCCAAGTGAACTTTGTGGTGGACAAACACCGTGTGCGTGGGTTTTCTCGGGGTTCTCCCGTTTCCTCCCACTTTCTTCATTCCACCATTTCATTCATTACTCATCATCACCGTCTCCTTTAGCCTAACCGGCATAACCGTGGGACGTAAAACTCAAAGATTTCATTTCATTTTTTCACTATTTTTGTTCTACTGAATGTACACACTATTGAATTGTAAATATCTGACAAATTACGGTAATTCCGTTATTTCTTTTTACTTTTAAGAAACAAACAAACGACAGTAACAAAGGACCAACAAGATTCCGCTTCATCTTCCAAACACTTCTCTAGCTTTACGGAAAGGCCTTACTTTTCAATTCCAAATATCTGACAAATTACAACAATTTCGTTCTTTCATTTTATTCTTAAATATATCAGAAAAAAAGGATCAGCAACACTCTGCTTAATTATGGCAGTAACTAGCGATCAACAAGTACCTGCTCCAGCTTCAAAACACTTATCTCGCCTCACTGAATGTACTCACGTTTCAATTGCAAATATGACAATTCACGAGAATTCCGTTCTTTCATTTCTTTAGAAACAATCAGCGACCAGCGACCACCAACAGCGCTAAAACTTACGAACATTCCCTTTGCCGTACTGAATGGTTTTACTTTAGAACTGTAATATTTGAAAATTTGAGACAATAACGTTCTTTCATTTTATTCTTAAATATGTCAAGAACTTAAGATCAGCAAGAGTCTGCATCATCTTCCAAAAACTCCTCTCCATTGTATATATCTGACTATTTGGACAACTCCGTGATTTCATTTTATTTTTAAGTATCTCAGTAACTAACGATTACGAAAAGTCCACTACATCTTCCAAACACTCGTTTTGCGTTACTTAATGGCCTCAGTTTTCAATTGTAAATATCTTATAATTTACGACAATTACGTTTTTTCATTTTATTCTGAAGTATGTCAGCAAATAATGATCACCAAGAGTGTGCTACATTTTTCAAACACTTCATTCGGCTACTGAAGTATCTCACTTTTCAATTGTAAATATCTAACAATTTAAGAAAAATCCATCCTATGGTTTTATTGTTAAAAATGTCGGTTACTTGCAATTAGCAAGTGTCTACTTCAGCTTCAAAACACTCATTTCGTTCTAATGGGTGACATCATAAAAGAAATGAAAAAATTGACAATTTGTCGCAATTCCGTTCTTCCGTTGTATTCTTAAATATGTCACTAACTAACGATCTGCTGGAACTATTTCAGCTTTGAAACACTCCTCTCGCATTACCGAATTTCCTCAATTTTCAATAGTGAATATCTGACATATTACGAAAATATTTTTTTATTTTATTCTTAAGGAGGTCAGAAGTAATGACCCTCAAAAGTCTACTTCATCTTCCAAACTCTCCATTCGTCCTAATGAATAGACAGTTTCCAATTGCAAATATCTGACAACTTACTATAATTTCTTTGATTCATTTTATTATTAAGTAGGTCAGCAAGTAATGATCAGGTAGAGTTTGCTTCGTTTTCCAAACACTCTTTTCGCCATGCGAAATGGACTCCCTTCTTAAATGTAAATATCTTACAACGTATCACAATTTCGTTCTTTCATATTTTTCTTAAATATTTCAGTAACTAACCAGAAGCAAGAGTTTACTTCAGCTCTTAAAAACTCATTTTGCCCTATTGAATAGAATCACTTTTCTGTTGTAAATATCGGACAATTTAGGACAATTTCGTGATATCATTTTATTCTTATATATGTCAGCAGCGAACAATCAGCAAGTCTTTTTCAGGTTCTAAACACTCCTTTGGCCCTAGTGAATAGGTTTCTCTTTCCAATTGTAAGTATGTGGCAAATTTCGACAATTGCGTCCTTTCACTTTATTCTGAATTATATCTTCAACTAACGATAAGCAAGAATCTACTTCAGCTTCCGACCTCACATTTAGGATTACTGAATGACTCACTTAGAATTGTAAATATTTGACTATTTACTACAATTCCCTTCTTTCTTCCTATTCTTGAATATGTCAGTAACTAACGATCTCCAAGAGTCTTCTACAGTTTCCACACTCCTTTCGCCCTGTTGAGTGAACTCACTTTTCAATTGTAATTATCTGGATTTACAAGACCTCCGATCTTCCATTTTTTACATATCTCAGTAACTAACGATTTAAAAAAGTATACTACGTCTTTAAAACACAGCTTTCGGCTTACTAAACGGGCTCGCTTTTCTTTTGTAAATATTAGTGTATTTACGGCAATTTCGTTCTTGTATTTTATTCCTAAATATGCAGGAACTAACGACCAGCAAAAGTCTATTTCAGGTTCCAAAAACTACTTTTCTCCTACTGAATGACCTCACTTGTTAATTGTAAATATCTGACAATTTACGACAATTAAGTTCTTTCATTGTGTTTTTAAATACGTAACTAACTAGTTATCTTCAAGAGTTCTTTTTCTTCCAAACACATTTTTGACCCTACTGAATAGATTCACTTTTCAATTGTAAATAGCACATAGTCTACGACAACTTCGTTCTTTCATTTTATTCTTAAGTATCTCTTCAACTAACAATGCGCAAAAGTCTACTTCATCCTTCAAACACTCCCTTTGCTTTAGTGAATTAGCTCACCTGCCAATTGTAAAAATCTGACAATTTACGACAATTTTCTTGTTTCGTTTTATTCTTGAATATGTCAGTACCTAACGATCTGCAAGACTGTACTTCAGCTTCCACACTCTTCTTACCCTGTAGAGTGAACACATTTTTCTGGCGTAAATATCTGAAACTTTAAGACAATTACGTTCTTCTATTTTGTTTTTTAAAATGTCAGAAACTAACGATCAGCAAGAGTCTACCTCGGCTTCCAAACGCTTCCTTCCTGCTTAGTGGACTAACTTTTCAATTATAAACTTCCGAATTTTTCGACAGTTCAGTTCCTTCATTTTACTCTTAATCATGTCAGTAACTACCAATCAGCAAGAGTCTATTTCAGCTTCGAAACACTCCTTTCGCTTTACTGAATGGCCAAAATTTTCAATTGAAAATATATATGACATTTTAGGACAATATCTTTCTTGCATTTTGTTCTTCAATACGTCAGTAAGTAATGATCTCCAAGTTTCCTTTTTTTTCCAAACACACCTTTCGCCCTACTGAAAAAATCACTTTTCGTTGTAAATAACACATGGTCTACGAAAGTTTCGCTCTTTCATTTTATTCTTAAATATGTTTTCCAAAAACGATCAGCAAGAGTCTACTTCAGCTTCCATATACTCCGATCCTTCTGAATGGAATAAATTTTCATGTCAGAATAAGTAAAAATTTACGACAATTTTTTTCTTTCATATTATACTTAGATATATCAGAATCTAAAGATCAGGAAGAGTCTGCTAGATCTTTGAAACACTCCCTTCACCATACAGATGTCTGCACTGTTCAATTGTAAAGATATGAAAATTTACAACAATTCAGTAGTTACATTTTATTCCTTAAATATGTCAATAAGTTCCAATCAACAAAAGTCTGCAGCAGCCTCCTATCATTCCTTTGGTAATAATATATTGTATTGCTTCTTTAATTGTAAATGTTCGACAAATTACGAGAATGCCGTTATTCCTTTTTATTCCTTAATATGTCAGTAACTAACGATCAACAAGAGTCTTCTTCATCTACCAAACACATCTCTCGCCTTAGCGATTGGGCTCACTTTTGTAAATATGAGACAAATTACGACAATTCGATTCTTATATTTTATTCTTAAATACGTCAGTAAGTAATGATCACCAAGAAACTGTTGCATCTTGTAAACACTCTTTTCGGGATACTAAGTGAACTCAATTCCCAATTGTAATATACTGAAAATTTAAGACAACTCCGCTCTATCGTTTTATTGTTAAGAACTTCAGTAACTTACGACTTGCACAACCTACTTCAGCTTCAAAACACATCTTTTGTTCTACAGAATTCCATCAGTGTTCAGTTATAAATATCTGACACTTTACGACAATTCCGTTCTTCCATTTTATTCTTAAATATGTCAGTAACTAATGATCTACAAGAGTGCGCTCAATTTCCAAACACTGATTTCGCCTTACGCAGTGGACTCACTTTTCAATTGTAAATATCTGACAATTTTTCACAACTCCGTTCCTGAATTTTGTTTTAAATATGTCAGTAATTAACTATTGGGAAAGGTCTGCTACATCTTCCAAAAACTCCTTTCGCCTTCCTGAAAGGCATCACTATTAAATTTTAAATATCTATAATTTTCGACAATTCCATTCATTCATTTCATTCCTAAATACCTGAGTAAATGATGTTCACCAAGAGTCTGGTCCATCTTCCAAACACTCCTCTCGCCCTACTGAATGAACTCATTTTGCAACCGTAAATATCTGAGAATTTAAGACAAATTCTTACTATCGTTTTATTCTTATAAATGCCAGTAAACTACGATCCGCAACAGTCTACTTCAGATTCTAAAACATTCCTTTCGTTCTACAGAACCTACCACCTGCAGAACATAGTTATGCAGAACTTTCCTTACTAACAAACTTCTAAGGTGGCAGATAAGTGCATTGGTAAATATGGTAAATATGTGACAATTTACTCAATTCCTTTCCTTCATTTATTCTTAAATGAGTCACTACCGAACGATCAGCTAGTCTGCTTAATCTTCCAAACACTTCTTTCGCACTACTGAATTGTCCCACTTTTCAATTGGAAATTTCTCGTAATTTGCGACAATCACGTTCTTCCATTTTATACTTAAGTATGTCAGCAACTAAGGATCAGCAAGAGTGCTTCATTTTCACAACATTCCTTCCCCTATAAATCGGACTCAATTTTCAATTGTAAATATCTGACAATTGACGACAATTCTCTTCCTTCAATTCATTCTTAAATATGCCAGTAACTTAGACCAACAAGAGTATGGTATCCTCGTCGCCATAAGTGCCTTTACATCGCAGTGACGGGTATGTGACCGCGCAGTACTCCAAGGAAGGGATGGTTGTATAAGAATTTGTGATTAATTTTGAAGAGTTTTTATTTTGACTAGGGAATTAACATAGGTGAAGGGAGTAGACACAGATTTGAAGCATCAGTTCACTGTTATTGAAGCATCAGTGCACGAAAAGATTCGTATTCTCAGTTTTTCTATTTATTGTTTCATATGTTAAGTTAAACACCACAATATGTATCACTGATATCGCAGATCGTATTATTTTTTAAAATCGTGTTTGTAACCTATTGTCAAAACATTCATCTCCAGACATGATGTAGAGAGAAGAGAAAGAGATACGACATCTGTAATATATGTATATGTGATTCACTAAGTAACTGTAGAAATTAGTTAAAGGACACATAAGAGAGCGAAAAGGAGCTCTAGAAGTCTGAACTTTTTAGAAACGTCCTAGATAGGTGAAAATATAGTTAAAAATTGCAAAAGGTATCATGTAAATTACCTCTCTTTTCTTATATTCTAGTATACTTTTTCTTTCACATCCAAACATCTCTATTCAGAATTACGAGATAAAGGTAAAGAGAGAAACATTCCCATTTCAAGAATTATATAGGAAAAAAATCTTTTGACTTAGACTAGATTCGAACTCGCAACCCTTGAATCCATGGCTCAGCGCTCTACCGATTGAGCTAACAA
This sequence comes from Thermobia domestica, assembly GCF_964235325.1. Taxonomy (NCBI): domain Eukaryota; kingdom Metazoa; phylum Arthropoda; class Insecta; order Zygentoma; family Lepismatidae; genus Thermobia; species Thermobia domestica. Next base: position 193,116,532 of record NC_137456.1, read on the forward strand.
CTACTGTCGGAAAAGCCAGATTTCTACAACTACCGGTTGCTGAATGGTGTGTATTAACCAAGTTTGCCGAGATAATTGCTTCATATATCTATAATAATAATAATAATAATAATAATAATAATAATAATAATAATAATAATAATAATAATAATAATAATAATAATAATAAAGCAGAAGAAGAACAGAATCTAAAAAGTCACATATGTTAAAAGTTTGACGTGCAGAGTAAGTCCTACTATGAGATTTTATTAATTATATATAATAAATGTAAGCGTGGTTTATACGTGTGTGCTACTCAAACTGCGCAACTCACTACCTAGTCCCATAAGGGTTGTACGCGTATGGTAGAGTAGCCTTGCGTCCTCCAACCGTGAAGAATGTTTCTGTTTGAACCTATGCGTGTCCTAAGAGGAAGGAGAAGATTGAAAGAAAGAAAAGTGGTTTAGAAATTATGCAAACGTAGAATATCTCACGAGGCGATTTGATATAGAGTTCAGCGTGTCTTTCAGCTACTACTCTATACAAGACGTACATCTACGACTTAACGTGGAACCCGAACCACACGACTCTGACGGGAATCGAAACCCGTATCACCTCGAGTTCTATCATTGGAGACACAGGAACATGTAAGAATAATCGAAAATTAACGATATTAATGTTAAATCCATAGCTTTTGAGTGCATGAATCATGTATGATACCCTCTATATCGTTCACATCAAATTTTAGCATTATCTGCATGGAGGTTTAATGGGAGGGGTGAAAATTAAAAATTCCTAATTGAAATATATGAGTGTCTATTCAATAGCTTTCGGGGTCGCTGAAATGCATAATTACACTCCCGATACTATTAAAGCCCAAAGCTTTACTCTTTCGTTGGCAGGAAGTTTATTCATTTACTTAACTCAGGACACCTTAAAGTTAAGGATATGAAACTCGATGCATATATTTCTAATTCAAAATTATTAGATACGTGTTGTAGCTTAGACTTCTAAGGAGGGGAAGGGACAATTTACGCAATGATTTCCTTCACATTCGAATAAAATACTGCCCCATTATATTGCAAAAACTCATTTCGAGTGGTGTCATTCCTAATAGTTTTCCGTATTTGTTTATATCCCTAATCATTTATAACAGTATCTCACTTTTCCTGTGACGGGAGCAACACCTAAGCGAGCATTCAGTAAAGTAAATGCCATTAAAATCTATATTCATAGCACAGTGGTGCAAATAAAGTTGAGCTCTTTGGCAAGCTTTAGCATGGGAAGCGAATAAAGCCACCACATTGGAAAAGCAGCTAATGAATTCCTCTCCGGAAAAGATCACCCGCACATTTATTTTACAGGTGGTGGTTTATAGCTATACTTAAGTTTGTTGAAATTGCTCCAGTAAGGCGAGACACTGAAGTCATTCGTAACAAGGGGGAAGGGACATGTAAAAGTAGTCAAATATGAACAATATTAGTATCGAAATCATAGTTTTCGTGGTCGCAGATGAATAGTGACGCTGTCGATGTTGCTTAGGTAGAAGTTAAGCCTTGGGATGGAGGTCAGAGTGGGAGGGTGACAGGCAAAAAATAAATAAAATAAAATCCAAACATCCTATATTTGTGTCGAATATATATTTTTCGGTATCTCTGACATAAATAGTAATATTCCAGATGTGGTATATGACCAAGGTCGGCCCCATTCGCATGCGGTTTCAAAGGAGAGAATCGGTGAAGATTTCAGAACAGTTCCTTTGACTTAAGTTTCAGTACACTGAGAGGGAAGAGTGGTAACACACAAATACTGGTGTCACATTCGGACCTATCAGAGGTATGATTTCTGGGGAACTGTCGTTGCTCCAGGGAGGCATTACCCCCTGATCAGTCCCTAACATTCTTACTGCTTTACAGGGGCGTAGGCAGGAATTTATTTCAGTGATCGAAAGCATTTTTAGGGGTAAATTGTGCACTATCCAGGAGCCCATGTAGCATCGTACGTTCAACAGTACTTTTTCTGAGTCAAAACTTTGTCTCTCTCTCTCTCTCTCTCTCTCTCTCTCTATATATATATATATATATATATATATATATATATATATATATATATATATATATAACAGTAACAGGGTCGGTTATAGACATTTCGTAACTGTAAACAAATAATATTTAGGCGCCCCGCCTATATGATAATAAAAGAATTGAATGCTGTAATGGACAAAAATTCTTCAGAAAATTGTTACAATTACAAATTTCTTCAATATATAATAATTCAGTCTTCCAATGAGTATTAAAGGAAAATGGCAAAATTAAACCTAATTAACTGTGGATGAATCATGACCAAAGTTCCAGTTTTAATAATTTATATCTTTTATTATTATTATTATTATTATTAAATAAGCACAGGAAACAACTAAAATGTATACCTAAGATGTATTTTGACAAATACAGTTGAAACATAAAAGTCGAAATAGAATAAAACTAATGAGCTTCAAGTCTAACATTATCACAGGTTTGATTTTGACAAAGAGATATGCTCTTACACTTCATTAAAAGCATATTTAAATGTGTTTTCTAGTGATACAAATATGGTAATTAGCTTAATTTCTCGTTTTCTTTGTTACTGTAAAGTTCATGTTATAAAGACACTTTTCTGGCTTTCAATTTGGCAAAATCTCTTATTATTGTATCCATATCAATTTCATTCAGAATGTCATCTTCAATGGCCATCAAAGCTAGTCCATTTAATCGTTCTTGAGATATACTTGATTTCAAATAATTCTTTATTAATTTTAATTAAACAAGTTCAATACACAACAAATGACAAAAGTGTGTCTTAATTTATATGTAATTTGTCCCCGATCAGTGGCAGAACTTTAAAATCAGGTTTCTCCGCAAAAATCGACGTTCGAAATCAGGCAGTAACACAATGTAAACACAAGTAATGATGCACCCATTGAGGTCCGAAGATTTTTTCGGAATAGCCTACAAAATGCAAATAATTTTGTGTATTTACTCCCTGAAATTATGCTAATTGGGGGATCCAGATCCTCAGACAGCCTGTTCAGTGTTTCGTCCACACATATTTTAGGGGGCCACTCCCCCCTGGAGGAGATCAAAATAATACGTCTATAATATAATAATAAATAAAAGAGTACCAGCAGTGGCCCTACTAAGTGTTCCCCGCGGAAGATGTTTTCTGAATAGAAAACTGCACCTATTAGGGATGCGCACGATACAAGATTTGTGGCTGTCTCGTCTCGAAAATGTGCTGTGAAAGTGATGGCTCAACTCGAAAAATGTATATTTCTCTATTGGAAGAGCCGTGTCTCGACTCGAATTTTATCTGGAAAATTCTGTCTCGACCTGGCCCCTTGCGCATCCGTAGCACCTATGTCGGTACATCCCTGAACACAAGTAACTAATAATCAAAACTCTTCTTTGCATTAGAATTATTACTAATTTAAAATATCGCTCCATCTAAATTTATTAGCAGAGAATGGATTAATAATTATTGTTATCTGTCATAATAAAACGAGCATCTGTATACGCTGCTGTGATTGAAAGTGAGAGTACTGAAAAAAAAATACTTGTCATCCAAATGACTTTTCGTCGCTTTCGATTATATCCTTTCAAGTTCTATACTTATATGCCACGTAAAAACTAATTGTATTCAAACAAATTTTGAAATACATGAAATTTAATTCAGACCCGTAACCGAAATGACCGTATCTTTCCATTTTAATTCAACAATTAAATTACTGCAATCAGGTTAAAATAAATTTATCAGCTTCAAAAGAATGTCGACCTGCAAATGTTTCGTTAACAGTGACTGATATTGACAACTCCCCACCTCAATATTTGTCTAATTTTGTCCAGCACTCGAAAGAAACTTTTTTAGAGCCTTCGGTTGCCTCTTATCTTCTTTCACGTTTTGTAGCTTTCTTTTCCGATAAAATGCTCACTTGGTTTTATATCCTTGGTCATTATTATTACATGAAAAACAAAGTACTATTAAAAAGTGAAAGCACACATCATTATAAATTAAAAATATAAACAAAAACGAAATGACTTAGGATAGAAATGAAAATGTTGACGAATGACAAATGACTAATAGATATTAACAAAGTGAGCATTAAGCACTGGACAGCGATTGTGAGTCATTAGGAACTTAAGTTAAAATTTCCCTCAGAAATGATTTTTAAAGAACCCATTTGTACCGCCCGTCTTTTCTTAGTATTCGCTCCACTCCCTGGACGAATGGACAAGAAAGCCTACTTGCTTGCATGGTGGCCAAAAGAATGTTTTTAGGGTGGTCATCTCCCTCGTTACTATATTACGTTTGGTATTTTTATTTGTATTAAGAAAATCTTAAGAAATTATACATATACATTATACTTGTCGTAAGCCAGGTGGGGCCTGACCCTTTCGTCCCCTTTTGGGTGCCCATGCTTGCTTCAACTTTGATAATGTGCATTTCATTTACGGTGATCTTTCTCAACCCTTAACTGTTGAGAAAGGAATGAAGAGTCTGTTATATTTGTATTTTGTGCATATGGTGGGATTGTGGAAAGAATACCAGTCTTTAGCTCTACGGTCATAGTGCTTAATACAACATCTATTGGAAAGCTAAATTTACATTGATTTTATCTCATATTCGTAAAATATCCCTTTTCCCTCTTTAAAAGATCTATCCTGTGCCATGGAAATTTTCCTCAAACTAGCATCTCTTGTGAGTGTGGCATTGGCATCAATTTCTAGAGGATATCAGGCTTAGCGCCTATTTTGAATTCTCCCTGTATGTTGTTATTGTTCTTCAAACAAGAAATTGTAATTATTAAATAATAAAGAAGAGACTCCCTATGTTGTCACCTCATCCCAATACAAATTCATGCTTACCATTCTCTTCCTAGTTTTCGTAACTTCATCAAAACAAGCTCAGCCACTCCGTTTCAGCAATTAACAAACTTCCCTATTGACCAAGATAATTGTGATGAGCTAGTCAACCACGTGCGGAGCACCAGGAAGAAGCGAAAGCAAGGAAGTAGAACAAAACCAGGGGACACGGGACCCTCGAGGTGAGAAGTGTGACAGAAGCCGCCAGAAACACACTTTGAACCCCTATTCAGAAGAGTCGTCGTAGCAGCAATTGAAAGACGGTCGGCACGCCTGGGCCCTCACCAACCATTGCATGACAGAGGTGTCATTCTGAAGAGGCCAGGACATCTGGGAGCTGTTGCCCTGAGGCCGAGAGGTTCTTCACTCTCGAACGTGAGGTCCGGGATCGATACAAGACGGAAACACTCAACGAATTGGAGGATAAGGCTTCACCCGATATTTGAAGAGGCTCATCATATCGAAATGGCTGAGGTACAGTAAAACCCTTTCCTTTCCTAACCTTTGAGTTTCTGTGATTTCTTCTATTAGAAAACATGCATTTCATTTCATTCATCCCCAATTAATTACTTCAGTGCTGTACTGCTCAGATCCCCACGTACTTTCTCTCTTGCCATGCGAAGTGCTATCCCCACATTCTTTCAGTAAAGAACTGATAATTGAGCAAATAACTGTGGTTGTAACTCCACAGTACAGTACAGCAAGAAGTTGATGTGCGAGTCCATTTCATTTGTAAAGGGGTGTTTTACAGCCAACCAAGCGAAGATTCGACTTTATTGTCCTTTTGATGTATTTTATCTGTATCTCAGTCTGTACAATATTTATTCGAAGCTATATGAGGAAAATTTTTCATCACAACATTTTTAAAATGAATATTTACATTTAAAACAAAATTCATTTTTCTAATTTGGCGCCCTGTTCACCTGGCGCCTCCTGCGAACGCGTGGTTCCCAGGATTCAAGATCCGGCCCTGCAGTAACAATGGAATTCTGTATTACCGCCCGACTATCGTTGTTGTGAATACATTCATCATAATATGACGTAGGAAAATGAGTTGCATTAAGGTCTAAGATCTAATATCAAAGTTGAAACATCGCAAGTAAAACAAAAACATATAATAGCAAAAAGTTTTGAAAATAATTTCAGTTTTAACTAGCTGCGACTACATTTAATTCAAAATTGAACTTCTGGAGCGCAACATATGAGCGTAACTAAAAGAAAAAATCAATAAGAACAGTCGGGATTTGAATCTAAAGAAAACAAGTAGAAGTCTCTTATACTAACCATTCATCTACTATATTTTGTTTACTAAAAATATTTTCCATGCAGCAAAATGCCATTTCACACTGAAACATTAACAACATAAGAACAAAGTTTTCAAGAAAATTTGCCAAAGCTTATGTATTAAAAGTATCCCGGTATTCGCCCAGTGGTACTGCAAAATCACTAGTCAGGATGCCTCGTATCGAAATTTGAACCTGGAGACTCCCAATTACAAAGGTCAACGCTAACCAGTAACCTACGTTCGCTCAGTAAATGTCATGAAATTACTTTTCTGTAATTATTTTTGGAAAATGTTTATTATTTTCATGAAGCAAAGAGTGCATCTTCTACTTGGGTTGAGAACTATATACTATACTTCTAAGAGTCAACTAATAGTTGATGTTTATTATTTCCGTCGATTTCCTACGTCTGCTAAGTTATTTCAAGTTTTTTTTTAAAGTTTTCCCTTCCGGTTATGACAATGATTAGAAATGAAGAGTCCTCTTCTTATACAATTCTTGATCATTGTAACATTTTTTAGTCTAAATTCTGAATTATTGAAAATATTTAAATTAGTTAGAATGAAGAGGATAATACTAAGAAACATGATTAGAAAAAAAAGAAACATTCTTGGTTAACGAATTGATAGAATCAAGCTTTTTCAAAACACAAAAAATACTGAATGGTATGGGATGATCATGGAAAAAGTAAAAATAGCCATCGAGGACACACTAACCAACCACTGTACGCAGGTAAGTCAAGGTTCGTTAACTTGAAAATGAAATGAAATGAAATCTTTGAGTTTTACGTCCCGCGGTTATGCCGGTTAGGCTAAAGAAGACGGTGATGATGAATAATGAATGAAATGGTGGAATGAAGAAAGTGGGAAGAAACGGGAGAACTCCGAGAAAACCCATGCACACGGTGTTTATCCACCACAAAGTTCACTTGGCGGGGACTGGGATCGAACCCGTGACCCCAAGCACCAGAGGTGAACGTTCTATCACTGATTCTTAACTTGGTAGACGTATATGAAGGAATCACTAACAGAAAATAGCTGATAGCTTTACGCCTAACCATCTCAGCGACCTCGAAACTATGAAGTCTACATGAACATCGGTTGTCGTTTTCGATCATTTTATATGTTATTCCCTTCCAAGTTCGCAAGGTGTCTTGCCCCTTATCCCATGCATGAAAAGCAAATGATATTTTCGCCAGCCAGGGGCAGGGAAGGAAGAACGCACACAACTCGCTGTATAGCTTTAGGGCAAATACCTAAAGGCACAAGCAATAAACCACTTGACCAAGCGCAATGTTGCCAAACATAAGACAGGGTAAGCCCACGCTCAGCCTGCTCGACACAAAATCACTGACCCTTCGAACAAGATAACATTATTGCTCTCTCAGAGTCAGGTTTTAATTGCATTTGTGTTGAAGTACGTTTTCTTTGATTTTTAAACATTTGATGAATTTCTTACACACTGTTGTGTATGATATTTTCTATGTGGAATATTATTGAGTATTTTCTACTGTACACATTGTGTAAATAGAACTCATCTGTATTTCTTACATTGACTTTGAAAACTTTAGTAATGCCCTCATGCGCTCTGTACGGCTTTAAAATGAACACACGAAATAGAAAAGTTGGTGAAGCGAATGTCAAGTTCCGTTCATTTCCAAAGCAGGGAGATTTACAGCAATTGTAAAGCAATAGGGGTGTAATTTTGTCATCTATGGTTGGAACCAAAAAGCCGTAGGTCCACGCTGCTTATGCCCTCAGCAGAGCTGAGCTGACTTTGAGTTTAACATCCCGTTCAGCAGCGAGGCTATATGATATGTAGACCTACTGGTTAACGTGGAATCCGAATCACATGAGCTTTCACCGGGAATCGAACCTGGGTCTCCCACGCCAAACGCGCGTACGCTAAGCTTGTGCCCTTAGTTTTATGAATTTTACCAAATGAATGAATATCTACATATTTTAACACAGTATATGAGTTCTTTGCTATATTGCTTTTGTAGTAATATTTTTGTCATTAATTTGCTTATTATGTATCTTTCTATATAAAATAACAAGTTCTGGCTGGCTGATTGATCAACGCTAGGCCAAACCGCTTAAGCTAAAAACTTGAAGTTTAGAAAGGGCATATGATTTGTAAAGTAAGGTCCCACTAAAAGAAGAATATTTGGAAATTTGAAGGGAAAAGGGAGAAAGAGGAGTGGCAATTATCTTAAAATGCCCATACCTTGGAATCTTTGAGTGTTAACGACATGAAATTTGGTATATGGACTTTTCATTTAAAATAATTAGTTATGTATGTAAGCGTTTTTATGATATTTGCCCTAGAAAGGAAGAAAATAGGGTAAAGTTACAATTGTTATAATTGGATGGTCATAACTCGAAAATCGTAAAGGTTATTGACATGAAAATTGGTTGAGTTGATTTTGAGTTTAACGTCCCATTCAGTAGCGAAGCTATATGAAACGTTAACCTACTGATTAACGTGGAATTCGGAATACATGAGCTCCCGCCGGGAATGAAAATTGGTGTTTAGGTTTTGCAAGTAAAACAATTAAAGACATGTTTCTGCGTTTTTTCATTTTTCCTTAAAAAAAAGGTTTAAATTCTAATTGGTAAAATAGAATGGCCATATTCCAAAATCCCTTAAGGGTAGAAACATCTTGATTAAAGATGTATTTCAGCGTTTTATATATATTACGGTTAGAAGAAAAACAGCAGGAAGACAAAGTTGGGAGTTGATATTGTTACAATAAGATAGCCATATCTCGAAACCACTTAAGATCAGAGGATATGAGAAGTGAGAGGTCGGAGAAAGAGCAAATGCAAGCGTCTGGGAGCGGACTCCCCGCCTAGCCGAAAGCAAGTTATGCAATAAAAAAATTTGCATCAGTTAGACTTTACACGGCGGTTTCTGGGTGTTGGTTTTTGAAGCTCCAAGTTAATCATATAACTTCAATTTACATGTCTTTATTTTCTAAACCTCAGCAGTTGTTTATAAGTGGGTATTTTGGACTCAAATTTTACATTTAAATTCATATGTTTTTTCGTTATTTATATCTGGTATCAACTTTGTTTTCTTTATCAGAAAGATAGAAGAAATTTTCGATTACTTTTACATGTTCCTGTGTCTCCCATGATAGAACTAGAGGTGATACGGGTTTCGATTCCCCTCAGGAGTCGTGTGGTTCGGGTTCCACGTTAAGTCGTAGATGTACGTCTTGTATAGAGTAGTAGCTGAAAGACACGCTGAATTCTATATCACCTCACCTCGTGAGATATTCTACGTTTGCATAATTTCTAAACCACTTTTCTTTCTTTCAATCTCCTCCTTCCTCTTAGGACACGCATAGGTTCAAACAGAAACATTCTTCACGGTTGGAGGACGCAAGGCTACTCTACCATACGCGTACAACCCTTATGGGACTAGGTAGTGAGTTGCGCAGTTTGAGTAGCACACACGAATAAACCACGCTTACATTTATTATATATAATTAATAAAATCTCATATTAGGACTTACTCTGCACGTCAAACTTTTATCATATGTGACTTTTTAGATTCTGTTCTTCTTCTGCTTTATTATTATTATTATTATTATTATTATTATTATTATTATTATTATTATTATTATTATTATTATTATTATTATTATTATAGCAATATGAAGCAATTATCTCGGCAAACTTGGTTAATACACACAATTCAGCAACCGGTAGTTGTAGAAATCTGGCTTTTCCGACAGTAGTTGTTAGCTCAATCGGTAGAGCGCTGAGCCATGGATTCAAGGGTTGCGAGTTCGAATCTAGTCTAAGTCAAAAGATTTTATTCCTGATATAATACTTGAAATGGAAATGTTTCTCTCTTCGACTTTATCTCGTAATTCTGAATAGAGAAGTTTGGATGTGAAAGAAAAAGTATACTAGAATATAAGAAAAGAGAGGTAATTTATATGATACCTTTTGCAATTTTTAACTATATTTTCACCTATCTAGGACGTTTCTAAAAAGTTCAGACTTCTAGAGCTCCTTTTCGCTCTCTTATGTGTCCTTTAACTAATTTCTACAGTTACTTAGTGAATCACATATACATATATTACAGATGTCGTATCTCTTTCTCTTCTCTCTACATCATGTCTGGAGATGAATGTTTTGACAATAGGTTACAAACACGATTTTAAAAAATAATACGATCTGCGATATCAGTGATACATATTGCGGTGTTTAACTTAACATATAAAACAATAAATAGAAAAACTGAGAATACGAATCTTTTCGTGCACTGATGCTTCAATAACAGTGAACTGATGCTTCAAATCTGTGTCTTTACTCCCTTCACCTATGTTAATTCCCTAATCAAAATAAAAACTCTTCAAATTTAATCACAAATTCTTATACAACCATCCCTTCCTTGGAGTACTGCGCGGTCACATACCCGTCACTACGATGTAAAGGCACTTATGGCGACGAGGATACATATTCCAAGCATTCCTTTCGCTGTACTGAAACGACTCACTTTTCTATTGTAAATATCACACTTACGACAATTCCACTGTTTAATTTTATTCTAAAATATGTAAGTAACTAACAATTTACAAGAGTCTGCTTCAGCTGCCACACTCCTTTCGCCCTACTGAGTAGTCTCGTTTTACATTTGAAAATTTCTGACAATTTCCAAGAACTCCGCTCTGTCATTTTACATTTAAGTATCTCAGTGACTAACGATAAGCAAAACTGTGTTTAATCTTTCAAACACTCCCTTCACCCTACGGAATGGACACATCTTTTCAATAGTAAATATCTGATAATTTACGACTATAATGTTCTTGCATTTTATTCTTAAATATGTTGCCAACTAACGTCAGGAAGAGTCTACATCAGCTTCCAAAATCTTTGGATTCTTGAATAGTCCGTGTTTCCAATTGTAAATATCTGACAATTTTCGCACATTCCGTTCCTTCATCTTATTCTAAATATGTCACTAACTGACGATGAGCAATAGTCTACTTCAGTTTCCAAGCAATCACTTGGGCTTCCTAAATTTACTCGCTTTTCAATTCTAAACATCTGACAAATTACGACAATTCCGTTCTTTCATTTCATTCTTAAATAACTCAGAAAGAGTCTACTCCAATTACTAAATGCTCCTTTTTCCCTACTCAATGGAATTACTTTTCATTAGAAAATGTCTTCAAATAAAGATCTGCAAAAGTTTCCTTCAACTTTTAAACAGTCCTTTCGCCCCTCTAAATAGACTTAGTTTTCAAATGTAAATATGTGACAATGTACGACAATACCGTTGCTTCATTTCATTGTTAAATATGTCAGTAATTAAAGATCTGCGAGAGTCTGCTTCAATCTTTGAAACATTCTGTTAGCCACTTTTCAAATGTAAAAATCTTACAATGTAAGACAATTCCGTTTTTTCATTTTATTATTAAATATGTCATTAACTAACAATGACGAAGAGTCTTCATCTTTCAAACACTCCTTTAGCCTTATTGAATGGAATCTTTTTTCAATCGTAATTTAAGTGAGAATTTACGACAATTTCCTTTTCATTTTTTTAAATATGTCACCCTCTAACGATCATGAGCACCATGCTTCATTTTCCAAACACTCTTTTGTCCCTACTCAATGGAATCACTTTTCAATTATAAATATCTGAGAATTTACAAGTCCGTTTTTTAAATTTTATTCTTAAATATGTCTTCTACCTAAGGTCACCAACTGTCTTGTTTATATTCCAAACACTCATTCGCTCTACTACCTGAAATTTACAATAAGTCCGTGCTTTCATATTTTTAAATAACTCAGTAACTAATGATTAGCAAGGGACTGCTGCATCTTCCAAAAACTCCTTTCGCCTTACTGAAATGCCTTATTTTTCGTTTGTAAATATCTGAAATTTATAACATTTCCGCTGTTTCATTTTTATTTTTAAATACGGCAGTAAGTAATGATCACGAAGACTCTGCTTCATCTTCCATACACTTCATTCGCCCTACTGAATAGACTCACTTTTCAACTGTAAATATCTGAAAATTAAAGACAACCTGGTCCTATGATTTCATTCCCAAAAGTGTCAGTAAGTAACGATCAGCAAGAGTCTGCTTGAATTTCAGAACACTCATTTTGCCCTACTGAAGGGCTGACCTTTCAGATCCAGATATGACAACCAACGACAATTCCGTTCCTTAATTTTTGATAAACAAATTAGTGACTAGCGATCAGCAAGAGTCTGCTTCATCTTCCAAACACTACCTTCGCTGTATTGAGTAGACTCACTTCTCAACTGTGATTATCTCACACTCTACAACAATTCCGTTCTTTCATTTTATTCTCAAATATTATAGTAACTAACGATCAACAAGGGTCTGCTAGATCTTCTAAACACTCCTTTCGTCTTACTAAATGGACTCACTTCCAAATTGTAAAGGTTTTACCATTTACGACAGTTCCATATTTTCATTTTATTCTTAAATATGTCAGTAAGTAACGGTCTGACAGTTCTGGTTCAATTTCGTCACACCTTTCGCCTTACTGACTGGACTCTCTTCATAATACTATATATCTCAAAATTTATAACTCCGATCCTTCTTTTTATTTTCAAATATCTCACTGACTAACAATCAGCACGACTGTTCTCATCTTCCAAACACTCGCTTCGCCCTACTAAATGGACTCACTTTTCTATTGTAAATACGTGACAATTTACGACTGTTCCGTTCTTTCATTCATTTTTATATTTGTCTTCAAATAACGATATGCAAGTCTCCTTGTATTTCCAAACACTCCTTTCTCCGTGGAAAATAGACTCAGTTTTCAAATGTAAATATCTGAAAATGTTCGACAATTCCGTTCTTTCATTTTAATGTTAAATATTTCGACAACTACCGTTCATCAAGAGTCTAGTTCAGTTCTATACACTCGTTTCGCCCTACTGAATAGACTCTCTTTTCAATTGTAAATATCACAGAATATACGAAAATTCCGATCTTTCATTTTGTACTAAAATATATAAGTAACTAACGATCAGCAAGAGTCTGCTTCATGTTCTGAACTCTCTTTTCGCCTTAATGAGCGGACTCACTTTTCAATTGTAAATATCTGAAATGCCGATAATTCCTTTCTTTCATTTTATTCTTACATACGTAACTAAGTTATGATCACCAAGATGCTCCTCAGCTTCCAAACACTCCGTTCGCCCTAGTGAGTGAACTCAGTTCAAATATATATCGGGTGATTCCGTTAGTCCGTACCAGGCCTTTAAATCGAAAACTGTCGTAGTTCTGTATAAACTCAAAAACACGTGTCCCATTAGTTGCAAAGGACAACAGAGCGAAGTAAAAATTTTCGTCTCAGGGTCTTCAAAGGGTCACAGACAAGGTGCAATTCAAAATTGTCAAATGGAGAGAGGGGTCAAGTGGTATATCACTTGAAAGCTCTTGTAAAAACAAAGAAGCTACAACAAGTCGCGGTTTGCTACGATCACCCTATGAAACATGGAGGCGGGCCAAATGTCATCAAAAGTTGCATTGAAATGAATGTGAAAAAACACATATTGCAGTAGAAATTGAGGGTAAAAGTGCTGGACAGTGCCCGGTTGCCCTGGAGAGTTGTGGTGTTCATCATGAAACACATCAGCGAGTGGCGCACACAGCCGAAATATTGAGTCAATGACACTAGTCGATCGGGAGAAAACAACTGTTTTTACCTTGCTTGCACAGAATTCTTCGAGATGTGGAACGAGACAAGCATGCTCTACCAATGTTTCCTGCATCTGTTTTTTAAGAGATCTGGGGCTCTTCCCAGATCTTGACCTTGGTGTCCGCACAGGATGTGTGTTTGAAAGGCCTTTGTCGTTAGTTGTGATATTGCTTCTTATGGTGGCCTCTCCCAAATCTCCTACACAATGGGTTCAAGGAAATTTAACACTGTATCCTCCCGACTGTCCAGTGCAACGGACGAAATATTTCGGCTCTGTGCACTACGCAATGATTTGTTTCCATGATGCACACCATAACTCTCCAGGCTACGGAATATTCCCATGTTGTTTTGTTGTGTTGTTATGGGGCATGTTGTTTTGCCTCATTTGAGAATGCATTTTCCCCCAATTCCCGACCTAGATTTGAATAATGTCACAGCCTGGTTCGTCTGTGTACCTATCTTAAGCTCAGTTTCCCTCAGTAACAACAGGCGAATAATGGGATTGACGCAAGGTTCCAGCCCTGTCCTTACGTGCCCTTTTCTTCCCAATGCGCCGTGTAAAAGTGAAATTCATGAGACATTAATATCGTGAAACGTACAACTTCAAATGAAATACCGAAATGAATAAAATTACACATCTTTGATAACGATTACTGCAACTCGATTGTGCTGTTTGCTGGTTTATGTTTGTTGTACAAAACATACGCCTTTCGAGAGAAACAGTCCCAGATAACCTTGAATTGAAAGGCACGAACGTGAGGTACGCCGAAACACAGTTTGTCCCACAGTAAGTTGAGCAGGCTTTGCTGAAGGGTCGTTAGTACGAATTGTAGTGAAGTACTTGAGCTGTGCAAAAGTGATACATGCTACGAATTGAGTTGTGTGTGTGTGTGTGTGTGTGTGTGTGTGTGTGTGTGTGTCAGAAGGGTTCTATTTCATTGTAGAAGGTGGCACGTACTGCCCTAATATCGTGTGTTAGTGCAGTGTCGGCTAAAGATAGCATTGTATTGGAACAATGCCATATACGAACGGGGAGGCATTTGACATGTTAATGGTGTTAAGGGAATGTAGGCAAAACTATAGAGCTGCACCCGGAATTTATAACGCAAGGTTCCCACAGCAACAATCAATTTCCCATAATGTACTTCGACGGTTAGCAAATTGTCTGAAACGAACAGGGCACATACCTCCTCAATGTAGGGGCCACAAACATGCTCCAATTGTAGATAACAACGATGTCGTTATTGATGTTTTGGCTGCTGTCCACATACGTCCTAATGCATCCTCAAGAGATATTGCCCGGGATCGCGGAATTAGTCAAACAAGTGTAGTGCGTGTACTGTGGAAGCATAACGCCACCCGCATCATATCTCCTTGTGACAGGTGCTAAGAGATGCCGATCGTAATAAGCGCCTTCAGTTTTTTAATTCGGCCCGTCAGAAATTGAGGACAAACTCAACGTTTTTCAGTATGTACGTGCTGTGGACAGACGAAGCAATATTTACAAGTGATGGTCATGACAACCTACACAGTGCGCATTATTGGGCTGCGGAGAATCCGCACTGGACACTATAGATCGACCGACAAAGACGTTGGAGTATCAATGTGTGTGGTGGTATCATGGGAACACATGTAATTGGGCCCTGGTTTATTGATGGAAATTTAACGTCGGCACTGTTCCATCAATTCTTGACAGAACATCTACAGCAACTGCTGGAAAACATCCCACTTCATGTGCGGCGTAATATGTGGATGCAATTGGATGGTTGTCCAGCGCAAGCTGCTCGTATATGCAGAGGTGCATTAAATACTTTATTTCCGCACCGTTGGTTAGGAAGAGGGTGAAATACTCCTTTCCCTCCTCGTTCTCCAGAGCTTACGTGCATGGACTATTATTTCTGCGGTCGACTCAAGGAGCTTGTTTACACGAATAGACCAACTACACCAGAAGATGTGAGGGAACGTATAATGACCACATTTCGAAGCATAAGAGAGGCAGAGCTTGAAATTGTGGGCTATAATTATCGCCGTCTGGACCGTTGTCTTGCTGTACATGGACGACAATTGCGGTAGAATGCGTTACATAACGGACAGCAGTCGTCTCCAAGATAAGTATGATATATCCTTTGTACGTTATGCGATGGTAAATTAATTCTTAAAACAACGTTAGACCTTTCAATATAATATGCTTAGCTGTCCACCATAACGCTTCCATTTCCATAATATGTTGGTTACCAGTGTTGACTACGAGACGAGACAAGACAACTCTTCATTTGTGTAGTATTGTACCCGAAAAACGTATGTTACCAAGGAAATATACCTGATCAAAATGTTCAGGGTCTTCCATCCAGCACAATCAAACAACTGCTAATTTGGAGGTGGACCCTGTCTGGATATCTAGAACTGGCTACAGTGATATGTTGTACTTTTGAATTAATCAGACACTTGTTTTTCAGTTTCTACGTCTGGCTGCCCGTTTCAGATTTATAGGGTTGGCCATATTGTTTTCAATGCAACTTTTGATGATATTTTGACCCGTCGCTATTTTCTATATTGTGATCGTATAAAATCGGGACTTGTTGTAGCTTCTTTCTCTTTTACAAGAGCTTTCAAGAGATATACCCCTTGACCCCTCCTTTTTTGACAATTTTGAGTTGGACCCCGTCTAGGACCTGCGGGAAACCCTGGGGTGAAATTATTACTGCCATCTGTTGTCATTTGAACATCATGTGACACTTGTTTTTTAGTTTTTCCGTCTGGTGGCTCGTTTCAGATTTATAAGGGTGGCCATATTGTTTTCAATGCATATTTTGATGACATTTTGACCCGCCAACATTTTGCATAGGGTGATCGTAGAGAATCGGGACTTGTTGTAGCCTCCTTCTTTTTAGAAGATCTTTCAAGCGATATACCACTTGACCCCTCTTTCCATTTGACTATTTTGAGTTGGACTCCGTCTGGGACTCTGCGTGGGATCCTGGAACAAAACTTCTACTTCGCTCTGTTTTCTTTCCAACAAATAGGATACGTGTTTTTCAGTTTACATATATTTAGGGCCGCTTACGATTTAAAGGCCTGGTACGGACTTACGGAATCACCCGATATATATAACCATTTAAGACAACTTCTTTTGTATCGTTTTATTCTTGTAAGTGCCAGTAATTTACGATGAGCAAGAGTCTACTTCAGCTTCCAAACCCTCCCTTCGTTCTAATGAATAGACTCACTTATCAGTTGTAACTATATAGCAATTTACGTAAATTCCGTACTTTGTTTTATTCTTAATTATGTCAGTAACTAATTATCAGCAAGAGTCTGCTTCAGTTCGAAACACTCCTTTTCCCCTGCTGAATGAAATCACTTTGAATTACAAATATAACAATTTACGACAATTTCGGTCTTTAATTTTTTTAAAAAAAATAAGTCAGTGACTAGCGATCATCAAAAGTCGGCTTCATCATCCAAACACTCCTTTGCCCATGGAATGGTCTAATTTTTCTGTTCTAAATATCTGGCAATTTACGACAATTCCGTTCCTTCATGTTATTCTTAAATACACGAGTAAGTAAAGATCAATCAAGATCAAAAGTCCGCTACATCTTCAAAACTCTTCTTACCCCTTATGGAATGGATTCAATTGTAAATTTTAAATATCTGACAATTTACGAAAATCCATTATTTCATTTTATTCTTAAATATGTCAGTAAACAAGGATCAACAAGCGTTTACATCGGCCTTCAAACCCTCCTTTAGCCGTATTGAATGAAAACACTTTCCAATTGAAAGTGTCTGACAATTTACGACAATTGCGTTCCTTCACTCCGTTCTTAAATATGTCGAAACTACTGATCAGCAAGAGTCTATATCAGTTTTCAAACACACTCTTCGCCACTTTTCCTTCCTCGTTTCTTCAGGTTCCCAACTTTCCTTTCGACCTATTGAATAGACTCGCTTTTCATTTCTAAATATGTGACAATTTACGACAATTCCTTTCTTTCATTTTATTCTTAAATACGTCAGTAAATAATTACTACCAAGAGTCCGTTTTTTTTTATACACACCTTTCGCATTAGTGAATAGACACTTTTCGGTTGCAAATTTCCCATAAAATACGACGATTCCGTTCTTTCATTTTATTCTTAAATATGTCTTATACTAACGATCTGCTAACTCTGGTTCAACTTCCGAGCACTCCTCTAACACTTCCAGAGAGATTCACTTTTCGTATGTATATATCTGAGAATGTACGAGAATTCCGTTCATGAATTGAGACTTACATATTTCAGTAACAAACGATCAGGAAGAGTATCCCTTAGCTTCAAACACCCTTTTCGCCATATTGAATAGACTCGTTCTTCAAATAAAAATACCTGACAAATTACGACAACCCCACTCTTTCATTTTATTCTTAAATATGTCAGTAACTAACGATCAGAACGAGTCTGCTTCATCTTGCAAACACTCCCTTCGCCATAGTGAATGCAATCGCTTTTGATTCCAAATATCTGACAATTTACGAAAATTCTTTTCTTTCATTTTAATCAGAAATACCGTTGTAAACAATTATTACCAAGAGTCCTTTTTCATCCATAAACACTTTTCGCTCTACTTAATAGACTCTTTTTTCAGTTGTAAATATCTGATAAAATACGACAATTCCGTTCTTTCATTTTATTCATAAATATATCAGTAAGTAAGGATGATGAGCGTCTATTTCAGCTTCCAGACTCTCCTTCCGCTTTACTGGATTAACTCTTGTTTCAATTGTAAATGTCTAACAATATACGACAATTCCGTTCTTTCATTTTATTCATAAATATGTCTTCAACTAACGGTCATCAAGAGTATGTTCCATCTTCCAAACACTCATTTCGCCTTACTGAATGGAGTTTTCTTCAAATGTGAATATCTGACATTTTTGTGCAGTTACGTTCTTTCATTTTATATGCCAATAACTAACGATCAGCAAGACTGTACTTCAGCATCAAACACTCTCTTCCCCTGTTGAATAGACTCACTTTCCAAATGTAAATGTCTAATAATTTACGACAATTATATTCTTTTATTTTATTCTTAAAAATGTCTTCATCTACAGATCTGCTAAAGTCTGCTTCAACTTCCAAACAGTCCTTTCGCTATGCTAAATAGACTTACTTTTAAAGTGTAAATATCAGACAATGTACGACAATTACGTTCTCTCATTTCAAACTTAAATATAGTGGTAGTTAACGATCAGGGAGAGTCTACTTCAACTTCCAAACACTCCTTTTACCCTACTTAATAGACTCACATTTCAAATGTAAATATCTGAGAATGTACGACAATTTCGTTTCTTCATTTTAAACTTCAATTTGTCGGTAACTAAAGATCAGGAAGAGTTTACTTCGGCTTCCAAAAACTTCTTTCACGCTATTGAATGGAATCACTTTTGAATTAAAAATGTCTGATAATCTACTACAATTCCGTTATTCCATTTATTTTTTAAATATGTAAGTGACTAGCGACCTGCAAGAGTCTGCTTCATCTTCCGAGCACTCCTTTCGCACTACTGAATGAACTTACTTTTCAATTGTAAATATCTGACAATTTACGACAATTCTGTTCAATCACTTTATTCTTAAATATGCCAGTAACAAAGGATCAGACAGAGTCTGCTTCAGCTTCCTCAATCCTTTCACCCTGTTGTTTGTGCAGACTTATCAGTTGTATATATCTCACAATTTACGTCAATTCCAATTATTCATTTTATTCTTGAATACTTCAGTAAGTAATTATCACCTAGATTCTGCTTAATTTTCCAAACACTCCTTTCGCCCAACTGAATGAAAAAACTTTTCAAATGAAAATATCTGATAATTTAAGACAATTACGATCTTTCAGTTCATTTTTATACTTGTCTTCAACTAGTGATCTGCAAGAATGTGCTTCAACCTCAAAACATTCCTTTCACCCATCAAAATGGACTTACTTTTCAAATGAAAATATATGATAATTTTCGACGACTTCGTTCCTTCATTTTATTCTTAAAAAGGTTGATAACTAACGATCAAAAAAGTCTACTTCAGCTTCCGAACACTGCTATTGCCTTATCGAATAGAATCATTTTTTAGTAGAAAGTGTCAAACTAATGATCTGCAAAAGTCTGCTTCAATATCGAAACACTCTTTTCGCCCTGCTTAATAGAGTCACTTCTCATATATAAATATATGGGAATGTACGACCATTTCGTTCTTTCATTTTATTCTTAAATATATCAGTAAGTAGCGATGATGAGAGTCTATTTCAGCTGCCAGACTCTCTTTCCGCTTTACTGGATTAATTCTCTTTTCAATTGTAAATGTCTGACAATATACAACAATTGCATTCTTTCATTTTATTCTTAAGTATTTCTTCACCGAACGATCAGAAAGTGTCTTCTTCATCTTCCAAACACTCATTTCGCCTTACTGAACAGACTCTTTTTTCGAATGTAAATGTATGACATTTTCAGGCAATTCCGTTCTTTCATTTTATTCTTCAATATGTGAACAAATAACGATTAGCAAGAGCGTGCTTCATCTTCTAAATTTTGTTTCCGCCGTACTGAACGGACTCACTTTTCAAATGTGAATATCTGACAATATACGACAATTCCGTTCTTTCATTTTAATCTTAAATATACGAGTAACTAACGATCAATAAGGGTCTGCTACATCTTCCAAACTCTTCTTTCCCCTTACTCAATGGACTAGATTTTAAATTATAAATATCTGACAATTTACGAAACTCATTGTTTCATTTTATTCTTAACTATGTCAGTAAACAAGGAGCAGCAAGCGTATACTTCTGCCTGCAAACCCTCCTTTAGCCCTATTGAATGGAAACATTTTTCAATTGAAAATGACTCACAATTCACGACAATTCCGTTTGTTCACTCCATTCTCAAATATGTCGATGACTACCGATCAGCAAGAGTCTATAACAGTTTCCAAACACACCCTTCGCCACTTTTCCTTCCTCGTTTCTTCAGGTTCCGAGCATTCCTTTCGCCTTACTAAATAGACTCGCTTTTCATTTCTAAATATCTGACAATTTACGACAATTCCATTCTTGTATTTTATTCTTAAATAGATCAGTAAATAATTATTACCAAGAGTCCGTTTTCTTCCATACACACCTTTCGCATTAGTGAATAGACTCACTTTTCAGTTGCAGATATCTGATAAAATAGGACAATTCCGTTCCTTTACTTTATTCTTAAATATGTCTTCTACTAACGAACTGCTAAGCTCTGCTTCAACTTCCGATCACTCCTTTCATACTGCCAAAGAGATTTACTGTTCGAATGTAAATATCTGAGAATGTACGACAATTTCGTTCATGAATTGAGGCTGAAATATGTCAGCAACAAACGATCACCTAGAGCTTCCTTTAGCTTCAAAAACTCTTTTCCCCATATTGAATAGATTCGCTTTTCAAATGTACATACCTGACAAACTACAACAACCCCATTCTTTCATTTTATTCTTAAATATGTCAGTAACTAACGATCAGAACGAGTCTGTTTCATACCGCAAACACTCCTTTCGCAATACCGAATGCAATCACTTTTCAAATCTAAATATCTGACTACTTACGACAATTCCGTACTTCCATTTTATTCATAAATAATCAGTAATTAACAATGATGAGTGTCTATTTCAGCTTCCAGAGTCTCCTTCCGCTTTACAAGATTAACTCTCGTTTGAATTGTAAATGTCTGACAATATACGACAATTCCGTTCTTTCGTTTTATTCTTAAATATGTCTTCAGCTAACGGTCAGCAATAGTCTGCTTCATTTTCCAAACACTCATTTCGCCTTACTGAATGGACTTTTTTTTTTCAAATGTAAATATCTGACATCTTTTGGGCAATTCCATTGTATCATTTTACAACTTAATATGTAAGTAGCTAACGATTAGCAAGAGTCTAGTTCATCTTCGAAACACTCCCTTCGGTATACTGAGCGGCCTCATTTTTCAGTTGTAAATATCTGACAAATTATTACAATTCCTTTCTTTCATTTCATTGTTAAATATGTCGAAAACTACCGATCAGGAAGAGTCTATATCATTTTTCAAAAACACCCTTCGCCATTTTTCCTTAGTCGTTTCTTCAGGTTCCGAGCTTTCCTTTCGCCCTACTGAATAGACTCGCTTTTCGTTCGTAAATATCTGACAATTTACGACAATTCCATTCTTGTATTTTATTCTTAAATACGTCAGTAAATAATTATTACCAAGAGTCCGTTTTCTTCCATACACACCTTTCGCATTAGTGAATAGACTCACTTTTCAGTTGCAAATATCTGATAAAATACAACAATTCCGTTCCTTTACTTTATTCTTAAATATGTCTTCTACTAGTGATCTGCAAAGCTCTGCTTCAACTTCCGATCACTCCTTTCACACTGCCAAAGAGATTCACTGTTCGAATGTAAATATCTGAGAATGTATGACAATTTCGTTCATGAATTGAGGCTGAAATATGTCCGTAACAAACGATCACCAAGAGCTTCCTTTAGCTTCAAGTATTCTTTTCGCCATATTGAATAGACTCGCTTTTCAAATGTAAATATCTGACAAACGACGACAACCCCATTCTTTCATTTTATTCTTAAATATGTCAGTAACTAACGATCAGAACGAGTCTGCTTCATATTGCAAACACTCCCTTCGCCACACCGAATGCAATCACTTTTCAATTCTAAATATCTGACAACTTACGACAATTCCGTTGTTTCATTTTATTCATAAATAATCAGTAATTAACGATGATGAGTTTCTATTTCAGCTTCAGGGTCTCATTCCGTTTTACAGGATTAACTGTCGTTTGAATTATAAATGTCTGACAATATACGACAATTCCGTACTTTCGTTTTATTCTCAAATATGTCTTCAACTAACGGTCAGCAATAGTCTGCTTCACCTTCGAGACCCAACTTTCGCCTTACTGAATGGAGTCATTAATTGTAATTATCTGTCCAATTATGACAATTCCTTTCTTCCATCTACCCTTAATTGTTCCAGTACCTAACGTCCAGGAAGACTCTACTTTAGTTTCCAGACATTCCTTTCGCCCTCGTGTGTTTTCTTCACTTTTCAACTGTAAATATATGGAAATTTTTGAGAATTTCGTTCCTTCATTTTATTCTTAATATTCCTTCAACTAGCGATCGCCAACAGTCTCCATCAGATTCCCAGCATACCTTTCGAACTACTGCATAGACGTGATTTCTACTGTAAATATCTGACAATTTACGACATTTCCGTTATTTCATTTTATCCGTATATATATCGGCAACGAACAGTCATCAATACTCTTCTTACGGTTCTAAACACTCCTTTCGATTTAAATGAGAGACGATTTACGACAATGCCGTTCTGTTTCAGTTTATACTTAAATATTTCAGTAATTAACGATAATGAGAGTCTATTTCATCTTCCGAACACTTCCTTTGCCCTACTGAATAGGACCAATACTGAATTGTTAATATCCAACAATTTATGACAATTCTGTTATTTCATTTTACACTAACTACTATATACATATACTAACTACCAGCAAGAGACTGCTACATCTTACAAACACTATTTTTACCCTACTGTATGGAATCAATTTGATTTCTACTTTTTAGGCAGTTTACGACATCTCTGTTCGTTTATTTTATTCTTTAATATGTCGGCAACTAATTATATAAGAGTATATTTCAGCTCACAAGCTCACCTTTCGCCCTATTGAATCGACGCTTTACAACTGTAAATATCTGACAATTCACGTCAATTCAATTCCTTCATTTATTTCTTAAATAAGCTATTAACTAACGATCACCGAGAACCTGCTATATATTCCAAACACCCATTTCCTCTCACTGAATTGACTCACATTCCAATTGTAAATATGTTACATTTGATGACAAAAATATTGTTTTATCTTATTCTTAAATATGTCAGTAACTAACGATCTGCAACAGTCTACTTCACCTTCTACACTCCCTACGCTCTACTGAATGGTATTATATTTCAATTGCAAATATCTGACAATTTAAAACAACTTCGTTCTATCATTTTATTCCTAAAAATATCAGTAACCAACGATTAGCAAGAGTCTGCTTCATCTCCAGACACTCCTTTCCCCCTACTGAATAGACTCGCTTTTCAATTGTAAATATCCGACTAGTTACGAGAAATCCACTCTATCATTTTATTCGTAAATATGATTTCAACTAACGATGTGCACAAGTGTGCTTGAATTCCCAAACATTCCTTTCGCGCTCCTAAATAGACAAATTCCGACAATTCCGTTATTTGTTTTTCCAGTTAAATATGTCAGTGATTAACGAACTTCATTTTATCCTTATAAATGTCGGCATCTAACGATCAGCAATTTTCTACTCCAACTTCCAAAGACTCCTTTCGCGCTGCCGAAAAGACTCGCTTTTAAATTGTAAATGGCATAAAATTTACAATTCCATTCTTTCAAATTATGTTTAAATATATCAGTAACTAACGATAATCAGAGTCTATTTTATCTTCCGATCTCTAATTTTACCATACTGAGTAATGGTAGTTTTTTGTTGTAAGTATCTAACAATTTACGTCAACTCCGTTATTTCACTTTATTCTAAAATAATTTAGTAACTAACGATCATCAAAAGTCTGCTTTATATACCAAAACGCTCCTTTCACCCTAGTCAATGGGCTAATTTTCAATTGTTAATATATGACAATTTTCGGTTCTTCCATTCTCTCATTTTATTCTTAAATATGTCAGCAAATAATGATCATATAGAGTTTGCTTTATCTTCCAAACACTCCTTTCGTTCTACTGAATCGTTTCCCTTTTCAATTGTAAGTATCTGACTACCACAATTAATTTTTTTTTTCACTCTTAAATAAGTCTTGAACTAACGATCATCAAGAGCCTACTTCAGCTTAAAAACACTCCTACTGCATAGACTCGAATTCAACTGTAAATATGTAACAGTTTAAGAGAATTTCGTATTTGATCTTATTCTTATATATGTCGGCCAATAATGATCAGCAAGGGCTTATTTCAGGTTCCAAACACTCCTTTTGCCGTACTCACTGCACTCGCTTTTCAATTGTAAATGACAGACAATTCACGACAATTCCACTCTTTCACTGTATACATAATATGTCAGTGAATAACGATAATGAGAGTATATTTTATCTACCCTACTCTTCTTACCCTACTCTATAGAACATCTTTTCAATTCTAAACATCTAACAACTAACGACAATTCCAATATTTCATTCTATTCTTAAATATGTCGACAAACAAGGATCAGCAAGAATTTGGTTCAATTTCCAAACACTCCTTTTGCTCCACCGAATTGACTAATTTATGATTTGAAAATAGCAAACGAGTTAGGACAATTCCGTACTTTCATTTTATTTATAGTGTGTCAGTAACTAACGATCAGCAACAGTCTCCTACATCTTCCATACACTCCATTTGCCCAACTGAACGGAGTCATTTTTCAATATTAAATATCTGATAGTTACGACAATTCCATCCTTTCAATTTATTCTTAAATATATCTTCAACCAAAAGTCAGCAGCAGTCTACTTCAGCCTCCAAAACATTCATTTCGCCCTACGGAATAGACTGGCTTTACAATTATAAATATGAGTCAATTTCCGAAAATTCCATTCTTTAATTTTATTCTTAAATATGTCAGTGCCTAACAATGAGCAACTGTCTACTTCAGCTTCCAAACACTACTTTCGCCTTACATAATGGCCTCAATTTTCAATTTATATATCTGAAAATTTACGACAACTGCCTTCTTTCATTTTATTGTTAATTACGTCAGCAAATAATGATCACCAACGGTCCTTTTTCTTAAAACACACCTTTCACTCTACTGAATAGACTCAATTTCAATTTTAAATATCTGACAATCCAAGACAATTTCGTTCTTTCGTTTTAATTTTAAATATGTCCTCATCTAACGATCTGAAAAGTCTGCATCAAGTTCCAAACATTCCTTTCGTTTTGCTAAATAGATTCACTTTCCAAATTTAAATATCATAATCTACGACTATTCCGTTCTTTCATTTAATTCTTCCATTTAATATGTCAGAAACTAACGATCAACAAGAGTCTCTTTGATCTTCCAAAGACTCCTTTCTAATTACTGAATGTACTCACTTTCGAATTGTAAATATCTGACATTTTACGACAATTCCATTGTCTTATTTATTCTTCAGTATGTCAGTAACTAACATTTTGGAAGAGTGTCTTCATCTTCCAAACGCTCCCTTCGCCTTACAGAATGGCCCCAGTTTTCAGTTGCAAATATCTGACAAGTTACTATTCCTTTCTTTCAAATTATTTATAAATGTGTCAGTAACTAACGATCACCTACAGTTTGCTTCATCTTCTAAATCCTCCTTTTGCGCTACTGAAATTACTCACTTTTGAATTGTAATTATCCTATAATAACGAGAATTCCGTTCTTTCATTTATTCTTAAGTATGTGAATAACTAAAAATCAGCAAGTCTGTTTCAGCTTCGAAACACTGCTTTCGCCCTACTGAATCGACTCCCTTTTCAATGGCAAATATGGCAACTTACGACAATCCCGTGCTTATATTTTTAAAATAAATCAGTGCCTAAAGATCAGCAAGAGTCTGCATCGAATTCCAACACTCCTTTGTTGTACTGAATGTCCACACTCTTCAATTGTAAATATACAACATATTACGGTAATTTCGTTATTTCTTTTTATTCTTTAATATTCAGTAACAAACGATCAGCAGATCCCGCTTCATCTTCCAAATACTTTTCTCGCTATGCTGAGAGGTCTCACTTTTCAATTGTAAATATCTGACAAATTAAAACAATTCCGTTCTTTCATTTTATTCTTAAATATGTCAGAAAATAAGGACCAGCGAGACTCTGCTTAAATATGTCAGTAACTAGCGATCAGCAAGAGTCTGCTCCAACTTCCAAACACTTATCTCGTGTTACTGAATATACTCACTTTTCAATTGCAAATATGACAGTTTACGGTAATTACGTACTTTCATTTCTTTACAAACAATCAGTGACTAGCGACCAGCAAGAGCGCTACATCTTACAAACATTC
This sequence comes from Thermobia domestica, assembly GCF_964235325.1. NCBI lineage: Eukaryota > Metazoa > Arthropoda > Insecta > Zygentoma > Lepismatidae > Thermobia > Thermobia domestica. Next base: position 193,143,535 of record NC_137456.1, read on the forward strand.
CTTTTGCCCAACTGAATCGAGTTACCTTACAATTCCAATTTTTGAAAATTTGAGAGAATAACATTCTTTCATTTTATTCTTAAATAGATGAGAAATTAAGGATTAGCAAGAGTCTGCTTCATCTTTGAAAAACATCTTTCGCCCTACTGGATGGACTCAATGGTTAATTGTAAATATGCGACAAATTACGACAATTCAGTTCTATCGTTTTGTTCTTAAATATGTCAGTAAGTTACGATCATCAAGAGTCTGCTTGAGATTGGAAGCACTCTCTTTGCCTTACTGAATGGTCTCACTTTTCAATTGTAAATATCTGACTATTTTGGGACAACTCCGTTCTTACAGTTTATTTTTAGGTATCTCAGTAACTAACGATTAGAAAGAGTCCATCTTCCAAACACTCCTTTCGCGTTATTGAATGCAATGACTTCTCAGTTGTGAAAATCTGATAATTTATTACAATTACGTTCTTTCATTTTAAAATTAAATATGTGAGCAAGAGTCTGCTCAATCTTTCAAACACTTCATTGGGCTCTTGAATGAACTCACTTTTCGATTGTCAATATCTGACAATTTAAAACTAATCCGTCCTATCGTTTTATTGTTAAAAATGTCCGTAACTTACGGTCAGCAAGTTTCTACTTCGGCTTCAAAACACTCATTTCGCTCTACTAAATGCCATCATAGAACAATTGAAAAAAATCACAATTTATCAGAATTCCGTTCTTCCGTTGTATTTTTAAATCTATCAGTAACTAACGATCACTTAGAACTATTTCAGCTTCGAATCACTCCTCTCGCTTTACTGAATTTCCTCAATTTTCAATTGTGAATATCTGACATTTTACGACAATACCTTTCTTTCATTTTATTCTTAAAAAGGTCGGTAGGTAATGATACAGTCTACTTCATCTTGAAAACAGTCTACTTCATCTTGAAAACTCTCCATTCTGCTACTAAATAGAGAGTTTCCAAATGTAAATATCTGAGAATTTAATATAATTTCTTTGATTCATTTTATTATTAGATAGGTCAGCAGGTATTGATCACGTAGAGTCTGCTTCATTTTCCAAACACTGTTTTCGCCATGCGAAATAGACTCACTTTTTAAATGTAAATATCTTACAACGTACCACAATTTAGTTCTTTCATTTTCTTCTTGAATATTTCAGTAACTAACCGGAAGCAAGAGTTTCAAACACTCGTTTTGTCCTATTGAATAGATTCATTTTTCATTTGTAAATATCGGACAATCTAGGACAATTTCGTGACTTCATTTTATTCTTATATATGTCAGCAACGAAACATCAGCAAGAGTCTTCTTCAGGTTCTAAAAACTCCTTTGGCCCTACTGAATATATTTCTCTTTTCAATTGTAAATATGTGACATTTTACGCCAATTGCGTTCTTTCATTTTATTCTTAATTATATCTTCAACTAACGATCAGCAAGAATCTACTTCAGCTTCCAACCTCACATTTAGCATTACTGAATGACTCACTTTAGAATTGTAAATATTTGACTATTTACGACAATTTCTTTCTTTCTTTCTAACCTTGAATATGTCAGTAACTAACGATTTGCAAGAGTTTTCTTCAGCTTCCACACTCCTTCCGCCCTGTTGAGTGAACTCACTTTTCAATTGCAATTATCTGAATTTACGACAACTCCGTTCTTTCATTTCTTTTTTAAATATCTCAGTAACTAACGATTAGGAGAAGTCTATTACGTCTTCAAAGCACTGTTTTCGGCTTACTAAATGGGCTCACTTTTCTATTGTAAATATTTGACAGATTACGACAATTCCGTTCTTTCTTTTTATTATTAAACACGGCAGTAAGTAATGATTGCTAAGAGTCTGCTGCATCTTACAAGCACTCCTTTCGGCCTACCGAATCGACTCACATTTCAATTGTTAATATCTGACAATTTGCAATGATTGCTTTCTTCCATCTTATTCATAAATGTGTGTATAACTAACAATCAGTAAGAGTCTGCTTCGTTTTCAAAAATCTCTTATTACCATACTGAATGGAATCACCTTTCAATTGTAAATATCTAACAATTCACGGCAATTCCGTTCTTATATTTTATTCCTAAATATGGAGGAACAAACGACATGCAAAAGTCTAATTCAGCTTCCAAACACTACTTTTCCATTACTGAATGGCCTCACATTTCAACTGTAAATATATGACAATTTACGACAATTCCTTTCTTTCCTTTTTTCTTAAATATGTAGTAAGTAACTAATTATCTTCAAGAGTTCTTTTTCTTCCAAACACACCTCTCACCCTACTGAATAAATTTACTTTTCAATTGTAAATAGCAGACAGTCTACAACAATTTCCTTCTTTCATTTTATTCTTAAGTATGTCTTCAACCAACGATCAGCAAGAGTCTACTTCAGCTTTCAAACACTCATTTCGCTTGAGTGAATTGGCTCAGCTGCCAATTATAAAACCTGACACTTTGACAATTCTCTTGTTTCATTATATACTTGTATATGTCACTAACTAACGATCTGCAAGAGTGTTCTTCAGCTTCCACACTTCTCTTGCCCTGTCGAGTGAACTTACTTTTCAGACGTAAATATCTGACCCTTTACGAGAATTACGTTCTTCCATTTTCTTTTAAATATTTCAGAAATTTACGATCAGCAGGAGTCTACCTCAGCTTCCAAACACCCCCTTCTACCGGCTTAGTGGAGTAACTTTTCAATTATAAATTTCCAAATTTACGACAATTCAGTTCCTTCATTTTATTCTCAAACTTATCAGTAACTACCGATCAGCAAGAGTCAATTTCAGCTTCGGGAATTTCCTTTCGCTTTAGTGAATGGTCTCGATTTTCAATTAAAACTATCTGGCATTTTAGGACAATATGATTTTTCATTTTATTCTTCAACACACCAGTAAGTAATGATCTCCAAATTTCCTTTTTCTTCCAAACACACCTTTCGTCCTACTAAAAAAATCATTTTTCATTGTAAATAACAGATAGTATTGGACAATTTCATTCTTTCATTTTATTCTTAAATATGTCATCAACAAGCGATCACCAAGAGTCTAATTCCGCTTCCAAACACTCCTTTAATACTAAATGGAATAAATTTTCATGTCAGAATAACTAAAAATTTGCGACAATTCCTTTTTTTCATATTATTCTTAAATATATCAAAAACTAAAGATCAGAAACACTCTGCTAGATCTTTGAAACACCCATTTCTTCATAAGGATGGCCTCACTGTTTAATTATTAAGATTTGACAATTTACAACAATTCAGTTCTTACATTTTTATTCTTTAAATACGGTGTATGTCAATAAGTTCTGATCAGCAAGGGTCTGCATCAACATCCAGTCATTTCTCTGCGAATATATATTGAATTCCTTCCTTAATTGTAAATGTCTCACAAATTACGACAATTCCGTTACTTTTTTTTATTGCTTAAAATGTCAGTAACTAACGATCAACAATAGTCTTCTTCATCTTCCAAACACATCTCTCGCCTTACTAATTGGACTCACTTTTCAACCGTAAATATGTGACAAATTACGACAATTCGATTCTTTCATTGTATTCTTAAATACGTCAGTAAGGAATGATCACCAAGAGTCTTTTCCGTCTTCCAGACACTCTTTTCAGGCTACTAAATGAACTCAATTTCCAATTGTAATTAACTGACAATTTAAGAGAACTCCATTTTCTCGTTTTATTGCTAAGAAAGTCAGTAACTTACGATCCGGAAGGATCCACTTTAGCTTCCAAGCACACCTTTCGTTCTACAGAATTCCATCAGTATTCAACTGAAAAAAATCTGGCAATTTACGACAATTCCGTTCTTCCATTTTATTTTTAAATATGTCAGTAATTAGCGATCTGTAAGTAGCAGTCTTATCACCTTCCAGACTCCTTTGGCTTTGCTGAGTGAACTCACCTTTCAATTTTAAATATCACCAATTTATCACAACTCCGTTCCTGAATTTAGTTTTAGATATGTCAGTAATTAACTATTAGGAAAGGTGTGCTACATCTTGAAAAAACTCCTTTCGCCTTACTGGAAGACATCACTTTTCAATTGTAAATATCTGAAATTTACGACAATTCCTTTCATTCATTTCACTCTTAAATACCTGAGTAAATAATGATCACGAAGAGTCTGATCCACCTTCCAAACACTCCCCTCGCCGTACTGGATGAACTCATATTGCAACTGTAAATATCTGAGAATTTAAGACAAATTCTTTCTATCGTTTTATTCCTAAAAATGCCAGTAACCTTCGATCAGCAAGAGTCTACTTCTGATTCTAAAACACTCCTTTTGTGCTACTGAACGGACTCGCTTATTAATGGTAAATATGTGACAATTTACTCAATTCCTTTCCTTCATTTATTCTTAAATGTGTCACTACCGAACGATCAGCTAGTCTGCTTAATCTTCCAAACACTTCTTTCGCCCTACTGAATTGTCCCACTTTTCAATTGGAAATTTCTCGTAATTTGCGACAATCACGTTCTTCCATTTTATACTTAAGTATGTCAGCAACTAAAGATCAGCAAGAGTGCTTCATTTTCAAAACATTCCTTCCGAACTAAATTTTCAATTGCAACTATCTAACAATTGACGACAATTCTCTTCCTTCAATTCATTCTTAAATATGCCAGTAACTTAGACCATCAAGAGTATGGTACATTTTGCAAGCATTCCTTTCGCTGTACTGAAACGACTCACTTTTCTATTGTAAATTTCACACTTTCGACAATTCCACTGTTTAATTTTATTCTAAAATATGTAAGTAACTAACAATTTGCAAGAGTCTGCTTCAGCTGCCACACTCCTTTCGCCCTACTGAGTAGTCTCATTTTACAACTGAAAATATCTGACAATTTACGACAACTCCGCTCTATCATCTCTTTCTCTGTCATTTAAATATCTCAGTGACTAACCATCAGCAATACAGTGCTTCATCTTTCAAACACTTCATTCACCTTACTGAATGCATTCATGTTTTCAGTTGTAAATATGTGACAATTTAGTCTATATCGTTCTTTCATTTCATTCTTCTATATGTCGGCAACTAACGCCAGTAACTCTACTTCAGCTTCCAAACATTTTTTTCTTGCATTACTGAATACACCGGCTTTCAAATTTTAAATATCTGACAATTTTCTCACATTACATTCCTTCATTTTATTTTTAATCATGTCGGTAACTGACGTTGAGCAACAGTCTACTTCAGTTTGCAAGCAATCACTTCGCCCTCCTAAGTGGACTAAGTAAATATCTGACAAATTACGACAATTCCGTTCTTTCGTTTCATTCCTAAATAACTCAGAAACTGACGAAGAGCAACACTCTACTGTAACTACCAAATGCTCGTTTTACCCTAGTAAATGGAATCAGATTTCATTAGAAAATGTTTTCAAAAAACGATCTGCAAAAGTTTCCTTCAACATTTAAACACTGCTTTCGCACTGCTAAATAGACAGAGTTCTCAAAGGTAAATATCTAAGAATGTACGACAATTCCGTTCCTTCATTTCATTGTTAAAATGTCAGTAACTAGCGATCTGCGGGAGTCTGCTTCATCTTTGAAACATTCACTTCGCCAGTTTTAAATGTAAATATCTTACAGTGTTAGACACTTCGGTTTTTTTATTTTATTCTTAAATATGTCAGTAACTAACAATGGTCAAGGGATTACTTTGGCTTACAAACACTCTTTTAGCACTGTTTAATGGAATCAGTTTTCAATCGTAAATACATGAGGATTTACGACAATTCCCTTTTTCATTTTACTCTTAAATATGTCAGTATCTAACGATCATCAACAGCATGCCTCATTTTCCAAACAGTCTTTTGGCTCTACTGAATGGACTCACTTTTCAAGTGTAAATATCCGACAATTTACAACAATTCCGTACCTCCATTTTATTTTCAAGTATGTCAGTAACTAACGATGAGGAAGAGTCTACTTCAGCTTTCAAACACTCCTTTCGCCCTACTGAAGAGACTCACTTGCCTATTGAAATTATCTTACAATTTTCGAAAATTCCATTCTTTCATTTCATTCTTAATACCTATGTAAGTAACGATGAGGAACAGTCTATTTCAGCTTCCAAACACTCCTTTCGCGTTAGGAAATCACCCCACTTTCCAATTGTAAATATCTGCAATTTACGACAATTCAGTTCTTTCATTTCATTCTTTAATATGTCGGCAACTATCGATGACGAAGAGTTCACTTCAGCTTTCAAACACTCGTTTTCCGTTGCTGAATTGCCACACTTTTCAATTTTAAATAACTATTAATTTACGACAATTCCGTCCTTTCGTTTTATTCTTAAGTATGTCAGTAAGTAATGATCACCAAGACACCTTTTTCTTCCGAACTCACCTCTCGCCATACTGATTAGACTCACACTTCAATTGTAAATATCTGATAATCTACGACAATTCCTTTCCTTTATTTTAAACATAAATATGTGAGTAACTAAGGATCAGCAAGAATGTACTCTTGTTTCCAACACTGTTTTCGCCCTGCTGAGTGGAATCACTTTCCATTTCAAAATACCTGACAATTTACGACAATTTCGTTCTATTATTTTATTCTTAAATATATCAGTAACTAATGATCAGCAAGATTTTCCATCAGCTTCCAAACAGTTCTCTCGCCTTACTGAACAAACTCGCTATCCAATTGTAAATATCTGTCGATTTATGACATTTGCATTGTTTCATTTTATTCTTACATATGTCAGTCTCTAACGATCTCCAAGTGTCTACTTCATCTTCCAACCACTTCTTTCGTTTTACTGAATGGACTCACTTTTCATTTCCAAATAACAATTTACCACCATTTCTTTCTCTAATTTTCAAAATATGTCAGTGACTAACGATCAGCAAGAGTTTGCATCATCTTCAAACACTCCTTTGGTTCTACTGAATGTACACACTCTTCAATTGTAAGTATCTGACAAATTAAGGCAATTCCGTTATTTCATTTTATTCTGTAATATGTCAGTAACAAACGATGAACAAGATTCTGCTTCATCTTGCAAAAACTTCTCTCGCTTTACTGAAACGCCTCACTTTTCAATAGTAAGTATCTGAAAAATTGCAGCAATTCCGTTCTTTCATTTTGTTCTTAAATATGTAAGAAACTAAGGACCGGCAAGACAAGTCCGCTTTATCTTCCAAAAACTTAATTTGCCTTAATGAATGTACTCACTTTTGAATTCCAAATATGGCAATTTACGACAGTTCCGTTGTTTCATTTTATTCTTAACTATGTCAGCAAATAATGATTACCAAGAGTCTGCTCCATATTTCAAACACTTCATTCGGCTACTGAATGAACTCACTTTTCAATTGTAAATATCTGACAATTGAGACAAATTTGTCCTATCGTTTTATTGTTAAAAATGTCGGTAACTTACGATCAGCAAGGGTCTACTTGAGCTTTAAAACACTCATTTCCTTCTACTGAATGGCATCACAGAACAATTGAAAAATTTTGACAATTTATGACAATTCCGTTGTTCCGTTGTATTCTTAAATGTGTCTGTAACTAACGATCAGCTAGAACTATTTCAGCTTCGAAACACTCGTTTTCCTTTGATTAATTTCCTTAATTTTCAATAGTGAATATCTGACATTTTACGACACTATCTTTCTTTCATTTTATTCTTAAAGAGGTCAGTAAGTAATGACCTTTAAGAGTCTACTTCATCTTCCAAACTCTCCATTCGTCCTACTGAATAGAGAGTTTCCAATTGTAAATATCTGACAATTTACTATAACTTCTTTCATTCATTTTATTATTAAATAGGTTTGGAAGTAATGATTACCTAGAGTCTGCCTCATCTTCCAAACACTATGACCAGAGATGGTCATCCTCCCTCATTTTGCCCTCAAGAGGGCCGCCCTCATCCTCACCTCACCCTCATTTTAGTGGTTGAGGGTGAGGGCGTTGGAGGGTGAGGGCGATAAAGTAATTGAGAGAGTGTGTGAGGGCGTCAATGGATGGTGAGTGTGAGGGAGGATGAGTGTGAGGGAGGTGAGTGTGAGGGCGTCAATGGAGGGTAAGTGTGAGGGAGGTGAAGGTGAAGGCGTCATTTGAGGGTGAGGGTAACGGTTCATAAAATTAATTATCTTGCAATTCATCATTTCTGGAAAATATGTTAGAAAATGTAGTGTAGTTTTTTACTTAGAATTAATCGTCCTTCACAGAAAATCGTCATATCAATATTCCATCAGTTTCATATGCTTTTCATGCGCGAAGACAAGATGTTTCTCATAGCTTTATTATCTTTCTATATTTATATATTTTAACTTTATTAGGAATAATAATTACGAAATATATAAAAATATCTGCTGCAAGTTTTGGCTACCGAAAATTTCAAAGTTTGACGAAAGTAACCCATTAAAAAGACTAGAACTTCTCAGAAAATAATGTTTTTTTCATATATTCGTTCAGAAGAGAAACTAATAAATATTCCTATATTCATTCACTCTGAAACTGTAACTAACTTATTTGTTCTTCTAAGTAAGAGAAATATATATAAGAAAAGTAGAAAGTTGCAAGCCGCAATAAATAACTTTATATTTAATTATCAAATAAAAAGATATTTTCTGCTTTTGGCTATATACGCACTTTTAGACTTTCAAACTACGCTATGCATATGAAAGGGAAGTCTTATAGAACGACTGTGTCCGTCTGTGCGTCTGTCTGTCAACAGGTATCACATCAGAATGGGTAAGAGCTATTGACAAGTGGTTTTCGGGAATCGATACAGCATCCAAATTATAGGTTGCATCTCCTTAAAAAAAACTCCTACTTAACAGGTACCCTCAAATCACCTTGGCAGTCAATGTGTTAAAGCGGAAGTGGTAGAAATCGGAAATTTCCGGTTTCAAATTAAAGACCACGAGTAAAAAACGGTAATAGCGATCGGCAAACGGTTTTCGGAAACAGGTGGATATGAAAGGAACCACCTTAACTCCTGCATTTCTACTAAAACTGGAAGGGGTAGGATCCACTACCACTTCAGGTTTCAATATTTATTTTCATAAACTTAAAAGGGTAATAGCTATAGACAAACGGTTTTCGGGAATCAATTCTGTATTGCCAGAATAGGTTCCATCTCATTCAACAATCTTACTTAAACGGGAAGTGGTAGACGTCGACCATAACTGGTTTCAACAAACATATTCATAACTCATAAACGAATATAAAACATAGCTAGCGATAAAGAGTTTTCAGAAATCGATGTCTTAAGGGGACAAACCTCCTGTATTTCCACTAAAATCGGAAGTGGTTTTACTACTTCTGGTTTCAATATTGATTTTCCTAAACCTAAACGGTAAGTGCTATCGAGAAGCGGTTTTCGGGAATCGATTCAGCATCCCAAGTATAGGTTCCATCTCTTTCACCAATCTTCGAGTTAAACCAGAAGCTATGTTGAACCACTTGTGGTTTCAACAATATTGGTCATAACTCAAAAACGGTAAGAGCTATTGAGAAACGGTTTTCGGGAAACGATTCGTCGTTTCAATAATAGGTCCCATCTTCTTCGACAACCAAATATTTAAACCGTAAGTGATAGAAATCAACTACTTCCGGTTTCTATTATTTCCAGTTATACTATTGAATTTGTATAATTTTGAAGTTTACCGTAGTTTCATACTGTAGAACGAAACTCGCTTGTTCTATCATATAATTCTTGTGTTATCAAATACTAGGTTTATTACCAGGTACTCAATAATATTGATATATTTTCCCATTATAGGACCTAGAAAGTTGGAAGATTATAATTTGCTGTAATGTTATATTTCTATTCATGGATTCAATCAATATCATGGCTTAATGTAGAGTTGATACTTGATAGTGAATATTGGTTTAGAATGGAATATTTTCAGAAATTGGAAGTTTTAAGCGGAAAATTTTCCACTTCACATCACTAGTTGCAGGGATGGTTTCAGTAGAGCAATTGTTAATATGTACATTTAATGGACGGAACAATGTAAAGGAGATTCTTTCTTCTAATGTTGAAAATGTTTTATTTGTAGCTGTACTTTATTTGAAGGAGCGCCAAGTGAACTTTGTAGTGGACAAACACCGTATGTGGTGATTTTCTCGGGGTTCTTCCGTTCCCTCCCACTTTCTTCATTCCACCATTTGATTCATTTCTCATCATCATCGTCTTTCTTAGCCTCGGAGCATAATCGTGGAGACGTTAAACTGAATATTTCATTTCATTTTATTTGAAGGAGAACATTTCTAACCAGCAATTATCTGAAGCAGAGATCCTTGGGTTATTCGGGTTCGATTCCGTGCCGGACATAAGTTCCGGGATAGGGAGAAAAGCTCAATTAAATATAAAACATAATTGTATTTATAATGATTTCCATATACAATTATAGTCCTAAATTTTCACAGTTCAACTTTTTTATTATTATTAAATTAAATATTTCCCTTTGTCTTTCGTGACTGGTGGCTTGTTGGCAGTGGCGTCACTAGGTCTAGTTTGGGGTGTTCAAGACTCCCCAATTTCTTACAAGCCCACCTAAATTTCACTATGTTACATACTTTTAGAAAAGAGGATACCAAGAAAATCTACCGAAATTACAGTATTGACCAATTTGCTCCCAAATTCAAAAGAAGGTGCGCACACACCTTAAAATTTAGCATCTTCACAGAGTGATTGATCGTTGATTATTAATATTCTGTTACTAGATGAATAGCCCCCTTAAAGTATGAAGTATTTCACAGGACAAATTTTAAATAATTGACTTTTAAGGTTTGATTACTTTATAAGGTAATTGATATTTTCTTTTTTACTGTATTCTAATATTATTTCGTGCAAATAGGGATGCGCACGAGACAAGATTAGAGCTTGTCTCGCCTCGAAAACATGTTGTGTAAAGTGATGCCTCGAAAAATGTATCTTTCTCTGTTGGAAGAACCCTGTATCGTCTCGAATCTTGTCGAGTTATTTTGAGAAACAATAGTTTTAATTTAATAAAGAATAAAACAAACATGACTATATTGCTAAAAATGTGCAAGACTGAAATAGTAACCACAATTCTTTTGCCCCAAATGCTCGCAAATTGTGTTATGTTCTTGATTAAATATAAACCTAAAATACCGAAACAATGGAATTTTGGAGCGTTGGGTACCTTGGCCCTAAAATGGTTTTCCAGTCCTCTTTAAAAAAATCCTAGTTACGCCACTACTTCTTGGGTGCAAACAGTCAATGATCGTAGAGATCACGCGCATACCCATGAGGCCTGAGCTTCCCTGAAATTATGAGTTTGAGAATGAATTTCGTAATGAAGAGTAATTGCCTTCATTCGTCCTTAAAGTTGCTTGTATCCGAAGTATGTTCCGTCCTTCATTTATAAATATGGTGTTATATAAAGTCATAACTTCAATATCTTCTTTCCGCATCTCCTAAGTTCTTTTCACCAAAAGTTGAACATCAACAAGCATTTGGCAACTATTATTTTAGATTTTTTAAATCTATGTTCTCTACCAATTGTAAATCAGACATATTGAAAGAAAGGCACGAAAAGTCAAGCTTTATTTCTAAAGAAATGAAATGAAATAAAATATCTAGTTTAACATCCCACGATTTTGCGCCAAAGCTAAGGAAGACAGTGATGATGAGAAATGAATGAAACTGTACAATGAAAAAAGTGGGAGGGAACGGGAGAACCAAGAGAAAACCCACGCAGACGGTGTTAGTTCATCACAAAGCTCACTTGGCGCGAGCTGAGTTCGAACGAGGGACCCCACGCACCAGAGGTGAACTCTACCACTGAGCCACCGCGGTCCCCTTTATTTCTAAAAAAAATGGATATTTTGTGCGCATAGCCAAGGACGTACGCAGAGGGTGGGACCTTGAGGTCCGGACCCCCCTCGAAATCCGGACTTTTTTGTCAATTTAGTCTAATTTTAGGTACATAAATTCTTGAGTACGTCTCTGCGCATAGCACTTAGAGAGAATTAAGGCCTTTGGGACCCTGGATCCGACTATTTCAAAGGGTCCTTTGTTACGAATAATTCCAGCCCATGACTTTTCTTTGCTGTCTTTCACAGCCTCATAGGCTTATCGAAACACCGAGGAGTATGCTGTAACATTTTATGTGCTCCAAGTTTACAATAATTAGTTTAATTACATTCATTATTAACAGTTAAATGCCCATATACTTCAGTGTAACACATAAATGCCGAATACGAGCCAAATGGTCAACAGTCCCTGTAAAAACACTAATAGAGTAAAAGGAGAAAAATCATATACAAATAGTAAACCTGTACAAGGTTACACAGTGATAAAAGTTCCGAGTTTGAATGTCTTCTGTGTGAATGATGTTTCAATTCGTTAGAGTAAACAGATTTAATGGTATTGGGTTTGATCCATGAACGTTTTTATACTGATTTATGAAAGAAAAGAGACTTTTGGATTACAAAATACCAACCCACACGTAAACATTAACCAACTAAGAACTAAACTTTTGAAACTTAGGATTTCAACCATGGACTTTTGATATATACCGTATTCGTGATTACTCCCTGCGTTTACCTTAGCTGGATCAGCTGATCGCTTCATTTATGGCTACCCAGTATACGGTCAGTGTTCGGGGAACGTTGCGTACGATATATATTTTTTCCTATATTCCACGAAAAGGAATACAACTTGTTACAACTCCCGTGAAGTTAACGAAAAAAAGTTTAATAAAATCGATATATTTTTAGAGTTCTGAGTATCACTTAAAGAGTACCAGAGTTCCTGCTAGATTAGATCAATAGTTCCGGGTAAATAAAGATTTTATAGCGATTTAAAGTTTCTGTGCTAATTTCACGCAAAACCTAAAATCTTAAGTCTTTATTTTTTAGAGTTCTGAGTAGCACTCAAAGAGTTCTAGAGTTCCTGCTAGGTTAGACCAATAGTTCTGAATAAACAAAAATTATATGATGATTTTAGTTTCGCTGCTAACTTGACGCAAAACCGAAAATCTTAAAATCTGCATATTTTTTAGAGTCTTGATTAGCACTCGAAGAGTCCTGAAGTTCCTCATAAATATTTAGAAGAGTTCTCGCAAAATAAGGAAGTAAAAGGGAAATAAAGGTTTCCTCATCATCTACTGACCACAGATGCAATCGGTGCAAATGATTAACACATATATAACACGTGCTTAATAAAAGTCAACCAACGCTACACAAAATGTTATAGAAATCGACAAGAGCGACTCAAAACTCTCATCAGAACTCCATTTCAATACAAAATAAAAGAGTTTTTCAGTATGTACGTGCTGTGGACAGACGAAGCAATATTTACAAGTGATGGTCATGACAACCTACACAATGCACATTATTGGGCTGCGGAGAATCCGTACTGGACACTACGGATCGACCGACAAAGACGTTGGAGTATCAATGTGTGTGGTGGTATCATGGGAACACATGTAATTGGGCCCTGGTTTATTGATGGAAATTTAACGTCGGCACTGTTCCATCAATTCTTGACAGAACATCTACAGCAACTGCTGGAAAACATCCCACTCCATGTGCGGCGTAATATGTGGATGCAATTGGATGGTTGTCCAGCACAAGCTGCTCGCATATGCAGAGGTGCATTAAATACTTTATTTCTGCACCGTTAGTTAGGAAGAGGGTCAAATACTCCTTTCCCTCCTCGCTTTCCAGAGCTTACGTACATGGGCTATTATTTCTGCGGTCGACTCAAGGAGCTTGTTTACACGAATAGACCAACTACGACAGAAGATATGAGGGAACGTATAATGACCACATTTCGAAGCATAGGAGAGGCAGAGGTTGAAACTGTGGGCTATAATTATCGCCGTCTGGACCGTTGTCTTGCTGTACATGGACGACAATTGCGGTAGAATGCGTTACATAACGGACAGCAGTCGTCTCCAAGATAAGTATGATATAACCTTTGTACGTTATGTGATGGTAAATTAATTCTTAAAACAACGTTAGACCTTTCAATATAATATGCTGACCTGTCCACCATAACGCTTCCATTTCCATAATGTGTTGGTTACGACTACGAGACGAGACAGTGTTGACTACGAGACGAGACAAGACAACCCTTCAGTAGTGTCACGAAAGAGGACTGAACAGTCTCTGTAGTATTGTACCCGAAAAACGTATGTTACCAAGTAAATATGCCTGATCAAAATGTTCAGGGTCTTTCCTCCAGCACAATCAAACAACTGCTAATTTGGAGGTGGACCCTGCCTGGATATCTAGAACGGATTACAGTGATATGTTGTACTTTTGAAATCATCAGACACTTGTTTTTCAGTTTCTACGTCTGGCTGCCCGTTTCAGATTTATAGGGTTGGCCATATTGTTTTCAATGCAACTTTTGATGATATTTTAACCAGTCGCCATTTTCTATAGGTGACCGTATAGAATCGGGACTTGTTGTAGCTTCTTTCTTTTTACAAGAGCTTTCAAGAGGTATACCCCTTGACCCCTTTTTTTATTTGACAATTTTGAGTTGGGCCCCGTCTAGGACCCTGCGGGAAACCCTGGGGTGAAATTTTTACTGCCATCTGTTGTCATTTGAACATCATGTGACACTTGTTTTTCAGTTTTTCCGTCTGGTGGCTCGTTTCAGATTTATAAGGGTGACCATATTGTTTTCAATGCATATTTTGATGACATTTTGACCCGCCAACATTTTGCATAGGGTGATCGTAAAGAATCGGGACTTGTTGTAGCTTTCTTTTTTTTTTTTTTTTTGAAGAGCTTTCAAGCGATATACCACTTGACCCCTCTTTCCATTTGACTATTTTGAGTTGGACCCCGTCTGGGACTCTGCGGGGGACCCTGGGACAAAATTTTTACTTCGCTCTGTTGTCTTTGCAACTAATAGGATAAGTGTTTTTCAGTTTATACATATCTAATACCGCTTACGATTTAAAGCCCTGGTACGGACTTACGGAATCACCCGTATATATGACCATTTAAGACAACTTCTTTTGTATCGTTTTATTCTTGTAAGTGCCAGTAACTTACGACGAGCAAGAGTCTACTTCAGCTTCCAAACCCTCCGTTCGTTCTACTGAATAGACTCACTTATCAATTGTAACTAGGCCTATATAGCAATTTACGTTAATTCCGTACTTTCATTTATTCTTAATTATGTCAGTAACTAATTATCAGCAAGACTCTGCTTCAGTTCAAAACAGTCCTTTTCCCCTGCTGAATGAAATCACTTTGAATTACAAATATAACAATTTACGACAATTTCGATCTTTAATTTTTTTTTAAAAAAAAGATAAGTCAGTGACTAGCGATCATCAAGAGTCGGCTTCATCATCCAAACTCACCTTTGCCCACGGAATGGTCTGACTTTTCAATTGTAAATATGTGGCAATTTGCGACCATAACGTTCTTTCATTTTATTCCTGAATATAGTGGTAACTAACGATCTGCAAAACTTTGCTTCAACTACCAAACACTCCTTTCGCCCTGCAAATGGACTGAGTTTTCAAATATAAATATCTGACAATGTACGACAATTCCATTCCTTCATATCATTGTTAAAAATGTCCGTAAATAACGATCAGCGAGAGTCTGCTTCATCTTTCCAACATTCTGTTCGTCACTTTTCAAATGTAAAGGTTTCACAATATCCTAAAAATCCCTTGTTTCATTTTATTCTTAAATATGTCAGTAGCTAGCAATCTGCAAGCGTTTACTACGGTTTACAAACACTATTTTATCTCTATCGGATAGAATTGTTTTCAATTGTAAATATCTCAAAATATACAACAATTACTTTTTTTCATTTTATTCTTAAATATGTCAGTAATTAACGATCATCAACAGTTTGCCTCGTCTTCCCAACACTCCTTTCTCACTAGTCAATGGTCCTACTTTTCAACTGTAAATACCTGACAATTTACAATTCCGTTCTTTCATTTTATTCCTAAATAACTCTTCAACCAAAGATCACCAACATCCTGGTTTAGCTTCGAAACATACCTTTCACCCTATTCAATAAACTCGGTTTTCAATTGCAAATATCTGAGAATTTACGACAGTTGCGTTCTTTTATTTCATTTCTAAATATCTCGGCAACTAACAATGAGCAAGAATCTGTTCAATCTTCCAAGCACTTCTTTCATCTTACTTCATGGGATCACGTTTCAGTTGTAAATATTTGAGAATTTACTACAATTACGTTCTTACATAATATTCTCAGATATGTATACAACTAGCGATCAGCAAGAGTATGCTTCACCTACCAAACACTCTTCTCCCTCTAGTGATTGCACTAACTTTTAAATGTAATATCTGACAATTTGCAACAATTCCGTTCTTTCATTTTATACTTAGTTATGTCGGTAACTAACGATCAGCAAGAATCTTGTACATCTTCCAAACACTATTTTCCCCATACTGTATGGAATCAACTTCATTTGTAAATATCAGTCAATTCACGGCATTCCGTTCGTTTTCTTTTTTCTTCAATGTGTCGGCAACTGTTGATGTAAGAGTATATATTTCAGCTTCCAAACACTCCTTTCACCCTACAGAATCCACTCACTTTAAAATTGTAAATTTGTGGCGATTTGCGACAATTCCGTTTTTTCATTTTATTCTTATATGTGTTGGCAACTAATGATCAGATAAACTTAGTTTACGAGAATTCTATTTTTTCAGATTGTTCTCAACCATGGCAGTAACTAACGATCATGAGGGTCAATTTCAGTTTCCAAAGTCTCCTTTCACTTTACTGGGTCGACTTCCTTTTCACTGGTATTGTCCTGAGAATATACGAAAAATTAAGTTCCTACATTTTATTCCTAAATATGTCTTCCACTAACGATCAGCAAGAGTCTGCTTTATCTTCTAAACTCTCTTTTCTCCCTGCTGAACGGACACAACTTTGAATTGTAAATATCTGGCAATTTATGACAATTGTATTCTTTCATATTATTCTTAAATACGCTAGTAACTAACGATAAAGGGGACTCTGCTACATCTTCGAATTACTCCTTTCCCCTCACTGAGTGGACTCATTTCGAATTGAAAATATCTGAAAATTGACCACAAATGCATGGTTTTATCTTATTCTTAAATATGTCTGTAACTAACGATCTGCAACTGTCTGGTTGAGCTTCCACATTCCTTATGCTTTGCTGAGTGAACTCAATTTTAGGTTGTAAATATCTGACTATTTACAATGAGTTCGTTCTTTCATTTTTTAAAAATAAGTCAGTGACTAGGGACCAGCAAGAGTCTGCTTCACCTTCCAAGCACTCCTTTCGCACCACTGAATGGACTTACTTTTCAATTGTAAATATCTGACAATTTACGACAATTCTTTTCCTTCATTTTATTCTTAAATATGCCAGTAACAAACGATCAACATGAGTCTGCTAAATCTTCCAAACACTCCTTTCGCCTTATTGAATGAGCTCACTTCCCAATTATAAATATCGCACAATTTACGACAATTCCATTGTTTCATTTTATTATTAAATATGTCAGTAAATAACGATCAGCAAAAGTCTATTTCACCTTCCGAACACTCCTTTTGCCTTACTGAATAAAATCAATTTTTAACAGAAAGTGTCAAACTAATGATTTGCAAAAGTCTGCTTCAATTTCCAAACACTGCTTTCGCCCTGCTAAATAGAATCACTTCTCAAACGTAAAAATCTAGCAATGTACGGCAATTCCGTTCCTTCATTTTATTCATAATATATCAGTATGTAGCAATAATGTGAGACTATTTCAGCTTCCAGACTCTCCTTCGCCTTTACTGGATTAACTCTCTTTTCAATTGTAAATGTCTGACAATATACGACAATTCCGTTCTTTCATTTTATTCTTAAATATATCAATAACTAACGATTAGCAAGAGCCTGTTTTATCTTCAAAATTCTGTTTTTGCCCTACTGAACGGACTCACTTTTCAATTGTAAATATCTGACAATTTACGACAATTCCGTTCCTTCATGTTATTCTTAAATACACGAGTAAGTAAAGATCAATCAAGATCAAAAGTCCGCTACATCTTCAAAACTCTTCTTTCGCCTTATTGAATGGACTCAATTGTAAATTGTAAATATCTGACAATTTACGAAAATCCATTATTTCATTTTATTCTTAAATATGTCAGTAAACAAGAATCAGCAAGCGTTTACTTCGGCCTTCAAGCCCTCCTTTAACCGTATTGAATGAAAACACTTTTCAATTGAAAGTGTCTGACAATTTACGACATTTCCGTTCGTTCACTCCATTCTCAAATATGTCGAAAACTACCGATCAGCAAGAGTCTATATCAGTTTTCAAACACAGTCTTCGCCACTTTTCCTTCATCGTTTCTTCAGGTTCCGAGCTTTCGGCCTACTGAACAGACTCGCTTTTCATTTCTAAATATCTGACAATTTACGACAATTCCTTTCTTTCATTTTATTCTTAAATACGTCAGTAAATAATTACTACCAAGAGTCCGTTTTCTTCCATACACACCTTTCGCATTAGTGAATAGACTCACTTTCCAGTTGCAAATTTCTCATAAAATACGACAATTCCGTTCTTTCATTTTATTCTTAAATATGTCTTATACTAACGATCTGTAAAACTCTGGTTCAACTTCCGAACACTCCTTTCACACTGCCAGATAGATTCACTTTTCGTATGTAAATATCTGAGAATGTACGAGAATTCCGTTCATGAATTGAGACTTACATATTTCAGTAACAAACGATCTGGAAGAGTTTCCTTCATCTTCAAACACCCTTTTCGCCATATTGAATAGACTCGCTTTTCAAATATAAACACCTGACAAATTACAACAACCCCATTCTTTCATTTTATTCTTAAATATGTCTGTAACTAACGATCAGAACGAGTCTGCTTCATCTTGCAAACACTCCCTTCGCCATATTGAATGCAATCGCTTTTGAATTACAAATATCTGACAATTTACGAAAATGCTAGGTTAGACCAATAGTTCTGAATAAACAAAAATTATATGGCGATTTTAAGGTTTCGATGCTAACTTCATGCAAAACCGAAAATCTTAAAATCTGCATATTTTTTTAGAGTTTTGATTAGCACTCGAAGAGTCCTGAAGTTCCTCATAAAAATTTAGAAGAGTTCTTGCAAAGTAAGGGAGTAAACGGGAAATAAAGGTTCCCTCATCATCTACTGACTACAGATGCAATCGGTGCAAATGATTAACACATATATAACACGTGCTTAATAAAAGTCAACCAACGCTACGCAAAATGTTGTAGATAAATATTTAACCATTCTACGCACAGAACTTGAAAGAATTGACGAGTGTTAATATGAACTCTCATCAAAACTCTATTTCATGACGAACTAAAAGAGTTCTATCACCTTGTTCACAGTCGATTTGGGAGCGGCCCATAAATCGTTATTTTAAATTGTTATAAATAAAGATTTATCCACTGTACGAATAAAATTATATAGAACTTGATGATTGCAGCTCAAAACTCTCATCAGGACTCTATTTCATTGTGAAATAAAAGAGTTCTATCACCTTGTTCACAGTCGGTTCTCGAGTGGCTCATAAATTGTTATAAATAAGGATTTAAAATTTCTACGAACAGAAATGTATAGAACTTGACGAGTGCTACTCAGAACTCTCATCAGAATTCTATTTCATTGCGAAGTAACAGAGTTCTATTACCTTGTTCTTAGTCGGTTCACGTTTGGCTCATAAATTGTTAATTTGAATTGTTATAAACAAATGTTTAACCATTATAGGAACACTAGTTTTTACAAGTTGGCGAGTGCTACTCACAACTCCATTTCATTGCGAAATAAAAGAGTTATCTCACTTTGTTCAGAGTCATTTCGCAAATTGTCCATAAATTGTTAATTCAAATTGTTATAAATAAAGATTTAAGCATTCTGCGAACACAACTTTGTCGTACTTGACGAGTGCAAGTCACAACTCTCACAATAACTCCTTTCATTGTGAAATAAAAAAGTTATAACACCTTTTTTAGAGTGGGTTCACGACTGGCCCATAAATTATTAATTTTTATTGTTATAAATTAAGATTTAACCACTCTACGAACATAACTCTATAGAACTTGATGAGTGCTACTCAGAACTCTTATCAGAATTCTATTTCATATCGAAATAAAGTAATTCTATCTTCACAGTCACCTTGTTCACAGTCGATTCGCGATTGCCCCAAACATGGTTAATTTAAATTCTTATAAACAAAGATAAAAAATTCTACGAACAGAACTTTATAGAACTTGGCGAGTGCTCCACAGAACTCTCATCAGAACTCCATTTCATTGTGAAATAAATTAGTTCTCCATTTCATTGTGAAATAAATTAGTTCTCCATTTCATTGAGTTCTATTTCCTTGTTGACAATTGGATCTCAAGTGGTCCATAAGTTGTTAATTTAAAATGTTATAAATAAAGATTTATCCATTGTACGAATAAAACTATATACAACTTGACGATTGCAGCTCAAAACTCTCATCAGAACTCCATTTCATTGCAAAATAAATGAGATCTTTCACCTTGTTACAGTCGGTTCGCTAATGGTCCATAAATTGTTAATTTAAATTGTTGTATATAAAGATTTAGCCATTCTGCGAACAGTAGTTAATAGATCTTGACGAATGCTAGTAAGAACTCTCGTCAGAACTCTATTTCATTGCGAAATAAAGGAGCTCTATCACTTTGTTCACAGTCGATTCGCGATTCGCCCATAAGTGGTAAATTTAAATTGTTATAGGTAAGGTTTTAAAAACTCTACGAAAGGAACTTTATAGACCTTGACAAGTGCTTTAAAAGCTCTTTTATTTCGCAATGAAATAGAGTTCTGATGAGACATATGAGTGGCATTCTTCACGTTCTATTAAGTTAAGTTCGTAAAATGGTTAAATCTTTATTTATAACAATTTAAATTAACAATGAATGGGCCAGTCGCGAACCGACTGTGAACGAGATGACAGAACTCATTTATTTCGCAACGAAATAGAGTTCTGATAAGAGTTCTGAGTAGCATTTGTCAAGTTCTATAAGGTTCTGTTGGTAGAATGGTAAAATATGTATTTGTAACAACTTAAATTTACAATTTATACGCCACTTGCGAACGAACTCTGGACAAGGTGATAGAACTTTTATTTCGCAATGAAATGCAGTTCTGATGAGAGTTCTAACTTGCACTCGTCAAGTACTATACAGTTATATTCGTTCAATGGGTAAATCTCTATTTATAACAATTTTAATTAACAATTTATGCCAGACTCGCGAGCCGGCTGCGAACTAGCCCTCTTTAATTTAGCAATGAAATAGGAATTTGATAAGAGTTCTGAGTAGTGCTACCCAAGTTCAATTAAGTTCGGTTCGTAGAATGGTTAAATCTTTATTTATAACAATTTAAATTAACAATTTATGGGCCACTCGAGAACCGACTATGAACAAGGAGATAGAACGCTTTTATTTCACAATGAAATAGAGTCCTGATGAGAGTATTGAGCTGCAATCGTCAAGTTCTATTTAGTTTTATTCGTACAATGGATAAATCTTTATTTATAACAATTT
Source organism: Thermobia domestica (assembly GCF_964235325.1). Classification (NCBI taxonomy): domain Eukaryota; kingdom Metazoa; phylum Arthropoda; class Insecta; order Zygentoma; family Lepismatidae; genus Thermobia; species Thermobia domestica. The sequence goes on from NC_137456.1 coordinate 193,165,136, forward strand.
GAATTAACAATTTATGGGCCGCTCGCAAACCGACTGTGAACAAGGCGATAGAACTTTTCTTTTTCGTTATGAAATAGAGTTCTGATGAGAGTTCTATTTAACACTCGTCAAGTTCTTTCAAGTTCTGTGCGTAGAATGGTTAACTATTTATTTATATGAATCAAAATTAAATTTTATGGACCACTTTCGATCCGACTGTCAACAAGTTAATAGGACTCTTATGATAGAACTCTTATCGGAATGATATGGAGTTCTGATGAGAGTTTGGAGTGGCACTCGTCTAGTTCCATAAAGTTATGTTCGTAGAAATTTTAAAGCTTTATTTGTAACAATTTAAAGTAACCATTTATGTGCCAGTCGCCAACGGATTATGAACAAAATGATAGAACTCTTTTATTTCGCAATGAAATATAATTCTTATGAAATTCCTGAGTAGAACTCGTCAAGTTAAATTATGGTCTCTTGGTAGAGTGGTTATATCTTTATTTATAACAATTTAAATTAACAATTTGTGGACCTTTAGGGAACCGGCTGTGAACAGGGTGATAGAACTCTTTCATTTCGCAACGAAATGGAATTCTGATGAGAGTTTTGAGAAGCAATCATCAAGTTCTATATAGTTCTGTTCGTACAACTGATAAATGTTTACTTATGAAAATTTAAATTAACAATTTATGGACCGCTTCCGATCCGAATGTCAACAAGTTAATAGAACTCTTTTATTTCGCAATGAAATGGAGTTCTACTGAGGGTTATGAGTAGCGCCCGTCACGTTATACAAAGTTCTGTACGTAGAATGGTAAAATCTTTATTTATAACAATTTATATTAACAAGTTATGGGACACTCGTGAATTGACTGTCAAGAAGGTGATAGAACTCTCTATTTCACAATGACATAGAGTACTGATGAGAGTTCTGAGTAGCGCACGTCAAGTTATATGAAGTTCAGTTAGCAGAATGGTTAAATCTTTATTTATAGCAATTTAAATAAACAATTTATGGACCATTTGCGATCCGACTGAGAACAAAGTTATGGAACTGTTTTATTTCGCAATGAAATAGAGTTCTGATGAGAGTTCTGGGTAGCTCTCGCCACGTTATATAAAGTTCTGTTCGCAGAACGGTTAAATCTTTATTTATAACAATTTAAATTAACAATTTAGGGGCCTCTCGGGAACCGACTGTGAACAGGGTGATAGAACTCTTTTATCTTGAAATGAAATAGAGTTCTGATAAGAGTTCTGAGTAACACTCCTCAAGTTCTTTAAAGTTCTGTTCGCACAATGGTTAAATCTTTATTTATAACAATTTAAATTAACAATTTTAGGTCCACTCGCAAGTTGACTGTGAACAAGTTGATAGAACTCCTTTATTTCGCAATAAAATAGATTTCTGATGAGAGTTCTGGGTAACACTTAAAAAATTCTTTAAAGCTCTGTTCGTGTAATTGTTAAATCTTTATATACAACAAACTAAATTAACAATTTATGGGCCACTCGCAAGCCGACTGTGAACAAGGTGATAGAACTCTTTTATTTCGCAATGAAATAGAGTTCTTATGAGAGTTCTAGGTAACACTCTTCAAGCTCTTTAAGTTTTGTTCGTGTAATTGTTAAATCTGTATTTATAACAATTTAAATTAACAATTTATGGGCCGCTCGCAAACCTACTGCGAACAAGGTGAAGAACTCTTTTATTTCGTATTGAAGTAGAGTTCAGATGAGAGTTCTTAATATTACTCGTCAAGTTCTTTCAAGTTCTGTTCGTAGAATGGTTAAATATTTATTTATAACAATTGAAATCCACAATTTATGGGCTATTCGCGACCGACTGTGAACAAGGCGATAGAACTATTTTATTCCGTAATGAAATAGATTTCTGATGAGAGTTTTGAGTAGCACTTGTTGATTTCTATAATGTTTGGTAACATTGGCTGACTTTTATTAGGCACGTGTTATATATTGTTATTGATTTGCACCAATTGCGTGTGTGGTCAGTAGATTATTAGGAAACATTTATTTCCCGTTTACTCCCTTATTTTGTGAGAACTCTCCTAAATTTTCTTGAGGAACTTCAGAACTCTTCGAGTGCAACTAAGAACTCTAAAGAGTAGACATTTTAAGATTTTCGGTTTTGCGTGAAGTTAGTATCGAAACTTTAAAATCGCTATAAAATCCTTATTTACCCAGAAATATTGGTCTAATCTAGTAGGAACTGTAGAACTCTTTTAACGTTACTCAGAACTCTATAAAAGTATAGACATTTTAAGATTTTAGGTTTTTCGTGAAGTTAGCACCGAAACTTTAAAATCACTATAAAATCTTTGCTTACCCAGAACTATTGGTCTAACATAGCTCTAGAACTCTTTGAGTGCTACGCAGAACTCTAAAAAATATAGACATTTTATAACTTTTGGTTTTGCGTGAAGTTAGCAATCAAACCAAAAAAATCTTTATTTAACCGGAACTATTGGTCTAACCTAGCAGGAACTCTGGAAATATTTGAGTGCTAGTAAGAACTCTAAAAAATATTGACATTTTAAGATTTTTGGTTTTGCGTGCACCGAAACTTTAAAATCGCTATAAAATCCTTATTTACCCGGAACTATTGGTCTAACCTAGCAGGAACTCTAGAACTCTTTGAGTGATACTCAGAAGTCTAAAAATATATCGATTTTATTAAACTTTTGGTCGCTAATTTCACGGGCGACTTGTTGCACTGAGTAAACTGCAAACATAATAAATAAAATATATGAACATTACTTCTCCTCTAACACAAAGTGTTATTACATAACATGCACTTTTTACGTCACTTGTATATTAATTAATTAACACAAAAATATAATAAATATATATATTTTAAAGTTATGGCACTTTAGATTTTATCAGCACTAAGATACCTTTTTAAATTGCAATGATGTGGCCTCGTGTTACGCGACGACCAAATATTGATATTTTCGCGCACGTACTCACGGTTACGAAAGTCAGTTGACCCGCAAAAAAAACATTGCTGACAAAAATGAGAAATCCATCCATAGGTTGTTGAGTTTCTTTTGCTTTTTTCACATGCTGGTTTCATTTTGACTAGCACAGACAACCTTGTTGCAATATTTTGTTGGTGATGGCAACTTAGATAATTTAGAGGCATTTTTATGTGTACACGTTTTGGTCAGCTTAGTATGAAACATTATATTGAAACCTTTAGCATTTGTATTATTCACTAAAAGTGAGAGTTGCTCGTTGAGTGCTACATCCTCTTATGATGTTTAGGTTGCACTCTCCGAGCCCAATCCTGGCTGCTCTCTTCGTTCACACGATGGTGAATCATTGATATCTTATTGAAATAAGAAATAGTTTGCACAAAACATTTAGTTTTTATATAACTGCTTCGATAATGAGAAATAATTGATTAATTATTACTTGATTAGGAGTACATTAATTATATTGACGTAGATAATAGTGTAAATAATTAATATTTATTATTAAGAATACACATTATGACGTATGATCCTCTGCCGTTACTTGGGAATTTAGCTTTATGTGGGTGTGAGTGAGGAGACAAGCAAATATCTTCCCAAATACAGTTTGGTGAGAAGTGCTGAAATATTTTGAGGAAAGAGGCACCTCCTAGGTAGAAAAATTCCACTGCTTCTCTTTTTTGCGAATTGCGACTGACTACGCATTAGATCCAAGAATTGGCATTTGAAATATGAGAATTGGCTAAAAAGTACATATCGATGGCTATTTGGACAAAGGTGATATGTCCATACTTTCATTTTTTCATAAATCAGAGTTCTCATAAGTCAGTTTCATGCAAAACTTTGTTTTTGTTAATGGAATATTTACTGGAGGTTCTTTTGTTTTTTTATATACTGTGCTACAAATGCAAAATGACTTCGGACATTATATAAGTTAAAATCTGATTTCCGAAGAAAAATGGTCATATCACCTTTGTCCAGATACCCATCGATATAACGATATCGTTATATATGGTGCCCGACGGGAATGTCCACTGATTTTACTTAATGAGTGATCAAGAACCGTGGAATTTAATGTTTTATACTAAAACTTTACCATGATAACACAATCACAACACTACTGGATTGCCTATTCCAGTAGTCCATTAACGGGTAAAGTCATTTTAATTTTTTTTATACTGACGTGTTATAATTGGTGAACGCACTTCAAAATACGAATTCTCGAAATTTGGTGCAAAAATGGACACAAGGGGCCATATTGAACGATACGAAGGGCCATTATTATATTTTTCTTCGTTCATTTGAATAACCTTTTGATTTTAACTTTCACATTTTTTACAAAATATAATCAAATCAATAATAAATTACTTCAATTTAATTTTCAATCGTGCCACAACTAATAAAAATAATTAACCTTTTTGCATTTAACTTAAGAAAGGTTTCACTTATTCTTAATACAGAATATAATGTTTGAACCAAACATGATCGTTATAAACAAGTTATAAATGACATGTTCTTTAAAAATATTGAATATAAATTACTAAGTTTAAAATTTTAAATTTAACAAACTTATTTAGTAAAAATGTTTTGTATTCAATATTGATTAAAGATAAGGGATACTCAATTAAAATATGAGACACAATAAAAAATAGTAGTGCCTAGTTAAGATGATAACGTTGAACGGAATATCAACACTTCGTTAAAATGGTAATGCTCAGTGCTGTTTACTTATTACATAATATAAACACATTTGGCATAACGTAAATGCAGAAAATAAAAATTATCACATAACACATAATATGAATGAATCCATTATCATTAATAAAAATTATGAATTACAACACCTATACGTAAAGGTAACACGATAAGAAATAATATTTCATTTATTTGAAATGTAGTATAACTCAGCTAATGCGAGATCGTTAAACTCGAAGTATATATAAATATATCCCCTGCATTAAATGTGCAAGACCCTGCCACAATTATTTATTATGTTTCAATCCCGGAAGCAAAGTGGAAAGGATAGGAGACGAGGTTATGGAATTAAAATAATATAGAGGGGAGCAATAAGAAAATTGCCTTTCCAACGCGTTAAATAATATGATTAACCCACAATTTGGGAGGGAACTTTGTTTCCATGATTTCAAATTCAACTTGAACTGTTTTTTGTGTTAAACAAAAAGATTAACACAAAATATTTGTGTAGTAAAAATTCTTACAATCAGCATATGAGTACTTTATATTTAATTGAATCAAAATTTCTTCTCTGGCTATAAAAACTAAGTAACGCGCCCTGAAGGTCGGTACAGGTATTAAATGAAGCTATAATAGCTTACCACACTAAAAATTAAAGTATCCTCAGCTGATTAGAATAATCCCTTCGTATCGTTTACTTGAAACTGTATATCTGTTAACGGCAACAAACTGATAATTTTTGCATACGTATGAAACCTTGCCTACCTTGCGCAGTACTTTACGAATTTTCAGCTTAATTCTCATCAATTGCGTAAAGCAAATAACTTAATGCAACACATCGTTAGTATACGTTATTATTTAATTGGCGCATAGTTGTTATTTAGATATTGGACAGATTAACTCACTAATTTAGAACGTAATTATTTAAATTTATAGTCAAACGTTTTTCACCAAAATATTTGATTTTATAGTTCAATATATTTTTGATTTTGTAAAATTGCAACACTGTAATAGGATATTTTATGTGCAGATTATCCACATCTTCACAATTTAATTTTTTTTGATTCCACTAAATTTGAAATTATTTTCACTGCAAAAATTCACTTTTGCACCTTGAAAAGGTACTATATTTCTCGTAATTTGGAAATGAAATTTCACTGTGGGTATGTCAATAAGATAAATGGCATTACAACCAATTACGTAACACATATGTTTAAAACAACAACATTTAAAAATGGTATTTCTCATTTTGCATTTCTAATGTATCATAAGGAGCAATAATATTTGGGACTAAAAAATAATATTTAAAAATTTTCCTAAATTCATAGGTTATAGACACCAGCATAACACATACGGTAAAAATACTGTTTATTTTTAACTAAAATTCATATTATTTTGTTATTCAAAATTTTTGAAAATACTAGCACTGTATAATATCTATAGTGTGAAAAAAAAAACTTACTAACACCAAATGAAAAATTCGTACAATAAATTTCTGCAGTGTGTTCAAAATATTTTATTTTTCATTGCCAAGGCAAAAATATGGAAAGTGGGTAAACCGGCTATATAATAATATTGCTCACCCAATTCATTTTTGTATTGTATATATTACAACATCGCTTACCAAAATCATCATATGATCATAAACTTTACACTTCACTTCCGTACCTGGATTTTTTGACGCAAAATTGCAATATTTTATGAGTACTTGTTTTTTGTGTTGCACTAGTGTGAAAATTAACTGATACCTTGCAGTTAGTTCGTTTATTTAAAACTGTATAATTGTTAACGGCAACAAACTGATAATTTTTGCATACGTATGAAACCTTACCTACCTTGCGCAGTACTTTACGAATTTTCAGCTTAATTCTCATTTTCAAGCGGTATAAAAAGCTTTTCTTACTTTTTTCGTTACCACGCTGAAATTGCTACTTCTAAATTTCTTATTGGCATCTTTGGAAGAATGCGAAATAATGGCTGGTGCATAGTCAATCTGAACATTCTCATTTACTTTACCATTATTTTTCTTACTTTTACTAGGTTCAAATTTTGTTGACTTGCGTTTCGGATGATATGTAACAAATGTACGTGAAATGACTTCATCATTAAAGCACACAGCTACAAGCGTACAAATTGTACATTTTAACCACACTAACAGTACCTTAACATTGGAAAAATAACAAAACTTCTCAACCTGAACATGTTGTGTGACGAATTTTACTCTAGGGTGAATTTTAACATGCCGTGAACACAACATAAAAAATACAGGACTTATTGAGAAACATCTTTTATCGACAACTAGCATTGAGCTGGAGGGGAAACAATTGATTCACCCAATTCCTGTTACATAAGGGAGAAGTGCAGACTCATTTTGTTTGAAAGTACCACAACGGCACCACTTTTAATTTCCCTAATGTTGGTTACATTAACCAAATTCGTACTACTAACGGAAGTAACCCCCCATAAGGTCAAGCGGTACGGTGTTTACATTTACACTGGCAGTTTTACCATTTACTTCAATACCCTGAGAAGAGGCATAAGTATTCTCTAAAACAAACGTATTTTACAATTTGGTCATGATACTTTGTAATGGCGTACTGTTATTGTTTAACCATTGAAATAAACCATTCCACAAAGTATTTTTACCTTCATAAATACAGTGAAACCTCTGAATAACGGACACCAATGGGACAGGAATATTTGTCTGTTACTGAGAGGTGTCCGTTACAGAGAGGTTACAAAAATTTAATTTTCTCAACGGTAATTGTATACAGTAATATACAGTAAATACATTATGCATGAGCGCAAATACATAAAATTCGATATGAAAATACTCTATTTAGTACGTATTTGAATTATTGGGACGGATGAAGGAGAAATTCATTTCTGTTAAATAATATTATTTTTGGGGAATGTGTTAATATGTTCGTATACTGCAAATGATAATGCGTGTATGGTAATTTTCTTAAGGACATGTCATCACCCTGTAAAAAATCCATTAATTCACTTACCGCCTATATTAAAGTAAAAATAGCTTTAAAAAGTATCCAATATTATTATTAAATACTGAAAATGTGGAGAAGAAACTCACCAAATTTCTTGGAGAAAAGACTGCAGTGGTTGTCTGCCGTGTACATCCTACGGACACTAGTTTCTGTTCGAAATTTGCTTGCAACTGTGCGGGCAGAAAAAAAGAAGGATTTCAAGTTCAGCTTGAAGTTGCTCTGTTTGATGATAGATACACTTGTGGGCAAAAGACTTTTCTGTCTACTGTCAAATATCGCAGAAACAAGAATAATTCCTGTCCGTTATGAAGAGGTTATTGAAACGTTTTGGGGTAAAAAAAGGACTGTCCGCGTCCGTATCTGAGAGTGTCCGTAAAAGGGAGGGTTTTGTTCTATAAGAGAACATATATTTTTGCCGGGACAAAAAAATCTGTCCGTATTATAGAGGTGTCCGTTATTGAAAGGTGTCCGTTAAGGGAGGATTCACTGTACTAACAGAGTGCACGTTAGGAATGTTAGATAACCTGATTCTTTTAACAGGATTTTGATACACATCTGTGTTGTCCGCAACACTTTCCCATTTTCTTTTACAATTCTTGCTTTTAAACTTGAGAGGACAACTATAACGGAAGCATGCTAACGGGCCACACTGAACTTATCACCAAATTTAAAATTTTTTGGAATTTTATTTTCTTTTCCGGCTTGACCCACATTTAATAGATTGGTACTTGCGCTAACATCCTTATTGCATTTTTTGAGGATGGATTTAATACCACAAGAGGCAGTTTTGGAAGGATTTTCAACGTCAATGAAAGATAATTGTTTCACCTTACCACTAGGCCTAATTTCATGATGACGAGAACAATTGGTGTCATTGGAATACTTCTTTTGTAATCTCTCAGTTATTATTTCAATGACTTTATTTTTAACGTTATTATCATCACACTGTATTTTCAACTTTTTGCATACATAGTTAAATTCCAAGTTCTTGCCACGAGCACACTTTTCTTTTAATTTCTCGTACTCAGTGGTTTTTCTTATACCACGTACACGGAGACTAACCTTCTTTTCAACATTTTTCCTGTACTCACAATTGAAATTATATACAGATTCGCAAATAGATTTTGTAGCAACACTTTTAAGGTTATAAAGTTCTACATCAAAACCTAAAATGTTTTAAAATTCGTTCAAAGAAAATGGAGTAATGCTAAATTCATTAAAAAGTTTATGAAAACAATATTTTGTGTTTCAATTTCACTTATAATTTGGATTAACTCAAAAAGTGATATGATGTCTAATTTCGACTTTCAATCAAACGTAAAATATACACAAACAACTGAGGAAGATACTATTTTTTATACGTATTGTAGTAAAAAGCGTTCAACATGATTGGAGAGCACGGGTTATTACTTTTTAAAGTAAATACAATAAAGAAAAGTTGACCAAACGATTCTGTTCCCTCGGGCGTGATATATGACTATATATGGGTTCGAATCTCGTATGTCCCTGTTCCGGCGCCATATATGACTGTACTGGGGTTCGATTACCCTGTATCCATGTTTGGGATAAGCTAATTTATGAGGTTGCTTGGGTTTGTTTCCTGTGGGCTATCGTTAGAGTAGACAGATTTAATGGTATTGAGTATGATCCCTGAACGTTCTTATACTGATTTATGAAAGAAAACTGACTTTTGGATTACAAAATAAAAAGCCACAAGTAAACATTAACCAACTAAAAACTAAACTGGTGAAACTTAGGATCCGGACCATGACTCTTTATATATACCGTGTTCGTGATTACTCCCTGCGTCCACCTCAGCTGGATCAGCTGACCGCTCCATTCATGGTTACCCAGTATACGGTCAGTCTTCGGGGAAATTTAGGTACGATATATATTTCTTTTCCTCGTATTCCACGAAAACCAATACCACCCTGTTGCACTACTGAAATTGCAAACATAATAAATAAAATACATGCACAATATTTATCCTCTAACACAAAATAACATTATATAACATGCTTTTTTACGTCACTTGTACATTAATTAATTCGCACAAAAATATAATTAGTATGTATATTAAACATTTCACATATTGTGGCACTTTAGATTTTATCAGCACTAACAAAACCTTTTTAAATTGCAATGATGTGGCCTCGTGTTACGCGACGACCAAATATTGATATTTTCGTGCGCGTACTCACGGTTACGAAAGTCAGTTGACCGGCAAACACAAACATCGCACACAAGAATGAGAAATCCATCCACCTGTTGTAGGGTTTCTTTTGCTTTTTCCACATGCTGGTTTCATTTTGACTAGCACAGACAATCCTGTAGCATTATTTTGTTGGTGATGATAACAGATAATTTAGAGGCATTTTTATGTTTACACGTTAGTGGTGAGCTTATTATTATTAAAAAATTATATTGAAACCTTCAGCACTTGTATTATTCACTAAAAGTGAGAGTTGCTTGTTGAGTGCTACATCCTCTTTTGATGTTTAGGTTGCACTCTCCGATCCCAATCCTGGCTGCTCTCTTCGTTGACACAATGGTGGCTCATTGTTATCTTTTGGAATAAGAAATAGTTTGCACAAAACATTTAGTTTTTATATAACTGCTTCGATAATAAGAAATACCTGATTAATTATTACTTGATTAGGAGTACATTAATTATATTGACGTACACAATATTGTAAATAATTAATATTTATTATTAAGAATACACATTATGACGTATGATCCACTGCCGTTACTTGGGAATTTAGCTTTACGTGGGTGTGAGTGAGGAGACAAGCAAATACCTTCCCAAATACAGTTTGGCGAGAGGTGCTAAAATGTTTTGAGCAAAGAGGCACCTTCTGGGTAGAAAAAATCCACTGTTTCGCTTTTTAGCGAATTCCGACTGGCTAGGCATTCGTTCCAAGAATTGGCATTTGAAATATGAGGGTTGGTTAAAATGTACTTATAACGATATCGTTATAACACACTTTTCTCCATGCGAAATAGACTCACTTTTTAAATGTAAATATTTTACAACCCGCCCCAATTTCCTTCTTTCATTTTTTCTTAAACGTTTGAGTAACTAACGAGTTTACTTCAGCTTTCAAACACTCATTTTACACTGTTGAACGGAATCACCTATCATTTGTAAATATCTGACAATTTACGACAATTTCGTTATTTCATTTTATTCTTATATATGTCAGCAACGAACCATCAGCAAGAGTCTTTCTAAGGTTTTAACACTCCTTTGGCCCTACTGAATAGGTTTCACTTTTCAATTGTAAATATGTGACAATCTACGACAATACAGTTCTTTTATTTTATTCCTAATTATGTCTTAAACTAACGATGAGCAAGAGTCAACTTCAGCTTCCAAACACACCTTTAGCTTTACTGAATTACACTCTAGAATTGTAAATATCAGAACATTTACGACCATTCCCTTGTTTCATTTTATTCTTGAATATGTCAGTAACTAAAGATCTGCAAGAGTCTTTTTCAGCTTCGACACTCCTTCCGCCCTGTTGAGTGAACTCACTTTTCAATTGTAAATATCTAACAATTACGACAATTCTGTTCTTATATTTTATACCTAAATATGTCTGTAACTAAGGAACAGCAAAAGTCTAGTACAGCTAGCAAACACTCATTTTCCTTTAATGAATGGCCTCAATTTTCAATTGTAAATATCTGGAAATTTACGACAATTCCTTACTTTCATTTTGTTCTTAAATACGTAAATAACTAATGTCTTCAAGAGTTATTTTTCTTCCAAACACACCTTTCGCCCTACTAAATAGATTCACTTCTCAATTGTACAACTTCCGAATTTACAACTATTCAGTTCCTTCATTTTATTCTGAAATGTGTCAGTAACTTACGTTCAACAAGAGTCAATTTGAAACACTCTTTACCTTTACTGACTAGCGTCAATTTTCAATTGTAAATACCAGACATTTTAGGACAATATCTTTCTATCGTTTTATTCCTCAATACGTCAGTAAGTAATGATCTCCAAGATTCGTTTTTCTTCCAAACACACCTTTCGCCCTACTGAAAAAATTCTCTTTCATTGTAAATAACATAGTCAAGGACCATTTCGTTCTTTCATTTTATTTTTAAATATATCTTCAACAAACTATCAGCAAGAGTCTACTTGACCCATTCAGACCTGGCGGTCATAATTGTGTACATTAAATTTCTATTGCATTAATTATACTTAAAGCATTGTTGTGGGCATACAGGCCGATTGTTTACATTTGTGTAGCTTTGCTTCACTGTTATACAAGTAGCTGCTGCGTTCTAGTGAGTAGTATGAGATAAAAGTATTTAAAATAGTCTGTGGTGTTGCAGTTTTATCAACAGGTACTACCTCGTCGATCTTATTACAATAATTAGAAGTTTCTCGTTTCTGAACTATCTTTTTGAAGTGCTTGCGTGTGTTTGTGAATATCTGTTATCTTTTGTGGTAAAATTACAAATATGACAAGCAATTCGTTATAGCTTTATTTGTTGTTGAAATATACTTGCTGCTTACGCCCTGCTAAGTTGACTCACTTCCAGTTGCAAATATCTGACAACTTACAATAACTACGTTCTTTCATTTTTTTAAATATCTCAGTAACTAACGATTAGCAAGAGTCTGGTATATCGTACAAAATCTTCTTTGGCCTTACTTAATTGTCTTACTATCTGAAATTTGCTACAATTCCGCTCTTTCATTCTATACGTAAATACGTCAGTAAGTCATTATCACCAAGCGTGTCATTCATCTTGCAAACACTCCTTTCGCCCTACTGAATAGACTCACTTTTCAACTTCAATGTCCGACAAGTTACGAGAAATCCATTCTTTCATTTTCTTCCTAAATATGGCTTCAACTAATGATCTGCAAAAGTGTGCTTGAACTTCCAAACACTCCTTTCGCACTGCTAAATATTCTCAATTTTCAAACGAAAATATCTTACAATGTACAGCATTTCCGTTCTTTCATTTTGTTCTTAAATACATCCGTAAGTAATGATCATGAGAATCTATTTCTGCTTCCAGACTCTGATTTTGGTTTACTGGATTGTCTTTGTTTTCAATTCTAAATGGCAGACAATTTACGACAATACTTCTGTTTCACTTTATTCTTAAATATGTCAGTAACTAAGTATCATAAAATCTAATACATCTTCTGAACTCTCCTCTTGCCCCACTGAATAGAACAATTTTTCAGTTGTAAGTATCTGACAATTTACTACAATTCCGTTCTTTCCTTTTTTCTTAAATTTGTCAGTAGCTAACGATAGGAAACAGGCTGTTGCATCTTCCAAACACTCCCTTCCCACAACTGAATGGACTCACTTTTCAATTGTAATTATTTGACAACTTAAGAAAATTACGTTCTTTCACTTTATTCTCAAATATGGCTTGAACTAGCAATCAGCAAGAATCTGGTTCACCATCTAAACACTCCTCTCCCCGTAGTGAATCCCGTAAGTTCACAATTGTAAATATCTGAGGACATTCGTCAATTCCGTTCTTTCATTTTTCTTAAATATGTCAGTAACTAAAGATCAATAGTCTGCTTCTGCTTAGAAACACTCCACTCGCCCCATTGAATGCACTCACTTTTCAATTGCAAATATGACAATTTACGACAATTTAGTTATTTCTTTTTCTACTTAAATATGCCAGTGACTAACGAATTTCATTTTATGCATATAAATGTCGGCATTTAACGATCAGGAAGGTTCTAATTCAACGTCCAAATCTCCTTTCGCCTTGCATGATATCACCGGTTTTCAACTGTAAATGACAGAAAATTTACGAGAATTCCGTTCTTTCAAATTATGTTGAAATATGTCAGTAACTAACGATAATGAGGGTCTATTTCATTTTCCGAACTCTTCTCTTAGCCTACTAAATAGCAGAATATTTCAATTGTAAGTATCTAACAATTTACGTCAATTCCGTTATTTCACTTTATTCTTAAATATGTCGGCAAATATCGATCAGCAAGGGTACGCTTCTGTTCCAATCACTCCTTATTCCCTACTGAATAGACTTATTTTTCAGTGTTAAATAGCTGAGAAATTACGACAATTCCATTCTTTCATTTTATTCTTTAATATGTCTTCAACCAACAATCACCAAGAGTCTGCTTTAGCTTAAAAACACTCTTTTGCCTATACTGAATAGACTCGCTTTTCCATTGTAAATATCTGACAAATTACGACAATTCCATTATTTCATTTTACTCTAAAATAGTTCGGAAACTAACGATCATCAGGAGTCTGCTTTATATACCAAAACGCTTCTTTTACCCTACTCAATGTAAATTGTCCGATATTTTGAAATGAAAAGTGATTCCACTCAGTAGGGCGAAGGGAGTGCTTGGAAGCTGAAGTAGACTCTTCCTCATCGTTAGTTGCCGACATATATAACAATGAAATTAAAGAATGGAAATGTGATGAATTGTCACATATTTGCAATTGAAGAGAGATTAAAATATATAGGACGAAAGGAGTGATTGGAAGGTGATGTAACTTGATTTTTGATGGGCGTTAGTTACTGATATATTCAGGAATAAATAATAGAACGGCATTGCCCTGAATTGTGATATATATAAGCAATTGAAAAGTGGGTCGATTCAGTTGGCCGAAAAATGTTTGGAAGCTGACACAGACTCTTGTTGGTCGTTGGTTCAAGACATTTTTATGCATAAAATGAAAGAACGCGATTGTGGTACGGTGTAAGATATTCATATTTGAAAAATGAGTCTATTTTGCAGGGCGAAAGGAGTGTTTGGAAGATGAAACAGAACGTAGGTAATCATTACTTACTGACGTATCTAAGAATAAAATGAAAGAACGAAATTATAGTAAATTATCAGATATCAATTGAATAGTGAGGTCATTGACAAAGGCGAAAAGAATAATTCGAAAATGTCGCACACTGTTCCCAATCTTTAGTTACTCAGATGTTTAAAAATAAAATGAAAGAACGGAATTGTCTTAAATTGTCGGATATTTACAACTGAAAAGTGAGTTCACTCAACAAGGCGAAAGAGTTTTGAAACTAAAGAAGACTCTTCCAGATCGCTAGTTACTGACATATTTAAAAATAAAATGATAGAACGGAATTCTCGTAATTTGTCAGATATTTGCGATTGATTACCGAGTCCATTCGGTATGGCGAAATTACTGTTTCGAAGTTGAAGCAGACTCTTGGTGATCATAATTTACTGACGAATTTGAAGAAAAAAACGATGGAAGGGAATTGTCGTAAATTGTGAGATAATTACAATTTAACAGTGAGGGCATCTGTATTGCGAAGGGAGTGTTTCAGAGATGAAGCAGACTTTTGCTGATTGTTAGTTACCCACATCCCTAAGAATAATATGAAAGAACGGAATTGTCGTCAATTGTAAGTCTTTTTGAAGTGAAAAGCGATTCCATTTAGTAGGACGAAAGGAGTATTTGGAAGCTGAAGTGGATTACTTCTAAATGTTAGTTGAAGATATATTTAATAATAAAATGGACGAACGGAATTGTCGTAGATTGTAAGATATTTACAATTGAAAAACGAGGCCATTCAGTAAGGCGAAAGGAATGTTTGAAAGCTAAAATAGGCTGTTGCTCATCGTTATTAACGGACATATTTTAGAATAATATGAAGGAGCGTTATTGTCGCTCTGTTAAAAGTGAGTTCACTCAACAGGTCGAAAGAGGCTTAAAGCTAAAGAAGACACTTGGAGATCATTAGTCACTGAGATATTTAAGTAAAAAATGACAGAATCGTAAATTCATAATTTTGTCAGATATTTACAATTGGGAAGTGAGTCCATTCAGTAAATCGAAAGGAGTGTTTGGAAGATCTAGAAGACTCTTGTTGGTCGTAAGCTAATGCGATATTTAAGAAAAGAAAATGTTGGAACGGAATTATCGTAAATATTCATATCTTTATAATTGAAAAGTGACTCCGTTCACTAGGGCGGAAGCAGTCTATAGAAGATGAAGCGAACTCTTGCTGATCGTTATAACTGACATATTTAAGAATAGAGTGAAAGAACAGTATTGTCCTAAATTGTCAGATTTTCTCAATTGAAAAATGAGTTCATTCGTAAAGCGAAAGGACTGTTTCGAAAATGTAGCAGAGTTTTCCTAAACGTTAGTTACTGACATATTTAAAAATAAAATGAAAGAACGGAGTTTACGTAAATTGTCTGATATTCACAATTGAAAAGTTAGTTCACTCAACAGGGCGGAGGGAGTATGGAAGCTGAAGTATACTCTTGCGGATTGTTAGTTGCTCACATATTCAAGAATAAAATGAAAGAATTATAGTAAATTGTCCGATATTTGAATTTGAAAACTGAGGTCATTCAGTAAGGCGAAAGGAGTGTCTGGAAGCTGAAACAAACTCTTACAGATCGTAACTTGCTGACACACATAAGAATAAAATCAAACAATGGAATTCTTGTAAATTGTCAGATACTTACAACTGGAAAGTGAGTTCATTTAGTAAGGCGAAGGGAGTGTTTGGAAGCTGAAGTAGACTCTTGCTGGTCTTCAGTTACTTACATATTTAACAATAATATAAAAGACCCGAGTTGTCCAAAATTGTCAGTTATTTTGAAATGAAAAGTAATTCCATTCAGTAGGACGAAAGGAGTATTTCGAAGCTGAAGTAGATTCTTTCTGATAGTTAGTTACTGACATATTGAAGAATGAAATGAAAGATTCGAATTGTCGTTAATTATCAGATATTTACAATTCAAAAGCGAATCTATTTATTAGGGCAAAAGGAGTGTTTGGAAGCTGAAATAGACTGTTTTTGATCGTTAGTTGCTAGCATATTTAAGAATAAAATGGAAGAACGGTATAATGCTAATTGTCAGATATTTACAATTGACAAGTGAGTTCACTCGACAGGGCGAATGGAGTGCGGGAGCTGAAACAGAGTCTTGTAGTTCGTTTGTTACTGGCATATTCAAGAATAAAACGAAAGAATGCAATTGCCGTAAATTGTCAAATATTTGCAATTTAAAATTTGGACCCTTTGTTAAGGCGAAAGGAGTGTTTCTTAGCTAAAATAGTTTCTCGCTGGTCTTTAGTTACTGACATATTTAAGAATAATATAAAAGACCAGTTTTTTCGATAATCGTCAGTTATTTTGAAATGAAAATTAATTCCAATCAGTAGGACGAAAGTAGTATTTGGAAGCTGAAGTTGGCTCTTACTGAATGTTAGTTACTGACATATTTAAGAATAATTGAAAGAACGGAATTGTTGTACGTTGTAAAATATTTAGATTTGAAAAGTGAGCCTATTTTCCAAAGCGAACAGAGCTTTTACGATATGAAACCAAATATAGGTGATCATTACTTACTGTCGTATTTAAGAATTTTGTGATGGTCCGGAATTGTCCTAAATTTCAGATATTTACAATTGAAAAGTAAGTTTATTCAACAGGGCGAACGGAGTGTGGAAGATAATGAAGACTCTTGCAGATCGTTAGCCAGTGACATATTCAAGAATAAAAGGAAACAAGGGAATAGTCGAAAGTTGCCAGATATTTACAATTGGAAAGTGATTCCTTTGAGTAAGGCCAAAGGAGTGCTGGAAGCTGAAGCAAACTCTTGCTGATCGTAACTTACTGACACATGTAAGAATAAAACGAAAGTATAGAATTGTCCTAAATTGTCAGATATTTACAATTGAAAAATGAGGCCATTCAGTAAAGCGAAAGGATTGTTTCGAAGATCTAGCAATAGATAAAATGAAAAACTTAGCTTTTGTAAATTTTCAGATATTTACAATTGAAAAGCAAGTCTATTCAGTAGGGCGAAAGGAGTGTTTGGAAAGTGAAGTAGAATCTTGGTCATTTTTAGTTGCTAATATATTTAAGAATAATATGAAAGAACGGAATTGTCGTAAGTTATCAGTTATTTTGAAATGAATAGTGATTAAATCATCAGCACAAAAGGAGTATTTGGAAGGTGAAGTAAACTCTTGCTGAATGTTAGTTGAAGACATATTTAAGAATAAAATGAAATAACGGAATTGTTGTAGTTTATCACATATTTAAAATTGAAAAGTGAATTTATTCAGCACGGCGAAAGTTGTGTTTGGAAGGAAAAGGACGGAGATAATCACTTACTGATTTTAAAGAATAAAATGAAAGAAAGGGATTCTCGTAAATTGTCAGATATTTACAATTTAAAAGTCAGATCATTTGCTAAGGTGAAACTACTGTTTTGATGCTGAAGTAGAATGTTGCTTATCGTTAGTTACTGACATATTTAAGAATGAAATGAAGAAAGGGAAATGTCATAAAATGCCAGATATTTACAATTTAAAAGTGAGGCCATTCAGTAAGGGAAAGGGGTTTTTGGAAGCTGAAGTGGACTCTTTCTGATCGTAAGTTACGGTAATTTTTAAGAATAAAATGGTAGATGCAGTAGTCTTAAATTGCCAAATATTAACAATTAAAAGTGAGTCTATTGATTAGGGCAAAACTTGTGTTTGGAAGATGAAGCAGACTCTTAATGATCATTACTTGCTGACGTATTTCAGAATAAAAAGAATGAACGAAATTGTCGTAAATTGTCAGATACTTACAATTGAAAACTGAGGCAATTCAGTAAGGCGAACGGAGTGTTTGGAAGATGAAGCAGACTCTTGGTAATCTTCAGCTACTGAGATAATAAAAATAAAATTGTCATATACTTACAGCTTATACGTGAGTCCACTCAGCAGCGCGAAAAAATGTGAAAGATAAGGAGACTCTTGTAGATCGCTATTTACTGGTATATTTAACAATGAATTTAAACAATGGAATGGTCATCAATTTTCAGGTATTTACAATTGAAGAGTGACTCCATTCAGAAAGGCAGAAGGAGTGTTCCCAAGATGAAGCATAATCTTGATAATTATTTGTTACTTACATATTTAAGAACAAGATGAAATAACGGAATTGTCGTAAGTTCTCCGATATTTTGATTTGAAAAGAGTTTACATGCAGTAGGGAGAGAGGAGTGTTTATAAAGATGAAGCAGACTCTTGCTGATCTCTAGTCACTAACTTATTTGTAAAAAATGAAAGAACGGAATTGTCGTAAATCGTCATATTTGCCATGAAACAGTGAGTCTATTCAGTACAGCGAAAGGCGTGTTTCGAAGATGAAGCAGACTCTTGCTGATCGTTAGTTACTGAAATATTTAAGAATAAGTGAAGGAACGGAATCCTTGTTATCATTGGATATTTACAATTGAAAAGTGAGTCATTTGAGTTGGGCGAAAGGAGGGTTTAGAAGAGGAAGTAAACTTTAGCTGATCGTTAGTCACTGACACATTTATGAATAATATGAAAGAAAGACATTGTCGTAAATGGTCAGATATTTGCGGTTGAAAACGGGGGCCACTCTGTAACGCGAAGGGAGTGTATGGAAGCTGAAGCAGACTCTTGCTGGTCATTAGTTAATGACGTATTTAGGAATAAAATAACAGAACGGAATCGTCCAAAAATGTCAGGTATTTATAACTGAAAAATAAGTCCATTCAGTAGGGCGAAAGGAATGTCTGGAAGAAGAATCAGACTTTTATGTCGTTAATTACTGACATATTTAAGAATAAATGAAACAGTGCAGTTGTCGTAAATTGTCAGATATTTACAAGTCGAAAGTGAGTACTTCAGAAATTCGAAAGAAGTGTTTAGAAGATCTAACAGACTCAATGTTGATAATTAGTTACTGACGTATTTAAGAATTAAATGAAGGAACGGGATAGTCGTACATTATGATATTTACATTTGAAAAGTGAATTATATAGCAGGACGAAAGGAATGTTTTGAAGTTGAAGCAGATTTTCGGATCGTTAGTTAAAGACATATTTAAAATTAAAACGAAAGAACGAAATTGTCTTGGATTATCAGATATATAAAATTGAAAAGTGAGTCTATTCAGTAGAGAGAAAGGTGTGTTTGTTAAAAAAAAGAAAGGACGCTTGGTGATCATTACTTAGTGACGTAATTAAGAATAAAATGGAACAAGGGAATTGTCGTAAATTGTCAGATATATACTATTGAAAAGTGAGGCCATTAAGTAAGGCGGAATAAGTGTTTGGAAGCTGAAGTAGACTGTTGCTCATCGTTAAGTACCCACATATTTAAGAATAAAATGAAAGAATTGAATTTTCGTAAATTCTCACATATTCACAATTGTAATGCCAGTCTGTTCAGTAGGGCGAAAAAAATGTTTGGAGACTGAAGCAGACTGTTGCTGATTGTTGGTTGAAGACATATCTAAGAATACATTGAAAGGGTGGAATGGTCTTAAATTATCACATATTTAACATTGAAAAGTGACTCCATTCAGTTGGGCAAGAAAAGTGTATGGAACATGTAGGAGACTTTTGCTGATCGTTAGTTACTGACATATTAAACAATAAAATGAAAGTACGGAATCGTCGTAAATCGTCTGCTATTTACTAAGAAAAAATTGGCCAATTCGGTAGAGCGGAAGGAGTGTTTGGAAGATGAACCAAATTCTTGCTGATCTTTGTATTTCGGCATATTTAAGAACAGAATGAATTAATGGAATTGTCGTAATTTGTTAGATGTTTAAAATTGAAAAGATGTTCTGTTGAGTAGGGCAAAGAGGAGTATGGTAGATAAAATAGACGCTCATTATCGTTAGTTACTGACATATTTTGTATTAAGCGAAAGATCGGAATTGTCGTAAATTGTCTGTCGGTTACAATTGAAAAGCGAGTGTAGTGATTAGGGCAAAAGGAGTATTTGGGACCTTAACTAAACACTTGGTGATGGTTAGTCACCGACATATATAAGAATAAGATGAAATACGAAATTCTCTTAAACTGTCAGATATTTACAATTGAAACGTACTAGTGTCTGAGTAGGGTGAAAGTGAGACAATTCAGCTCTTTTCACCCAACTCAATTTACGACAATTGAGTTCTTTCATTTTGTTCTTAAATATGTCTTCAAGCAAGGATCACCAAGAGCATGCTTCAGCTTCCAAACACTTCTTTCAACTTGCGGAATCCACTTACTCTTCAATTGTTAATATCTGACAATTTCCGAAAATTCCTTTCCTTTAATTTTTTCTTACATACGTCACTAAGTAATTGTCTCGCAAAGTTCTTTTTTTTTTTTTCAAACACACCTTTCGCCCTACTGAGTAGATTCACTTTTCAATTGTAAATAACTTATAATTAATGACAATTACGTTCTTTCATTTTATTTTTAAATATATCTGCAAATAACGATCAGCAAGAGTCTATTTCAGTTTCCAGACACTCGTTTCGCCTGACTGAATGGGCTCACTTTCCAATGGTAAATATCTGATAAGTACTACAATTCCCTTGTTTCATTTTATTTTTGAATATGTCCATAAATAACGAATAGGAAAAGTTTGCTACAACGTAGAAACACTCCTTTCGCCTTACTAAATGAGAAGACTCACTTTTCAATTGAGAAGATCTGACAATTTACGACCACACCGTCCTTCCACTCTATTCTTAAATATGTCACATATGAGAATCAGCTAGAATTTGCTTCATCTTTCGTACACTGCTTCCGCCCTACTGAACGGACTCAATTTTCAATTCTAAAGATTTGACAATTTACGACAATTGCGTTCCTTCTTTTTTCGTAAATATGGCAGTAACTAACGACCAACAAGACTCTGCTACATCTTCCAAACACTTTTTTCGCTTTACTGAATGGACACACTTGCAAATTCTAAATATGTGACAAATTATGACAATTCGATTCCGTAATTTTTTTCCTAAATATATCAGTACGTAATGATCAGTAAGAGTCTGCTTCATCTTCCAAACACTGCTTTCGCCCCACTGAAATGGACTCACTTTTCAGTTGCAAATATAACAATCTACGACGATTCCGTTCATCCACTTTTATTCTTAAATATGTCTTCAACTAACATTCAGCAAGAGTCTACTTACTGACATATTTAAGAATTAAATGAAAGAATGGAATTGCCGTAGACTATCAGTTATTTACAATTGAAAACTGAATCTATTCAGAAGGACGAAAGGTGAGTTTGGAAGAAAAAGGATTCTTGGAGATGATTACTTACTTCCGTATTTAAGAATAGAATCAAACAAGGGAATTGTCGTAAATTGTCAAATATTTACAATTGAAAACTGGGGCCATTCAGTTAGGGGAAAGGAGTGTTTGGAAGCTGAAGTAGAATTTTGCTTGTCATTAGATACTGACATTTAAGAATAAAAAAGGAACGGAATTGCCATAAATTGCTATATATTTACAATTGAAATGTGTTTCCGTTCAGTAGGTGAAAATAGATTTTTGAAGACAAAGCAGACTCTACTGATCATTAGTCACTGACACATTTATGAATAAAATGAAACAAATGAATTGTCGTAAACTATCAGATATTTAATATTTGAAATGTAAGTCGATTCAACAAGGCGAAAGAAGTGTTTGGAAGCTAAAGTATACTCTTGGTCATCATTCCTTGAAGACATATTTAAGAATAAAATGAAGGAATTGTCGTAAATTGTCATATATTTGCAATTCAAAAGATGAACCTATTCAGTCGGGCAAAATATTGTTTAGAACTTGAAGAAGACTCTTGCTGAATGTTCGTTGCTGACATGATATAAGAATAACAAGATATAACGAAACTGTCGTGAATTGTCAGAAATTTAGAAATGAAAAGTGATTCCATTCAATACGGCAGAGGTAGGGTTTCGAAACTGAAGTAAACTCTTGCTTATCGTTGGTTACTGGCATATTTAAGAATAAAGTGAAAGAACGGAATTGCTGTACGTTGTAAGACATTTAGATTTTAGAAGTGATTCTATTTTGCATGGCAAAAAGAGTGTTTGGAAGATGAAGCAGACACTAGGTGATCATTACTTACTGACCTATTTAAGAATAAAATGAATGAACGGAATTATCGTAAGTTGTCAGATATTTAAAATTGAATACTGAGTCTATTTAGTAGTCTGAGTGGAGAGTTTGGAAGATGAAGTGGAGCCTTGGACGTCATTACTAACTGACCTATTTAAGAATAAAATGAAAGGAAGATATTGTGTAAAATGTCAGATAATTAAAATAGAAAAGTCAGGCCATTCAGTAAAGCGAAATAGTGTCAATTGCATGTGAATTGTATATATCTGATAATTTGTGACAATTCCCTTGTATCATTTTATTGTCGAAAGTGTCAGTAACTAACGATCTGCAAGCGTCTTCTTCAGCTTCCACTCTCCTTTTTTCATGTTGATTGAACTCACTTTTCAATTGTAAATATCCGACAATTTAAACAATTCCATTCTTCCATTTTATTTTTAAATATGTCGGTAACTAACGATCAGCAACAGTCTACTTCAGGTTCCAAACACGCCTTTTTCCCTACTGAAGAGACTCGCTTGCCAATTGAAAATATCTGACAATTTAAGAAAATTCCATCCTTTTATTCATTCTTAATATCTAAGTAAGTAACGATGAGCAATAGTCTACTTCAGCTTCCAAACACTCTTTCGCGTAAGGAAATGACCCCACTTTCCAATATATCTGACAATTTACGAAAATTCCGTTCTTCCATTTTATTCTTAAATATGTCAGTAACTGCCGACCAGGAAGAGTGTATTTCAGCTTCGGAACACTCCTTTCGCCATACTGAATTGCCTCACTTTTCAATTGTAAATATCTGACATTTTATGACAATATCTTTCCTCATTTCATTCTTAAGTACGTCAATAGGTAATTATTCCCAAGTGTTCTTTTTCTTCCAAAAACAACTTTCTCCCAACTCCCAACAGTGACAATTAGTAGTCTACTAAAATTCCGTTCTTTCATTTTATTTTTAACTATGTCTTCTACTAACGGTCAGCAAGTGTCTACTTTAGCTTCCAGATACTCCTTTCGTCCTACTGAATGGAATCATTTCTCATTTCAAAATAACTGACAATTTACGACAATTCCGTTCATTAATATTATTCTTAAATATATGGTTACTAACGATAAGTAAAAGTCTGATTCATCTTTGGAACACTCCCTTCGCCATACAGATGGCCCCACTGTTCAATTGTAAAAATATGACAATATACAACAATTCAGTTCTATCATTTTATTCTTGAATATGTCAGCAAGTTAGATCAGCAAGTGTCTGCTTGAGCTTCCAAACATTAGTACCACATAGATGTGATTTCAATTGTGCTGACAATTTACGACAATTCCATTGCTTCATTGCTTCAATTCTAAATATGAGACAAATTACAACGATTTCATTCTTTAATTTTATTCATAAATATGACTTCAACCACTTACCACTAAGGGTCTGCTTCAGATTCCAAACACTCCTTTGGCCTACTTAATCGACTCACTTATCAATTGTAAATAGATGACAATTTACGACAATTCAGTTCTTTTTATTTTATTCATAGTTATGTTATTAACTAACGACTAGCAAGAGCCTAATAAGTTCAGCTTCCAATCATTCCTTTCGCTCTATGTTTTGGAATCACTTTCATCATTTGCTACGTTACATAGGGATTGAAGAAGAAAATAAGCGCTGGGTTTCCAGAATATACCATAGCCTTATGTATTCCATGCTGCGATAATAAAAAGGGATTGAATAGTGACTGAAATTTGTGCTTGTAATCTCTCCTGCTATGGAGGTTGAAAAAAGGCCATAGTCTTTTATTACCAGTTTACAAAAATAGTCATAAAAAAGAACAAGTATCCCCTATTATGTTACATAGAGATTTTAATATGTGTGTATAGATTTGTGTATTCTCTGCTATGTTAAATAGGGCCAAAAAAGGGGTCATAGCGTTTCATATGTGACCTGTACTATATGTAATTCTTTGCTATGTTACATACGAACTGAAAGGTAAATATTTGCTATGCCATTTCTACTATGTTAAATAGGAGTTGAAAAAGTTGTCGTAAATAGGAACAAGTACATTCCCCATACTCCTTTTTCAGCATAGAAAAAAGGTCATAGAAAAATAACGAGTACACGTCTCATACTCCTTTTTCAGTATAGAAAGAACGGGCCATAAAAGAGAATGAGTTCTACGGGGTAATCTTATTTCTTTATGTTCATAGCCTCTGCTATGTTAAATAGAGGTTAAATAGTGGTCGAGTTAGAGAACGAGTACACTCCCATACTCTTTTCTACGTAGTCTTCTATATCAGCGCTTCCTGAGAAAAATATGAAAAAAACGGGATAGGGTCAATCCTCATTTTTACACTACTCATGCTCTCTATCATCTGATACTAACGAGAGTATTGTGTCTTTAAATTGGGACTGAGTTATTCAAATGATTATAAGGACCAATTTATTACTTTTATTTTATATAATATATGCAATCCCATCATATCTCTTCATGAGGCATCATATTAGTAATCACTACCAAGAACACGGATATTACATGGCGAACAAAAAGCTTTTCCGTTGAAAAAGGTGCGCCCAAAATCGAAGGAATATTTACAATGATCATGATTAATATTGGAATAATCTTAACTGCTTTAGCGAGACGTTACCCTGCAAACTTACGTTTGTTAAACCAGTGACACTGGGTTCAAAATACGAGCAGAGCCTACATTAATAATGCAATATCCACACCTAGTTTCAAAACAACTCTTCACTTTCATCTGAAAAGTGTGCAATTTGCCCTTGTACGTTCTCTCTTTTGTAACAGAAAAAGAGAACATCGCAATTCGAAGAGATTCACATATTAATGAAAGGAAATATAGAGAATAATATACGAAACTCTTAAGATAATGAGACTACCATCTGCATTCCAAGTACACCTCTAACCCCTAAACCATTGAGATCAGAAAGGCACCGCCCCCAATCGAGAGTTATGCCGTTCTTGAAGAAAATTTGTAAGATTTCGTCGATATGTTCTATTTTTCTTGTAAAAATGTTATTAGGAAACTACTCAAAAATATATAATAATGCATTATTCATTAATAAAAGTGTTTGGAATTGTTAAGATGTAAAATCAAATTTCCTTCATATCTTGAAAGCTCCTCAACACATTTGAACGAAAGAAAGCTCGTAAAGAACATAACCATGTTCTCTATCTCCCGGCAGCAACGAATGGCCTTTATCATTGAAAGGGACAAACTTATACAAATTCTTATAAGGACCAATTAAATGTTTCTGCCCTTATGTATTATATGTAAACACATCATATCCCCCGTGTGGCATCATGTTGCTCATCACTACCAGCAAGTGGGAGACCGCATGTCTAATGTTAAATGTTTTCGGTTGAAAAAGAATGCGTGGAAAATTGAAGGAATTCATACAAAGTTCTTTATTATCACAATAATTTTACAGTTTTTTTTAGAGAGCTGTTAACGTGCAATCTTTCATTCGGGAAACAGCTGTTACACTTAGCAAAAGTGCTGTACCTTAAGTTATGTAATTTCCGCACTTGTTTTGAATAGCAGAAGATAACTTGCATTAAAAAAGTGTTGGCTGCGCCACAGCATCTCTTTTTTAAACATAATCCATAAAGAGATCGTAATAATAATCTTTTCACATGATTAACTAAAGAAAATACAAAGAATAACGTACAAAACTCTTAAGCTAAGGAAATTATTATTATTTGTAATCCAAGTACAGTTGTAACAGCTACGGCAACATTGAGCTTAAACGTCACCACCTCTAGTCGAGAATTTTTACGCTCTTTTACTTTCTCTGATTTCATCGAAATTCTTTTTATTTTATTTTCTTTCTTTGTTTTCTTTTTTTCAAAATTATTGGTGGGTATCGGTGCAATTATATATCAATATGCATTGTACAATCAGAAAATTCTTGGGGCCGCGGTGGCTCAATAGTAGAGTGTTCACCTCTGGTGCTTAGGGTACCGGGTTCGATCCCAGCCCCAGCCAAGTGAACTTTGTGGTGGACAAACACCGTGTGTGTGGGTTTCCTCGGGGTTCTCCTCTTTCCTCCCACTTTCTTCATTCCACCATTTCATTCATTACTCATCATCACTGTCTCCTTTGGCATAACCGTGGGACGTAAAACTTAAAAATTTCATTTCATTTTTTTCTGAGAATTCATTCAAGTTGTAAAATGTAGAATATAATTTCCACAAGATCTTCGAAACGTTTTGACATGTTTGAAGCAAATAAAGCTGAGGAAGGTCTTAAGGTTATTCATAACGTCCAAATAGTTTGTGTCTAAAACGATAGATGGCGCCACCGTCACCAATGTTAACATATACAACTAATAAAATTAAAACAATCAAAAATAATATAAACAATTCAAAAATTAAGCAAAAACGGATATAATCTGGTTAATGGACGTTACAAAATCTAGGGAATGGTACATGACGATGTCATATATTGTTAGTTTCATTGTTAGAGGCCACCATTGTTAAGTAAACAATCAACTTTATCTGCCGTACTTTCTACCAGAAACTGCACCTTTCAGGTCGATAGCGATAGCAATATCAATATCGACTATAACAGCTGTGACGTACCAAACGTCAGAACGGCTGCTTTTTGTAAACCTGTCCACGATCCTGGGACTTGCTCGTCAGATATTCGCTGAGCAACAGCTATCAGACTTATCTCAGCCAAGGGTAGCTCGTTGCGACACGTTTAGACTGGGGCATTTCCTCACCTAGACCACTATCCAAATGGGTGGTCTTTAACCTACTACCTGATACCTGTATTTGTAGTATCATCTTTGTGTTCACTTGCTATGTCTTCTCCAGGACACTCTCACACCGATTCCGGCTCTTCCGTTAGACGGAAGGAACACCGTGGTAAACATCAACCTAGTCCTGAACGCTCACGCTCGCCTCGTTCTACAGAGGATCCTCAGTCAAAATCACCACGAGCTAAACGTCCTCATACTCTTAGTGAATCATCATCATCTACTACTACTTCAGGTCATTTCGACATGGACAAAGACTTTCCATCTTTACCTCGTTCACAGGATCCGCCTATCATCAGCAATCATCAGTCTCCAGTAATATCATCGTTTCTACTCACCAATTACGACCCAAAATATCAGGATCTAAAGCAACTCTACCTTCGACTCACCAAATACATTCCACGTGCAACCATCAGTCAAATAGTCTCAACCCGTAAAGGAATCATCATCAAAAGTCCCGACTCCAACCTGGCTGCTACACTGTTAAATACATATTCCTATGAAATCTTTGGCAAGAACGCTCATCTTTCTAAACTACCTGCTTCCAATACGAAACAACCTCCACCACCTCGTCGATCACCAGCACTCTCAGTTGTTATTCGAGGAGTACCACCTGACTATACCGATGAAGAGATTGCCGAGGAACTCAAACTTGACGGCCACACTATTCTTAAGTGTATTCGAATCAAAAACGCCTCTGGAAACACATACATGGTCCGTGTGCTTACAAATTCATCATCAACAATCGACAATCTTCTTTCACATGGCGCTTACATCTATCGTAAAAAGCACAGAGTAGAACCTTCTAAATCACCGGCACCCCTCCCCGTCCGTTGCGAGATCTGCCAAGTCTATAACTCTCATCACACTTCTCAATGCCCGAATACACCCAAATGTGGATTCTGCTCCGGACCTCACGCTACCAAAACATGCACAAATCTTACGCAACCCCCACTTTGCAGTACCTGTGGTTCTAATCACCCCACCTATAGCTACAAATGCAAAGCCCGACCAACTGCCGAACCTTTCAAACCAGAACTTGTTGTCCCTCTCCGTCCTCACGGGACCCAAGATACTACTGTTCCTCCGCCATCATCCGTATATCAGCCAATCACCATCAATCAATTCTTATCTTTCATCACCGTAACTCTTCAGAATATCCATCCTTTCCTTCGTCATCACATCTTGCAACAGGTTCAACAGACAGCAAAAGCCATCCTTCACGTCGACTTTCAAGCCACATATTCTGGTCCTACTGTTTATTTTCACTCCGATGTACTCCAAACTACAGTGTGACTCTCTTCAATATCTCTCACATAAACTAACTTTCGCTGTCATTTTCATCATGGAACTGAACTTTCTGTTTTTGAACATTCGCTCCCTATCCAAACATCAACCTCTTTTTGAGCAACTACTACGGGAAGAACATGTTACTACGTTTCTTTTAAACGAAACGTATCTGACTCCGCGCCTCCATCCACGTCTCTCTGGTTATCAGTTAGTTCGACATGATAATGCTCTTCCAACACGTCGTGCTAATGGTGGAGTCGCCATCGGATTTCCACCCAGTATTCCTTATCGCCAGCATCTCTCTACTGTTCCTAATCTTCCTGAACATCTCATTCTTACGCTTTATTTTAAACATATTTCCGTTACTGTTGCTACTCTTTATGTTCGTCCCGGTCATCCCATCCCGCAAGATTTCTTTCACTACATCTCTTCTCATTTCCGCTCTTTCATTATTATGGCCGATCTGAACTTCCATAGCCGCTCAGCCCACCAGAAACTAGACTTTCAAACGTACATCACTACTCACACTACTGGGTTCATTCATACTCTTCCCAAACCAACTCGTCCCGAAAGTAACTCCACCCCGGACGTGGTAATAACATCCGCCAATCTCTCCGCACGCTGTACGATCACGGTCTTGGACCCCCTTGGGAGCGACCATGTCCCGGTAAAACTTACCATCCCTCTCCGGCAATCCCGTTCTAATACCCAGTCTTTTCCAGTTCGAACCACTCCTCGTTTCGACAAAGCTGACTGGGTTCATTACCGCTCCTACATCTCTGAAAACCTGTCTGATGTTTCGCCTCCAACTACAGAAATAGAACTCTATACGACTCTTGACACTGTCACCAACACCATTCACTCAGCGTCGCAGAAATACATCCCACAATCTGTAATCAAACCACACCAACCGCCACTCCCACCCCACTATCTCTCGCTCATCACACGCTCCCGCCAACTATATCGAGACTTTACCCGTACAGGAAATCCTGAATCCCTTCGTCTCCACCGCCAGTACCAACGTACAGTACATAATTATCTCGTGGCTTACAAGCGCCGCAGCTGGATTAAAACGTGCAACACACTTGCTGACACCTCTCATCCCACCAAGTTCTGGAAGCGTTTTCATCAACTCACTGGCAAAAGTACCCGTACCCCCTACCCACTTCTCGATGGCGATCATCCTCTTTCAGACGATACCACCAAAGCCAACGCCTTTGCAACACATCTTCAAGGTATTTTCACTCCAACTGCGCCTGATCCAACTATTCGCCACCATCCTACTGATAATCTAAACCTTTCCTCACCGAACTTACAACCTCACCCCGATCATGAGCTTTCTCTAAACAACCCACTCACTGTCCCCATCACTGTCCCGGAAATCTGTCAAACCGTCTCTCGAAAAAAGAACACTGCCCCCGGCATAGATAAAATCACATATCGTCATATCAAGGAAGGTCCTTATACCTTACATTACCTCCTTTCCGTTATTTTTACCTTCATCCTTCGCACTGGCTTTTATCCCATACCCTGGAAAACCTCTACCACATTAATGTTTCTGAAACCCAACAAACCAGCGCACTCAGTTTCCTCTTATCGCCCCATCCAACTCACAATAGTATTTAGCAAAATTCTTGAACGTATCCTTGTCACCCGTCTCCACACCCATCTCACTGCTTATAATTTACTCCCTCTCCATCAAGCTGGTTTCCGCCCTTCCTTTAGTATCTCAGATCAACTTCTCCGCCTCACTACTTTCATCACCAACCAGTTCAACACTTCCAAACCATCCTGTCTTCTGTTATTTGATCTCGAAAAAGCTTTCGACAAGGTATGGCATCTGGGCCTTCTCTATAAACTCTTTCACTTCAAACTACCTTACTGTTACATTCGTCTTATTTATCACTTTCTAACCTGTCGCCTTACCTACGTATCCATTAACAATCATCTATCTCATCCCATTTTCCTTCACTCCGGTGTTCCACAAGGCTCGGCTCTCTCACCCCTTCTCTATCTTCTTTATGTTGCAGATTTTCCTACTCTACCCGCCAATGTCACCCTTTTTCAATATGCCGACGATACTGCCTTTCTTGCCACAGGAAATACGATGTCTCGCCTTAATCTCTTACTCCAACCCGCCATCGATTCCTTTCTTTCTTGGTGCAACACGTGGCGACTTACCATCAATGCCACAAAAACTCAGGCGATCATCTTCTTACCACCTGGTCAACGATCCCGAGTCTATCGTAACCCCGCCAACCTCCATCTTCACATTTCACACACTCCTATTACTCTCAGTAAAACAGTCACCTACTTAGGCGTTATTTTTGATCAACACCTCAAATGGACTCCCTACCTCAAGTATATCTGTAAAAAGGCCTATTCTCGTCTTAATCTTCTTCGTCGCCTGACCGGTACCACGTGGGGTCTTTCTGCTACCACACTTCTGAATACCTATAAAGCCTTCCTCCGACCAGTCCTCACTTATGGCTTTACAGCTTGGGTTGATGCTCCTCCCCCCTTCTACAAACGCCTTCAAATTCTGGAACGCCATGCACTCCGGCTTGCTTTCCGAATACGTCTTCCTAGCCCTACCCGTGATTTATACGCCCGTACACCATTTCCCCATATTCTCTATCATATTGAAACTCTCCGTTTACGATACATCTCTCAGCGCTTCCAGAACCACCACCCACTTCTCTTCGATACTATGCACTTCGACGCCACCTTCCGCAAAACAACCTTACTTCGCCATACTCCCTTATCTTTACTCTTTACTCTCTACTACTACTCCCTACCGCCAGATAGTTTTCACCTTCCTCTCGTAGCCGATTTCATCACGCATCTTGATTCATCTTTCATCTTTCCATCTACTGCACAGTAGTCCTACTGTTTCACTAGGCCTCCCAATGTCTACATCACGATCCAGAGTAGCCCTGGATCAGAAGATAACATGCATGTGTCTACTCTAACCATCTCCCTGTTGTTGTGATGTCTATTGCACCTCATTCTCATCTCATCCCATCCTAACTGAATGATTATGGTCAAAGTCCATAATGTCCTTGCAGCTCAAAGAAAGTCCCGTTGCTGCGAATTGATGCTTCCCTCCACATTGTTTTTTGATTTTTTTTTTTTTGGATTTTATATGGAAATAAAGAAATAAATAAAAACTGGCTTCTAACCATCCACCTTTTACCAATCTCCATTGAGTTTTCCTTTTCTCCCTCATCCCTGAATAAAGGGTAAAAAAAAAACAGAAACTGACCAAACTTTGCACACCCATTTAAGATTGAAATATCTAGGGAATGGTACGTGTGGATTCCACATATTGTTGTTAGTTCATTGTTGAAGGCCACCATTGTTAAATAAACAATCAACTTTATCTGCCACACTTTCTACCACAAACTCACCAAACTTGCCACACCTATTGGATTAGCACAGAGATATATACTGAATGGTACTAGTCGATTTCACATATTGTTGTTAGTTTCATTGTTCGAGGCTGCCATTGTTAAATAAACAATCGTTGGATTTCTCCATTGTTAAATAAAGAATCAACTTTATCTGCCATACTTTCTATCACAAATTATCCAAGCTTGGCACACTCATTTACGATTGAGATATCTATGGAATGGGACGTGTCGATTTCACCTATTGTAGTTACTTTCATTGTTAGAGGCCGCCATTGTTAAATGAACAATCAACTTTATCTGGCATACTTCCTACCAGAAACTGGCCAAACCTTGTACACACATTTAAGATTGAAATATCTAGGGAAAGATATGTGTCGTTTTCTCACATTGTTGTTAGTTTCATTGTTGAAGATCACCATTCTTAAATAAACTTTCGCTGGAATTTCTCCATTGTTAAATAAACAATCAACTTTATCTGCCATACTTTGTACCACAAACTAAGCAAACTTTGCACACTCATGAACGATTGAGATACTTATGGAATGGTATGTGTCGATTTCACATATTGTTGTTCTTTCATCGTTGAGGGCAACCATTGTTAAATAAGCAATCGTTGCATTTCTAGATTGTTACATAAACAATCAATTTACCTTACACTTTTTCTACCACAAAGTAACCAATTTTGGCGAACTCATTTACGATTGAGATATCTATGGAACGGTACGTGTCGATTTCACTTATTGTTGATAGTTTCATTGTAGAGACCACCATTGTTAAATAAACAATCAAGTTTATCTGCCATACTTTCTACCAGAAACTGACCAAATTTTGCACACCCATTTAAGATTGAAATATATAGGGAAAGATATGTGTCGATTTGTCATATTGTTGTTAGTTTCATTGTTGAATACCATCATTGTTAAATACACAATCGTTGGATTTCTACAATGTCAAATAAACTATCAACTTTATCTGCCATACTTTCTACCAAAAACTAACCAATGTGTCCATTTCACATGTTGTTGTTCTTTCATTGTTGAAGGCCACCATTGTTTAATAAACAATCATTGGATTTGTCTTTTGTTAAATAAACAATCAAATTTATCTTACACTCTTTCTACCACAAACTAACCAAATTTGGCGCACTCATTTAGGATTGAGATATCTATGGAACGGTACGTGTCGATTTCACTTATTTTTGTTAGTTTCATTGTTAGAGGCCACCATTGTTAAATAAAAAATCAACTTTATGTGCCACACTTTCTACCAGAAACTGACCAAACTTTGCACAGCATTTAAGATTGAAATATCTAGGTAATGGTACGTGTCGATTTCTCATATTATTATTAGTTTCATTGTTGAAGGCCACCATTGTTAAATAAACAATCAGTAGGGTATGAATGTATGTTCTGGGACACATTCCACCCCCTTCAACCCCTAACTGTCAAAAAATTATGAAGCCACCACTGACTATTGTACTTTAACACAGAAGGATAACCCAAAGTGAGATCGGATAGGCTTTTATAACATTTAAAATCAAACAAAAATGAGCTAACTATTTCGGATATTTTATATTTTAATAAATCATGAAAAAGTGTGTAATTTGTGGAGAACTAAAACAATTCCAAGAGTTCGCTACAAATGGAAACAAGAGGTCTGATAACTCTAAAAGATGTTATAGAGCAGAGAATCTCAATAAAGAAGTTGAACAGGGTTTAAAATATTCTGTACTGTTGATAGATTATTCACTCTCATCAATAGAACGAGTGATGGAAATACATAATAAAATGTTAGAGCATGACTTTATATAAATAATGTATCTTTTCTTTAAGGACATAGACACACGATTTAAGATTTTAAGACCAGCTACATTATCAGAATGTAAGTTTGTAGATCCAACATATAACCCCGTAGGTTTCACATTACCAGCACCACAAGTTATTTTATTTAAAGATATAATACGTGTTATTTTCCCACCATATTTTACTAGAAGGAACGAAACTACATCTTGTTATGACTTAACTAATGAAAGAAATATTAATAATAAATGTGTTGTATGTGGAATTCCTGCATATTATAATGAGAACTTTTGTTCCATATCCCATATAAAACTACATGATTGGATACAAAAATGATTGCCAGAATTTAAAGAAAAGGGATATATCATCACCAACTACAAATCACCACTAGATGACTAACGTAATTACTAAGCACTTTCTTTGAATATTTTTTTTTGCTTTAACATTAGTTGACTAGCACATAAGGGCCCAAGAAACTAATGCAAAGTATTCCCATAACTACAATCTTAAAGTGAGATCGCATAGGCTTTTATGACATTTAAAATCATAAAAACTTACATCTAAAAACTTATAATTTATAGTGCTGTCTTTGGTTGAAAAAAAGTTTTTGTTTAATCGAAATCGGTTCAGAAATAGCTGAGTAATACGAACTTAAAGTTTAGTATGTCGCATATTGTTGTTACATGCATATATATATATATACTTTCATCACACACGCATTCAGTCGGGAGAGAGCAATAGCATACATGAGATTTATAGCCTCTCTCTTTACTACTCCTCACACCAACATAACTTCTAGCTGCAGTAGACATAGATGGAGCTGTTATATGACGCAATCGCACGGGATGGGACTACGCAATAACTATGATGTCAATTGATACACGTCATATATCCTTCTACCTCCAACAAGAAAGAGAGAGAGAGACTTAAATATAGCTCAACATGATTTCCTCAACATCATTTCCTCAAATAAAAGAAAGAAATTCACAACCCTCAAATTGTACATTCTGTTCTCACTAGATTTCTTTTTAGAATCATTGTTTTCAACTCAATATTTTTTTCGGAACGTTCCAGGATTTTAATTTTTTAAGATATCGCTTTAAAACATATAGGGATGAATTCACCCCATTACTAATAAATATGATAATTGTTAAAAGTGAGTTGGCAACACTGCAACCCACCCCCAAATAACGTTAAAATCCAATAGCTTGGTCCCTAATTAACCGATTTCAAAAATTCAAACGGCAAATGAATACCAATAAAATAACCAATTTTACGAAATGCATAAATGGTTGCATAACCGTCAGGGTATTTCTCCCTTTTTCAATATCCCTAGTTTCATTAAATCGAAAAAATGATAAACTATCGTAATCTACATTTATTTCTGAGACTTTTTTAAAGAATAACATTTTCCCAAAAACTCAAAAATAAACCCGTAAAAACTTCCCGAAATTTTGAATTTGTTATAACTTCGTCAAATATTAACCGATTTTCAAAATTCAAACGGTAATCAATAGAGAAATAAATTTACTATCTACCGAATGTCATGTAGGTTGCATAACTTTAAGGATATAATTACAAAAAACTCAAGTTAATCCCTTACTTACACATGTATCTTTAAAATTTAAATGGCATTATGTTCTGTATATCCAAAGGTCTGAGATTTCTATAGTCTTAATACTATAAAACACTTATACACTTAAAACACTTATATACTTAAAATTACAAATTCGGATATTGATAATGAAACCATAAAAACACTTATACACTTAAAACATACTTAAAATTACAAGTTTTATTTTTGTTATTTTTTGGATTCATTGTAAAAGTATCCAAAAACTGATGTATTTTATAACCATTATCTAAATCTTTCAAACCCTCATACTTAACAAACAGCTTATATTTTTTCATATCTTTCAACACTTGCTCAGTTCCATCATTATATCTTTGTGGTTATAACGTCTTATATTTCTCACCTAAATGTATTAAAACTCTTTGAACATAACGTTGTGTTTGAATCAATTTCCATAATGTTATCTCGTACGCTTTATCTTTTTCTAACTCATCTATGCGAAGGAATCTCAATGCTTTAACGTCATTTTTTTATTCAAATAAGTAGCCATAGCTTATTTGTTATAAGGAAAATGTTCGTTTTATGAAAATATTCATAAAACCAATCCTCATTTACATACAGAAAATTTACATAAAATTTACATACAGAACTCAACAGTTAGATAATTATCATTTAGACCAGTGTATTTGATTTTTATTCCATCTTTAACGATCTCATCAATCATTTTATCTGTTAAGTGTTTTGTAAATCTAGGTGGAAGAAAGACCTTAAACTAATCACACTCAACTAAAATGCTCTTTCCAAACTTAGTTTTAATCTTTTCCATTTTCACAATCTTATATTCTGTACCTAATTCTAATTCTCTTAATCCAATAACTTATTTTTGCTCAAGACTTCCAAGTTTATTTAAAACCTCAACATGACTCGACTTCGTATTTATTATATTAAAAAATCAATGAACACTCTTCAATTTTTATCTTCACCGAAAAAATTTAATCATTTTTATCAATTTCGTTTATGAAAAAAACTTCCATAAGACAATACAAACATACATTTAACTATCTAAAACTCTTCTACTACTTTCTCATTCTTGGGATCATATGTAAAGTTCTTTTGTCCAATTAAAATCGTATAACATATAGTATTAGCAGCCACAGCTTCTGCAAAGTCTACTACAATCTTTATGTTTGTTCTATGATTTACCGATACATTCTTCCTCTTACTACAATTAATCACATACATTGGTCTATTATTTATAAACTCTTTAGGATCATAGTACATTTCGGTATTACCACATGTTATTCTCTTAAATGCTGTATAATCTTCGTACATCTTAAAATAATCCCTGTTAGCAATATCTAAGTTTCTTGATTCTTTTGAAAATACCTCATTCCTTCCATTCTTAAGATAGATATTTTTACCTTACAATGATCGAACTTACTTGCATCTGCTGTTTGTTTACCACTTCTATCAGTTTGGAACATTACAACTACGAAATCAGGCATATCAAACTGTCTAGAATCAAATTGGGTAGTAACATCGAACTCCAGGAAAGAACCTACAACAGTCTTCTGAACACATTGATAAGTATGGAATGAAAACATGATTTTAGATTCTTTAAGAATATTCAACTTTAACTTGTTTTCGTAATTAGATTCGTATTCAACAATAGGCATTCTTATCTCCATACTTCTTATTATTTTTCCATCATGAGGAGCTGCTGCACCTTCTCCTGATCCAGTCCATTTGTACAAGACATCGTTATTGTTGTTAGCTTTTGTAAATGTTATTCTCAATCCACCTTTCCACATAACCTCTTTATAATCACTTAAAAAATCTGGAATTAATCTTAATGGATACAAAACGCTAAAGTCCTTTCGTAGACCAAGTTTATCATCCGTTTCAAATCCTGCTTGTTTTAAATATTTAACTTCTGGTTTGGAAATCTTTAATGTTCCAATAGCTGTAGATGTTATTCCAGGTAGTTCAATCTTATCTATAACAACACCATGCTTTCTAACCTCAATTTGAGAAAAAAGAAGGGTAAGAAGTTATCTACAAGTTTTATAGTATCGTTTGCACCAAATGTTCCTCCAACTGATGCACCAACAACTTCAAAAGTCATATGACAATCTGCTTTGTGTGGATGTATAAAGCCATCCCCCACATCGAAATCTAACTCAATATCTTTGTTAGCTTCATTCAAATTATTAAATGTTCTTGTGTTAGCTTTAAAACTCTGTAACTCGTAACTCTCAACACTATCCATTTATTGTAAAGAAAATCTTGAAACAACGCTTTTATGGGATATACCCATAAATGAATTATACATAATAACATTTAAAAACTTATAATCCCCATCCTAACTTAACCTTACCATTCATAGCAGTACCAACCCCAAAAGCAGCTAATCGTTCACCAATTGATGCATCACTACTAAATGCTCTTTTCCATGCTTTAGTTTATAATTCCTTATCTGCAATATGTCTTGACTCTGTATCTTTATTGTCTCTGTAGTATATATCGTGTTCTTTACAAGCCTCATCTAATGGGTTAATACCTTTATCACCTCTTTCTAATATTTCTTGTAGCTTAGTTCCCGGACCACAGTACGAAAATCCTGGAATATGTAATTCAAATGGGATTTTATTAATCAAATCATTTACTAATCCTTTTCCAAGCTTCTCATCATTCCAGAACCGTGGTGGTAATGTATTTAAGATCTTAATCAAATAACCTATACCTTTCGGATCATTAGGAATAAATTGTGAAAGCTTACTATTAATCATACTCACTATACCTACTTTCTCATTATAAAAGCTATTATTACCAGCCTTTTCTTCTCCATCTATAACTATTAACCGATCAATTAACTTTCTCACATCATTTATTCATATACAGGGTGTCGGAGAAGTCCTTCCCTGATTACAGAAATTGATAACTCAGGCTAGAAATAAGATAGAAATATGAAACTGCTGTTGAATTGTTTACAAACTATAAAAGTTTTTGTCTGTGTTAGGTTTGTTCTGTTTTACCAAGTCTCAATTTTTTTGTTTTAGGTTTGTAGTACGTAAGTAAGACACCCAAGAAGCCATGCCAACCAACCAGGAGAAGGCACAGTGTGTCCTGTGGTACCATGAAACACGATCACCAACCACGGTGCAGAGACAGTTCCAGACAACATTTGGGAGGACTCCACCTGATGTCAAGAGCATTAAAGCCTGGTATGAGAAGTTCAAGAACACAAGGTCGGTTGCTGACCTTCCGAGGTCTGGTCGACGAAGAACCTCAGCAGACACGGTGGACGCTGTGCGGCAGTCTTTTCTGAGAATTCCTAAGAAATCGGTGCGCAGGGCCTCACGTGAATTACAGATGCCAAAAAGCTCTATCCATGACATTTTACATAAACGTTTATTGTTTCGTGCTTACAAAGTGCAACTCGTTCAGGCCTTGTCGCCCGACGACAGTACACGTCAATATGACTTTGTGGTCGAAATGCTATCACGTATTGAGGACGATAATGGTTATCTCAGACGAATTGCCATTAGACTTCTTTTTATGGGGTTATGTCAAGGATGAGGTCTACCGAACACGTGTACCAGATCTTGAAACCCTGCAGCAACGAATAACCACAGTCGTTGCATCGATCCCTCCAGTGATGTTGGCTAATGTGTGGATGGAAATTGAATATCTCCTAGATGCGCTACGTGCTACCAAGGGAGCTCATCTGGAAGTGTACTGATGTGACCAAAACTTTTATAGTTTGTAAACAATTCAAGACCAGTTTCATATTTCTGGCCTGAGTTATCAATTTCTGTAATCAGGGAAGGACTTCTCGGACAACCTGTATATTCTTTAGGTATCTCTGTATATTATTTAATTCCTTCACCAGTCTTTTTAGGAGTTGGGGGTAAAGATGGTTTAATATAATTATCCCAAATAGGCTTGATAATATTAATGTACTTAGAACCTCTATTAGATGCTACTTTTTTATCTCGATTATATTTTTGGAAGGCAGCATCTGATTCTATTATTATTTCCTTGTACTGTTCAAAATCGTCATCATCATAATCTTCAATGGTTTTATTAGTATTCATTGTTAATAATTCCCATAGACTTTCTGTTCTTTTATAAGTTTTACCATTAATTATCAAATCATCACCATTCACTTTAACTTCAGAATTTCCTATCTTATTTATTTTTCCATCTTCTACAGTTCTTATTCCGAATACACTATCATTTCTTTTACTATAATATTTCGTTGCAATCTTACCAAATGATTGCGCTGTTGTTAAGGGTTCTACTCCTTCAACTTTGTCTTTAATTTGTTTTCTCATTTGTTTTATTTCTCCTGTTATAGGTGTATCACTACTACTTGAAGGACTATCATAAATTATCTTTTTAGGTGTTTCTAGTAGACTAGGATCTATTGAAGCCGTCTTATGTACAACTGGAACAAGTTCAGTTATTAGATTTTTATTTTGTTCTGCTACTTCTTGGATTTCACTCCCTAAACTTTGAATAGCATCAATTACAGGTTGCTCTTGTGTCTTAAATTTATCATATATACCTGCTCTTTCTTTCTTTCCAAAACTTGAAGCCCTTTATCAAGAACTCCTTTAACTTAATATTCTTATTAATTTCTTTCTCATCCATTTATTATATAGAAAACGAACAAACGTCAATAAATGTCAAAAAACGTGAAGAAACGTCAATAAACGTGAAAAACGTCAAAAGTATAAGAAGTGTTTTATCTTATTCCTACACTTACCATTGTTTACCTTCCTTGTCATATCAATTACTATAAAACCATAATCTTCTTGCCAACATTTTGAACATATCTCTTTAAATTTATCATAAGACATATCTCCTCCAACAAACTCATTATACACTAACTAACTAACTAACTAACTCTATGGCCTATGGAACCCGGAGGTTCAGTGCCGCGTTCACAAAAGCTCTCCACTGACTTCTATCCTTAGCTAATTGCATCCAGTTTCTACTTTGTATTCCTATCTCTGCGAGATCCATCTTAATATTGTCCTCCCATCTGCGCCTAGGTCTTCCTAATGGTCGTTTTCCTATGGGTCTACCAGTCAAGACTTTGAAAGCGTTTCTACTTTCTTCCATTCTAGCTACATGACCTGCCCACCTAAGCCTCCTAGACTTGACGACCCTAACAATGTTGGGTAAACCGTATAAACTATGTAGTTCCTCGTTATGAAGCTTCCGCCATTCCCCATTCTCGTTCCTCTTGGGTCCGAATATTCTTCTCAGGATCCTGTTCTCAAATACTTTCAGTCTATGTTCTTCCCTCAGAGTAAGCGACCATGTTTCACAACCATACACACTCATTATACACATGTTTAAGATTAGTATCATCTTGTCTAAATATGCATAGGAAGTTAACGTTATCTCTTATAAGCTGTTTAGGTACTTTTGAATATGTCTGTGCAAGATAGAAACAGTCTAAATGTCTATGTCTACCTCTTGTAAAGTAATTTCTAACAGTATCCTGATTCTCTAAAATGTAATCGTCAAACACAACTATAAAGTATTTTTCACATTCATCAATAGGTACAATACAATCATTACTGCTTAAGAACGTTGTTGTTTGCTTCTTAAACTTTAGTTCTGCTTTTTCAAATCGATCTTTTAACTGTTCATACTTTGGCTGATTCATGCTTTTAGAATATATGTAGAAGTAATTATTGTTTAACCAACCTGGCTGTAATAAGAAGTTAAATAAGAGAAAAGTTTTACCACACCCAGATAGACCCACAATAAGACATCGAATATCATCAGGTATAAGTTCTCCATTTCTTTTCTTAGCTGTTGTTTCTTTTATCATCTCTTTTACATCCCAATTAATAGTTTTCTTACTCATTTATTATAGAGAAAATCGTCTCTTTTATGAT
Source organism: Thermobia domestica (assembly GCF_964235325.1). Classification (NCBI taxonomy): domain Eukaryota; kingdom Metazoa; phylum Arthropoda; class Insecta; order Zygentoma; family Lepismatidae; genus Thermobia; species Thermobia domestica. Next base: position 193,206,489 of record NC_137456.1, read on the forward strand.
CTTATATCTTTAAGTTGTTCTCTGATCTTAAGCAACGTATCTTTTATATATTCGTTATCCATTTCGGCATTTAATGTTATTATCATCTCTAACTGTTCTTTAAATGAGTTAATACAAGTGACAATGGTTTTATATTCATCTTTTCTTTTGCTTATGTTTAACTTAGAAGACAATGCTGTTATAATAGCACTTCCAGTTGCAAGAGACGTTGTTAATATTGAGTAAATTGTTACATGTATAAAAATATTAATAAATCCAGTTGTTGCAGAAAGTATAACCGATAACGTAATCAAAGTGTAGTATGCATATTTAACAATTCGTAGTTTTCTCCTTTTTTCTTTAAACTGTATTCTAACTTTTAAATGATATCTTCTATTAACTTGAATACTTTCTCTCTTGGAATATCTCTAGGTAAATCAAACTCATTCATTTATTATATAATAAATGGCTAAGGTATTTAAGTTAACGAGTGATACTTCTGTTTTAAAGAAGAAACTCCATTACGAATTAGACAACTGTAACAACTATTTAAGTATAGGACTACTTGGGTTTTACACAACATACATAACTCCAAACATTACAGAAAGAAATAATAAATTAACATTTTGTAGTAACCTTCATTCTAATCTTACAAAACAACTTATAGTTCAACCTGGTCAATATAGTTTAAAATAATTAGAAGAATATATTAAATCAAATCTTCCATACTCCGCCGATGCTTTTAAAAATATAAAATTTACTGAGGACAAGAAAAATATAGAGTTAAAATATTTAGCGAGCATTGTGATATAACCTTAGATAGCATTAACACTGTATTAGGTTTTAGTGAGAAAAACTTAATCAAAAACATAGAACATGTTGGAGATAAGATACCAAAGTTTCACCCATTCTATTCAATTAATGTTCACTGTAATATAGCAGATGGTATGTTTGTTAAAGATACAGAATACATACACAGAGAAACAGGGACTATAGCATCATTTAAAACAGATGCTGAGTTTAAAATAGTATTGTTTATGAGCCTACTTATCCATTATTTTTCCCTATATCTAAAGACAAGTTTGACAATTTCGAGATAAGGATAACCGGTGTGAATGATTCCTTAAGTGATTTTGGTGGTGCTCAAACAACTGTACTTTTACAAACTAAGATTTTCTCTTATATAAATAGGAAGAAGTGTTCTATTAAAGGTTGTATGGTTAGTGTTCCTTACAACGAACTAAAGGATTTAAACATTGATCATGTATTAACAAAGAAACAACTTAGTAATAAATCCAAGAAAATTAAAGAAGGTAAAGGAATGGATTTAACTCAAACTACTGCACAAATGAAAAAGATTAAGAAAGAGCGTATCGGTGGTTTTATTTTTACAATTCCGGCCATTTTAGCAGCCTTAGGAGCAGTTGGCTCATTAGCAGGTGGTGCAGCAGCGATTACTAAAACTGTACTTGATGCTAAGAAAATAAACAAGAACTTGAAGAACAAAAAAGGCACAATATGGCTATGGAAGAAAAACAAGGAGCAGGTAAACCAAAGAAGTCAAGAAATTAAAACCATTGACCAACTTCGATATAGAGAGGTTGGTTAAAGAATTAAAGATAAAACGATTTAGAGGCGTATTTATAAGTGATGAACTTCCACAAAAACCCTATATAAATGAGTGTGGTGTAGTTAACTTTGATAAATCAGAAAACATTAGCACTCATTGGATATGTTATTGGAAAGATAGCAATAAAAAGTACGTGTTTGATTCGTATGGTGGTGTTTCCCCTAAACAACTAGTACAATATCTTGGTACCAAAAACTTATTTTACAATGACGAACGAATACAAGACTTTAATTCAGTTATATGTGGTCATCTTTGTGTTAAGGTTTTATATCTTGTAAATCAAGGGTATTCTTTTAGTGATGTTATGTATATGATTAAAAATGATTAAATATTATTAAGTTTAAGTACTTTTATGGTTTATATCCATAAAAGATTTGTTTTGAGATAAATATGGAAGCTATACACAATAGATTTTTAGATTATTATCAGAAGCATGTAGATGAACTAGATGAACTAGTTAGTTATAATTTTTATCGGTATTTTCAGTATGTTAGTAAGATAGACTTAAAAGATAAAAACAACGTATATTATGTTATTGATTTCTGGAAAATGTTTATACCTAAATTTTTGTACACGGAAGATGAGTTGAAAAAGTTATATCCAATAATTACCTTAAAGGACATGTTATCAAATTATAACACCGGACCATTAAAATGTAGTAATTGTGGTAGAAAGTCATTAACAAAAGGTATGAGTAGCTACATTTGTGATGATTGTTCTGTAGCGAATGGTTTTGTTTACAGTACTAATGAAGGAGGTGCTTGTGTGAGAAAACCATGGTATGATACTACAAAAAGATTTAAGTTAGAGCTATCTCGTTTACAAGCTTTACAGGATAGAATTATTCCCGAAGATGTGTTCAAGGTGTTAAATGATGAATTTAGGGATATATCAAAAGATTTAATATGAACAAAAGATGTTCTAGAAGTACTAAAGAAAAACAAATACACAAAATATTATGATGATGTCTATTTAATACACTATCACGTTACCGATCAAAAACCATTAAACTTACGACATATGGAAGAAACACTTATAAACGAGTTTGAAAACTTACACGAGACCTTTAAAGAACTGTATCCAAAAAGAGTATTGTTTATTAGCTTAAAATGTGTTTTGTACTATCTGTTGAAAAAGCATGATGTTCATGTTGATATTGATTTTAAACATTCACCTAAAAAAATAGAGGTGTTAAAGAAATGTTTTGAAAAATTAGAATGGATATTTTCTGTATAATAAATGAGTATGGATATATTTGGTAATGTTAAAGATAGAAAAGGTCATGTTAATATTAGTGAAGAAAAATTAAAATTGTTGGAGAATTTAAATGATGTTGTTAGCGTAAGTCAACTTAGATCAATAGAAGTTCAATTAGAGAACGATAGAAAATGATTTGAAGATGCATTAGAAACGTTACAAGACACATACATAAAGAAAGAAGATTTTCAAAAGATTAGGATGGATACTACTAAATTGATTATGCAAAAAGAAACTATACCTCTATTATATCGATTAAGAGCTAAAAACGTTAAGGAACCAATCTTTAGAATATTTAATCTTTCTAATGGTTACAAATTTCTCTATAGTGGGAAAATAATACACATGGAATTAAGTTCGGACAAATACTTTCTAGACATATATTTAGACGATACTTTGATCGAAAATGTACCTTTTAACTTTAACAAGAACGATATAATTACAATTAAACCAACTAAAAATTCAGCTATGGAAGAAGGTCAATTATTGTTTGTTGTAATGTACATAGAAAGAGAGCTTTCATAAAGACGTTTGCTATATAATAAATATGGGTATTTTTGGTAACATTAAAAGTATAAAAGAACAGTCTAGAGACGTTTTTACATCCTGAGTTGATTTTAAAAACAAAAGATTGGTTAATGTATCTAATGCTATTGATAAACAAGATGTTGTAACATTTGAACAGCTTGAATCAGTGAAAGAAGAGTTTAATTTACTTACACGAAAAGAAATTTTGAATTTCCATGTCGATTGGCAGAAGATGATCTTGGGAAACCGGCCTTTTTTGTATATAATTTAGCTGCTGCTTACAAATTTCTTTATAGCGGTAGGTTAATGCATATAGAATCGAGTCTTAATAAACATCTTATAGACCTATTTTTAAATGACGCTTTAGTTGAAAGTTTTCCATTACACTTTAATATACATGATCAATTAACAATTAGACCAGCCAAAGATTCTGAATTGAAAGAAGGTAAATTATTATTGCTTATTATGTATATAGAAATAGAAGATGAAGGTGAAAACGAATCAAGTGATGATGATGATAATGTTAAAAGTATAGTATTAGGTAGTGATAAATTTTAATTTTTTGTTAATTTCTATACAATAAATAATGATGATGTATTGTGTTAATGTAAGAAATTAACAGATACGAAGGAAGGTACCATTAGAATTGAACAAATAAAAATGGAAGAAATCTAAAGAAATGTATTTGTTCTGTATGTGGTGTTACTAAATCTCAGATCGTTCAAAAGAATGATTGACTATATGATGGTAAAGAAGACATTATAGAAGAAATTCACAAACCATCTAGAAAAAACTTTGACAGATTAAGTGTAGTTATAAAAGGTATCGATGATGTTTGGCAAGCTAGAATGTACAAGGTAGATTTTACGAACCAGAACTATTAAAGACAAAACATAAAGATGAATACTTGGTGGAAAAGGTGTTAAGAAAGAAAGGTGATAAAGTATACGTTAAATGTCTAGGATTTGATGATTCACATAACAGCTGGATAGATAAAAGTAATGTTGTAGTGTAAATACAAATGTTGTCTTTTATGGAATAATAACCATAAAAGGCTAGCGAACCGTTACTCTCTGTGTTAGATGATTATGTAAGGGTGTAACGATTTCGAAAGAGTTAATACTTGATATGACAAGATGGTGAATGAGAATTTATTTGTGTGGGTAAAAACTCCGAAAATGATTAAATCAACATTTTTATTTAATAAATATGAGTACTATGGATAATTCTTTTAGTTTAAACGATATTTGCTATGAACAGATTAAAGGTTATTATTGGTATGGTGTTTTTGGCGATTTTAAAATAATTATAGATAAGAGTACAGGATACTTCAATGCTACTAAAGTGTGTCAAAATGGTGGAAAAAGGTTTGATAATTGGCTAAAAAATAAAGAATCTCAAGAACTAATAGAATACTATAACAGAAAAACCAACCCCTATAATCGTAGGAGTCGCTCCACATACCTAGTAAAAGGAGGAGATAAAGAAACAACATCAATTGTCTCAGGAACATACGTTTATAAAAAAATATTTATTGCTATAGCTCACTGGTTGTCTAAAGAGTTTTATGATAAGTGTTATGATATTATTGAAGACTACTTCGCACAAGATGCCAAACAATACCTTGACGATAAAGAACAACTACAAACGAAGGTACAAGAAATAGAACAACAAATGAATGAATTACGTATAAACAATGAGAAGCAAGAAAAAGAAATCGATCGTCTTAAATCAATTGCAGCACCATATACAGACGATAATTCAAAAGATAATTGTCTAATCACATATAAGAAGAACAAACCTTATGACCCTTTCCCTTATTATGCTATTCGTTGTCAGAAGAGAAGCCTATATAAACCTCTTAATGAAGCAGAATAAAAATATCCGAATCATATAATAATATACGAAAAGTTTAGAGATCCTAACAGTATTAAGCTATTCAATCTAATGCAGCAAGAACTAGATATTCGTAAAGGTAAGGGTAATGAGTTTTGGACATCCCTATCAGAAGAAGAATTAATTAAAGAAATTGATTGTTTATATGATCGGTTATTATCTGATAATTAAGGTTAATATCTAATAATTAAGGTTAATATGTAATAATTAAGGTTACGACTTTTATGATATAATAGTTATAAAAGGTAATTAGTTAAACATTAAACAAACCATCTGTTGTAACATCGAATGCTAAATTCAATATACCACCTAAATCAGAATTATTATGATATTTTCTTATTATAGCTCTCCAATCCACAAAATGTCTAAATATATATATAAACTCTACAGATAGGTCTTGATAAATTGAAATGTTATCCCAATAAACGCGGTCCTTGAACTCTGCAATAAATTCTTCTGTTAAATTTTGAAATATTGAAATCATTGCTCAATCTACTTTGTCAGCATAATCTCTTATAAAGTTTTCTGATAATTGCAGAGTACTACATAAACTCCACCAATCAACACTATCTGCATGTTTTCGTATAAAGGCTTCAGAGAGTTTGCTTCCATAAGATATAGCAACAAAATCAACTTTCTCTATAAACTCATTAATAAATTCTTCAGATATTTTTTGATTTAACGATACTTCTTTCCAATCAACTCTATCTGCAAATTCTCTTATAAAGTTTTCTGATAAGTCTTGGTTTTCCGAAATATTCTCCCAATCAACTTTATCAGCTAATTCTCTTATAAACTCTTCTGATAACTTTTTCCATGAACATATTTTACTCATACGAACTTTCTCCTGATATTTGCGTATAAAGTCTTCTGTAATGTGATCATAGTTATATTCCTCCTCATAATCATCATAACTTATAGATAACCATTGTTCATCAGTCAGTGAATCTAACATCTCATCAGACAAGTTCATAACGTTTGTATAGAGAATGTTCTGTATAAGAAATGAGTTGTTTTCTTTAGTGGGTTTCTTCAACAAATGATCTAACATACCTATGGACACGCTAAAATTTATTTTGTCTTCATCATTATAACCACCAATATCTAAATGTTTACATACACAATCAAATATAGGTTTGTAAGATAATATTTCCTTAGCACTAGTCATATTCACCTGTTCGTTTTTATTCTTAGATTTTTTTAAATTTATCTACTTTTTGTTGGTTTTCTATACAATAAATATGGAGAAAGAATTTGATTTATTAAATGATAGACTGAAACTAATTCATCATGATCTTAAACTCTTAGCAGCACTATTAGAGAAGCAAATACTGTTAAAGGAAAAAGAATTATTAATAATGCAACAAAAAAAATCTGATTTGAGTAGTGATGATGAATATAAATATTGTAGTGATGATTATGACGATGACGAGTAAGTTGACAAAAATGACTTAATTTTAATATGTGTATATGTAAGTTTGATGGGTTATTCTCATCAAAGTCGTGTTCTAATACAACGCGTAATATGTAGACAATGGCAGGAGTGTACAATGTTAAGTGTTGTATTAGGATATATGGAAGTAAAAATAGTCCAAAAATGATTAGAAATAATCCGGCGGAGATAAAAATTGAGTAGTAAGATTTTCTATATATTAAAAGATGAGTAATTATATTAGATTTACTGTAGTGGAGTTAAGACGGCAATGTAGAGAAAAGGAAATCAAAAGATGTTCCCGATTAAGAAAAACAGAACTGATAGACCTTCTTAAACAATATGATGATGAACAAAGCAGAAGACAAATTAGAAATATATTCCCATTTAAACAAGAAGTAATTGATGAACCGAAACCAGCACGTATACCAATTAAGATAGAATTAGAAGAAACAGCACTCAAGAAGCGTTAACAAACTATTAAAGTTGAAAACATTGGTGGATATAAAGACCCAATAAAATTTTTAGATACAAGTGGAAGAGTTGCTATTAACAAAATCAAAGAAGAATTAAAATTCAACCCTGTTAAAATAAATATCGTTTTCATTTGTGACTATATTAAAGATAAAGAAATACAAGAGAATAATTTCAAAACATCAAACGAGAGAATATTAGAATCAACTGACTTAAGTGAATATATACATCATGCAAAACAAAAACTTCGTAGAGAAATGGAAGAGTTTGAAGGTAGAGGATCAGGTTGGACATTATATCAAATTAAATATTTACAAATCAGAATAAACAAGTATGTACCATTAAGAGCTTCTTCGTATATTGAACTTCCTAAACCAATTAAAGATAAGAAAGCAGTGATTAATATTAAAAATAAGGACAATAAATGTTTCTTGTATTCTATTGCAAGTTACTTAAAACCTGTTGAAATACATCCTGAAAGACCTTCACATTATAAACGACTTGTTGACAAATTAGAAAAGAAATATTGTGATAACATTGAATTTCCTGTACAATTAAAAGATATTTCAAATTTGAAAGAAAAAGTAATATTTCTATCAATGTTTACAGCTATGACAAGAACTATAATGTATACCCACTTCAAATCACAAAAACAAAGCAAGAAAAACATGTTAATTTATTATATATAAAAGATGATCAAAATAATAGTCATTTTTGTTGGATATAAGACCTATCACGATTAATAAGAAGTCAAGTGACAAAACATACCGAGAAGTTATACTTTTGTGATAGATGTTTAACAAGACACTTTCGAAATGAGAAGCAATTACAGAACCAGGAGCTATATTGTAAAGAGCATGAGGCTGTTAGAATAGAACTTCCAAAACCACACGACAATCAAATAGAGTTTCAAAACTATAACCGATCATTAAGAGTTCCATTTGTCATATTTGCCGACTTTGAATGTATCTTATGTAAGTTAAAAATAGAGCATAATTGTAGTAAAACAGTAAAATATCAAAAGCATGAACCAATGAGTTTTTGTTACTAAGTCAAATATTCAAATGGGAACTATAAAGCCCTGTTAGTTATATAGGTCCAGATGCTGCGAAAGTATTTATTGAAATGTTACAGAAAGAAGCAATAGAAATTATGAAAATATATAACAGGGTACTTGATATGACCCCGCTTAGTGAGGAAGAAATAGAAGCTTATAACAGTTCAGATACTTGTCATATATGTGTTTTATATTCGAAACTTCTCGATATATTTGATAGCAACAAAGTACGAAAAGAACATAGCCATGTTCTGTATCATATAGTCTTAACGGGAGATCTGTGTCTTTAAGGTTAGTTTAAAGGGACAAGTTTTACCGATAGATGTCACTACAGTCTTCGTATCTTTCTCATGTATTTCTTACCCTTCATGAAAATTCACGATTTCTCTTACAAATTTCAGACTACAGACTTCAAATTATTAGAGAGGGAACTTGATAACCTATCCGTGCCGATTTTTTATTTAGAAATTTCTTTATTGTTGAAATTAAATGTCGAAATCTTTAGCAATATACAGTGTCAACTATGAAGAAAATTCTAAATAAAAGATCTGCACAAGTTGTTGCCTTCGATATGTTATGATGTTCCTTCTCTAAAAATTTGTAGTCTGTCGTTCGAAATTTGTAAGAGAAATCGTGAATTTTCGTTAAATTTAAAAATACATGAGATACAAACACTGTAGTGACATCAATCGGCAATACTTGTCCCTTTAAACCAGCCTTAAATGAGACAGAGTTATAGGAATGATTTTCACTAGAAACCAGTGGGAAACAGCATGGACAATATTAAATATTTTATTTATTAAAAACGCGTCCGAAATTGACGGAATATATACAATGATCTTGAGTTTTATCGGAATAACCTTACCAATTTTAGAAAGCTGCTAACATGCAAACTTCCGTTTGGGAAACCAGTGATACTGCCTTCAAAAATTAGAGCAGAACTTACCCTAAATTCCTGACTTATTTTGCAAAATAGAAAACAGCTTATACTGGAAAATTGTGCATTTGGCTGTACTTTATGTTCTCTTTTTACAAACAGAATAAGACAAATCGTAATGTAATCACTTATCAAGATACATCAGAGGATGTGCATAGAATAATATATGAAACTGTGAATATAATGAAATCATTACAATTTGTTTCTGCTGTTACCCTCCAACACCATTGCGATCAAAAAGACATCACCCGCAATGGAGAGTTTTGTCATTCTTCAACAAGTTTGTTTCATTTCGTCGAAAGTTTGTAATCTCTTTCCAAAAAAAGTGATTAGTGTTATTCAAATAATTATAAAATCAATGTATTGTTTTTACCTTATGTAAGATGTAATCCCATTTATATCTCCCTGTGAGGCACTATGCTAGTAATCACTAGCAATAAGTAGGAGACTGGATGGCAACTATTAAACTTTTCTCTTGAGAAAGATGCGTCTGAAATCGAAGAAATATATACAATTACCTCTATTAATATGGGAATAATGTTACCTATTTTTAAAACCTATTAATATTCAAACTTCCATTTGGGAAAAAAGTGATAAACTTAACAAAATACGAACAGAACGTACCTTAGGTTATGCAAATTTCCTCACTTGTTTTCAAAAGCAGATCATAATCTGCATTAAAAATTGTTCATTTTTATGCACTCTACCTTCTCTTTTTACAAACAGAATATATAAGGGAATCCTACTTTGAATATCTTCACATGATAAATCAAAGGAAATACAAAGAATAACATACGAAACACTTAAGCTAATCAAATTACTACCATATGTAATCCAAGTACGGCTCTAACCCCTGCACATGATTCCAAAGAGCATCATCTCTAGACGAGAGTTGTGTCATTCTTAAACTAATTTCTTTCATTTCGTCGAAATTCTATTATCTTCGAGAAAATTTTGCTAGAAACCAATTCAAGAAGATATTATAATGCATTGTAAAGCCACCAGCATAAGTATCTCACCCCGTGAACAATCTAATTCCATTAGTTGGAGTCCAGTCATTTGCAGCTTGTAAAACGCCTGGAGAGATGCAACACAATTTACACGTAACTTTTCTCGGCATTGACAGCAGTTGGTAACACTGAGTGGGGACTTTATGAAAATAAAATTGTGAGTAGATGATGCACGAAACACTTCTCGAGTCTGAGATGAATCTCTATGGTTCGTTCGTGTTGACCAATAAAAACCATATGTTAATCTCAATATTGTTGTGTATGTAATGTAATATTTCATTATATACTGTATGCTCAGAGAAATAAAAACACTCGCAATGAATAAATCAGAAAATACTTAAAAGTAGATGAAAATATCAAATCTAGAACAAGTACTGGATATAAGTTTATAAATCATTGTCTCCATCGAAAGACCTTCTACAATTTTTTTTTCATTCCAACATCTTTTCCTTTCCGGATAGGAGAAGATCTTGCTTGTCACACCGAGTATGCACTGAAATTGAAATTGAAACATTTAGGACAGTTTGAACGTTACATGGATTTGAACCTGGGTCCTCCGAATAGAAGTTCAATGGGCTAACCACTTACCTACCGCGTCACTTCATCTCCCACCGAAAGTATTAGCTAGTTGATACCGTTGCATGTAAGAATACGCTAGATACTAATGATCGTAAAAGTAAACGTTGCTTATGAGAGTGTCAGAATGATTCATTCGAGTTTTCCTTCTTTAACTCAAAAACGTATTATGTAGACCTTCCTCAATGAGGAAATTATCACAAAACGTTCTTCAAGTTGAGGCTACATCATCGTTTTTAACGATGGTCAAGATTTACATTACCATTCTTCCTCACCTCAGCTTCTTATTTCCGAAGAATAGGAGACGAAAGACACTATTTTCACATTCTTCTAATTCTATCAACACGTGTAGAAATAGAAAGTCCTACTTTTGTCTTCGATAACTACAAGTTTAATTACTCTTCTCGTATGAGGAATTTTTGGCGAAGTGTGAAAGCATGCACCTCCTAACGCAGCGGTCCGGGTCCGAATCCTGTCATGGCAAGTTTTCTTTTGAGGAAGATGCTCTTTCCGTAATTGATATTATAGTTCCGTTATTTCTTTATTATTATTATTGTCATCATTATTATTAACGATAATTTATTCTTTGTTTTAGTAAAAAATAAATCATCTCATCACAGAAATATTTCATGTCATCAGAACAAATTGCTCAGCCAAGAGCTTCATTCGCTCATAAAAGGTTATCTCATATAGAGCCAAGTCTATCCCCCCTAAAGTAACTCTAATTCTTTCTTAGAACAGTGCATGTCTCTACATCATAGTGTAAAAAAAATTCATGACTTGGCTGTCACTGAACACTGTGGTTCTTAAACTTTACAATCTATGATAATACAGGCACACACGCGCACGCGCACACACAGACACACACACAGATACACACACACACATACACAAACACACAAAATAAATAAATAAATAAATAAATAAATTAAAGTTCTATGCACTGAACCCAGGGTATGAATTCGATGTATTTTGTTACAGAGAATCCAAATTCCGCCCCGAATCTACGATCAGCTTTGGTCCCACTTCCCCTTTGAAAATTATACCACCAGCGGCAGAGACGCGACGAAACGCCAATGAACCACAAAATTACTCCCTTAAAATGTGTTAATTCGCCTATATGTGTGATTTGTTTATATTAAGGTGAATCTGAAAAACACTATAAAAAGAACGCTAAGGCGTGCGCAAATCACCAACCTTATGATTATTGGGTGCGTGTTCTTCCTACTTCGCTGTGAAGGACATGAGAGAGATAAATCGTTGAGGTCTCTTTTATTTTGGACAATCAGAGTGCTTCTTTCACCGTGAATATTCGACGACAACCGTTTGGGATCAAATAAAATGCGTTCGTCATGTAAATGTATAACAAAATAACGCGCATCTATTTCCTTTATTTCATAGTTTTCCCATATTTACTTTCTAATGATCGGCAACAGTTGTCATCTAAATTCATACAATTATACCCACTCATCTCAAGACTTTTCACTTCATGATGTTGAGGTAGGGGTTACATTGACCTCTGGGGTTCACTTTAGAAACAATTCGTCAGGGAAAACTAATATATATTAATAACCGCATGCATATGACTGGTGATAGTTCGTGTTGGTCCCTTCGCGATTCAAGGTGACGAATCGAAAGAGTGCGGACGAAAATTATGTCTTCGCTGGTATGTGGTGGTAACTTCAAAACCCCGACTCTAGATTTCTGTTTCGATTCGACAAAACCCTGTCGCCAGTTGCATACTAGCTTTAATCGTTCGACGTTTCGATATGTCGAATATCGAAATTTACAGGCAGGTGGGTCACTAGGTGTTGGCGACGTTTATGGTATTGAATATTGACTTTTGCCACCCAAAGAAAGCTAAAATAGTTTTGAAATAAATAATATTTTCATTTATTTCTCAGAAATATATTATATTTGGATTAATATTTCAACACTACATTTGGGTAATTACACATAGGCTATACAAACGAAAAACAGTTACATTAAAAAGAAAAGAAAATCTTATGATAATTGTAAATGCACAAATCAGTCCCATTATTTGATTTAAAAACACTTCGCTTAAAAACTGAAATTACTCAAAATCCACTTCTGTTTTTCCAACACTACACTACCCAGACACAGACACAAATGAAAAAGAACTGCATTAAAAAGATCTGGAAACTTCCGAATTCTTCTTGTATGGGTTATCTGATTGAGTATGTGACATATAGCATGATTATCTCATGTTATTCAAAGATCATTAATCTTTTTTTTTACACGTTATTGTGATAAGCCTTGCAACAGCATCCTCAAACCTTCGCCGAGATTACAGATAAAAGATCTCCTCCAGTTCCTTACCAGAGGGTAGCGTTCTCAAAACTGATGCAACGTTCCCTCTTTGAACTGCCATGCTGATGCGTTGCAGTAGAAAAGAGGTTGCTCTAGCATCTCCTGACGATAAAGAAATGCGGTGACCAACTTCTTTTATAAAGTTAAGGCCTTCGGGACCCCATGAACCACCCGATTCAATAGCTATAGCGACAAAATGATATTTGTCGAGTAAATTGCTATACTTCCTGCGTTTCTCTGTTTCTCGGCGAGCAGCCACGTTGCCAGCTTGTGCTGAAGAAGAATGTAAATTTGAAGGGGCGAAGGTGTCGGAACAAGTAAAATCCCATAGAAGTGCTTTTCCTTTCTTCCACGGTATTAGATAATTAGTAAAGGTATCTAATATTTGTATTAATAGTGTTCATTACGGAGAAAATAAACGTTAAATCCCGGATACTTTCAAATTTGCCAGTTCTCTATACCATTGGAAATGGAGTAAACTTTTAATTAATATACAACTTTTAAAAGAATGAGGGCATATTTACCATTACGAAACCTCAGTTTTTGCGACCTAACTTTTACAGAAACATTGATATGCTTTTAAAAGTGAGTTTTGAAGGACAGTGCTTTCATTTTTTAATTGTGGCCCGATGGATTTAAAACAACGTCGGGCACTCCTGGCCTAGAGTGAGATAATATTCATTACATTTTTAGGTGCATATATATATATATATATAGGCGCGTATTCAGGGTATGGTTAAGGCTAGTAGACCTGGACGGTTAGAGGAATTGTAAACCGTACTTTCGGTTTGTATTAAAAAAACATTTTTTAAACGGTTAACCGAAACCAAACCGACCCGAAAAACTGGTTATATTTTCTATTGATCATTAACCTGTTCTACCAAAAATATTAAGAGAAACACATGGGGAATCGCAATTTCGTTCAAAAGTGAAATAGCAGAACCACAATTACTTAATATAAAAGGACATTACATATCGTTACAATCATTACATTACATATCGAACTATTCTCGAAAAGTTCAATCCAATGTCTGTTTCAAACCGAACCGCACTAATTATAATTTGGTTTCTAAATAAACCAACCCATTCGGTTTGAAATGTAAACCGTAGCCAAGCTAGTTAACCGATTAACCAATATTTTGGAAGATTTCTAGTGGATATACTGTAGCTAGTCTTTCTATTGTCTATTGTTGTTTTGAATGCATTGGGCCACTTGAGCAATTGGGTATCATATTCCCGGACACAATGAAAAGAGTGGAAACACTGTAGTTACAAAAATCATATTTAAAGGAGTGTCAACGTTTTCGTAAAAGTTAAATACCTAAAACTGAGGTTTTGAAGTTGTCTCAACTATAAAAGTTGTTAATATGAATTTAAACCTTCACTATGTTGGTATTTGTATGGAAAAGAGGCAAATTTGAAAACATCGTTGTTTTGACATTTTTCCATAACGGACATTATTAGAACAAATGCTATATAATTTTGCTTTCCTAGGATTGTAAAAGCCAATGGCTTGAGTTTCAGGTTGTTTAAATTAAGGAACACTCTAATTGGCCAAATTAAAAGATCGCAACGATTTACTCTGCTACATGCGACGTTTCCTTCATGCCTCCTCCTTTAGAGAAGTCGGAAGAACCCGCGCCTACTACTCATAAGGTTGGTGGTTCGCGCCCACCCCGATGTACTTTAGTTATAGCTTTCTCGACTCACTTTAATGTAAACAAATCACGCATATAAGCGATTTAACATATTTTTGAAGAATAATTTTTGGTTTATTGGCGTTTCATCGTGTCTCTGCCGTTGGTGGTATAATTTTCGAAACAGAAGTGGGGCCATTGCGCATCTTTGCTGTGAGGCATCCAATTTTTGCCGCAATGTCACTAGTTCCCCATCGCTGGCCCCTGGCGCTCTCGGCATCGGGTAGCTTGAGTTTCAGGTTGTTTACATTATATGTTTTCTTTTTCTACATTTCACAAAGACTTTCATACGAAATAATGTAATAAACGGAAAATACACAATTTCAAAAAGTTCGTTTGAGTGCGCGGGTTACGAATCGCGTCTTCGCAGGCCAACCGTTACCGTTTTTTATTCTCTCAATGTCGAATAGACTGGATAAAATATTGAACTCGACAATCTGCAATGCATATTAATGCCTTGTGAAAGAATATAATTATAAAGAAATACGCAAAGGGGTATATTTAAATTCTAGTTTCACATAACATTTAGCCTCGAAGCTCAACCAGGGCGTTAAATTTCCTCTTATGTAAATGATCCAACGTCATCCATTAATAATACTTCTATTGCTTATTTTCAACAATTTTCTTGTGGCAATTCAGGTTTGAACTCGCTATTATTTTTACATAACACTTTCTATTTTTTATTACCGACGTTTTCTTCGTTGTTTCATTGGAATCGTAAAAGTTTGTAACTTGCTGAAGACACTTCACACCGAGTTTTCCTATTTAATTAACAAAAATGTCTTAGAGCAGCGTTGGTTTCACATCCCGGTGGTCCTGGGTTCGATTCGCGCTGGATAATTAAAGAAAAAAATTAACATGTTATATTGATACTTCCAATGTAAGATAAGATTGATAATATTCAATTTTCTCGTTCTTAGTGTTGAGAGGCCTTTCTTCAGTGCACTCGCAATAAAAAAGTAAACTACCATACACGACTGCAAAATGGCGTCAGCCGTATCAAACGTGATTCGTACTGTCCGGGAACGTAACGTGTTTTGTGAACAATTGATGAATACGTATGGCATATTGCTAGTATGGGTCAAGAATACGACTGATCAGAAACAAACGTTATTGTTTCCCTGCTACCAGTTCTTGTGCTACTAGTAGTGCTAGAAATAAAGTTTTAAGTAATTAACTATTTCAAATTCGTTCGGTATACGTTCCATATCAATAAAAAAGTTTGATATTCAATCACAAACTTCATAAAATATAAAATGTCGACCTTCCGACTTTCCAATAATAATAATAAGAAGCAGAAGAAGAAGAAGAAGAAGAAGAAGAAGAAAATCATCATCATCATCATCATCATCATCATAATCATAATAATAATCATAATGAAAGAATAACAAAATTACATGAAAAAATACGGCAATAATATATTACAAAGAAAAATAATTGGCATGACGAGATTCGAACACGGTAGATATTTCATGCTTACGACTGCCAAAAATTTCTCATACAAATATAAGAAAATGAAGTAGCAGTTACGGAACATAAAAATAGATCTATCTATTTCTACGCGTATTGATCGAATTCAAAGAATGTAAAAATAATGTCTTCCGTCTTTTATTCTTTGGAAATTAGAACTTCAGGTGAGGAAGAAAAGTAATGTAAATCTTGATGATCGTTAAAAATAATGACGTAGCCCAACTTGAAGAACGTTTTCTGCTATTTTCCTCATGGTGGAAGGTCTATATAATTTCTTTCTGAGTTAAAGAAGGAAATTTAAAATAAATCATTCTGACACTACCACAAGCAAAATATATTTATGCGAGCATATTATATTGTGTAGTCTTACATACAACTATATTAACTAGCTGATAATTTAGGTGGAAGATCAAATGATGCGGTAGGTAGTTGACGCAATAAACTTTTATTCGGTGGACCCAGGTTCAAGTCCTCTCTAGGGTCAAACTTTTCTAAGTGTTTTAATTTCAATTTGAATGCACACTCAGTGTGACAAGCAAGATCTCCTTCCGAGAAAGAAGAGGATGTTGGAATCAGGAAAATTGGAGAAAGTCTGTTAATAAAGAGAATAATTTACGAACTTTCTCCAAGAATTTGAGATTTGATATTTTTATCTATTCAAACATTTTCTGATTCATTCATGGTCAATATTTTTATTTCTCTGAATATACAGTATATAATGAAATATTACATTGCATACACAGCAACATTGAGATTAATATATGTTTTTTTGTATAGCACGATCCGAACCATAAAGATTCATCTTAGAACTGTTTCATTCGTCGCCTACTTTATAATTTTAAGTAGTTAAAAACTTGGCTAAGGGTTGCCAACTGCTGTCAGTGCCGAGAAAAGTTACATATAAGTTGGGTTCCATCTGTCCACGCATACTCACAACAATGATGTGAGGGGGAAAAATTTCCCGAAAATTTTCCACTATCTATTTCCGGAAAATTTTCCGTTATAAAAAATATCAGCAATCAAGTAACAATTCCTCGGTGATCATAAATTGATTAAATTCATGTTTAGAAATGTTAAAAAGTGAAAGATCGTTTAAAGAATCTGAAAATTTTCATGGCTTAGACAATTTTCAGTACTATGTAGAACAAGTGACACAATCGAAAAATTGTCTGTACTGTATAGAAAAATTTTAAAAAAACTTTATGTGTCGGAAAATTTTTATCATTTTGAAGCAAAAAATAAATCGGAAAATTTTATTGCTCTGTGGAAACAACTGAAAGGAATTTTCATAGATCGGAAAATTTTCATTGCTTTATAGAAAAAAGAAGAAAAAAACTTTTGGTAAGCTAGAATTTTGGACATTAGGTATAGTAATAATAGGTGGAAAATTTTGCACCATATTTAACTGCCCATTGAGCTACAAAGTTGAATTCTTGTAGAGGAAAGTTAGTCAGTAAAATTTTCCAATTAGCTTCGGGAACAAAAAAATTTTCTAATGTTTGAAGTTGGGAAGTAAAAATTTGCATAGTGTTTCTTTCTCTCTCTGTCTCTCTCTCTCTCCCTCTGCGAGTTCGTTCGTTGCAAAGCAGTTAGCATACTCACCTTTGACATGGGAGATCTGGGTTTGATTCCCGGCGGGAGCTCATGGGGTTCGGATTTCACGTTAATCAGTAAGTAAAATTTCATAAAGCCTCGCCGCTGAAAGGAACGTTAAACTCCAAATCAGCTCAATTCATCTTTCTGTATCTCTCTCTCTCTCTCTGTGTAAAGTACAGGGAACATACATCGACTTCCTAGAGTGGAAATATCTAATTCTGTTCATAAAATTTAATTTTATTAAAAGTAATGAATATTTTCCGATTCAGAAAAACATTCTCTACTTATTCCTCCATCTTTGTTTAGCCGTAAAATTTATTGGTAATAAATATTGTCTAAATAAAGTTTCATGAAGTGAAAATCTAAGGATTCTTCATTCTTCAAAAATGTTTCAAAAACTTCAATGCGTTCTTCCCTCTGAATCCACCTTTGATCTCACAAAATTATATTTCGTCAGTTTAATACGTGTAAGACGAAGTTTTCTCATAGGTTTACTACTTTTTCAGATTTACATAATGCAACATTTATAAATAAGCAGAGATAATATAAAGTGCCTACTGTAAATTTTTGACTACCCAAAACTTGGATTTAAGAAAGTCATGCAAATAAATAATGACCATTTTCTGAAAAAAAAAAAACATTTACTTATTCATATATTTTTTCAGAAGAGAAAGTGAAATATAACTAATAAGGAAGCTGATTTGTGTAGTTGTTCTTTCAATAAAATAATAAATGAAACGTAAAAAGCTGCACTGTTAGCTTGCGTTCTAAAAGCAATAAGAAATTTCATTTTAATTTACAAAATAAAAAATATATATCTTTGTTTTATAGATATATACTTGTTCTATCGAATTGGTATTATTTCTAATACATTTTATACATAATAATGGTAGCTTTTCAATAAAAATATCTGCTCCAAGATGTTGATTATACAAAATTCCAATATTGAAATTATGAATTACGACGTTAAACACAATAAAATCAAAGCATTTCTTCTTATTTTCTGTTACAAAAATAATCTTCATAAGGACCTTTTATGTAGTTATTTCATTACATAGGCAGGACTATATGTGAAGAAAAAGTGGAAGTTTCTGATTTTGAAATATTTGATAAATTCAGAAAGGTTTCTTTTCGATTTCTTGTTACATTTTAAATATTGGAATGGGATATTTGTTCTCTGCGAACTCCATGTATGTTTTCTGTACTTTACACACACACACACACACACACAGAGAGAGAGAGAGAGAGAGAGAGAGAGAGAGAAAGAGAGAGTGAAACACTATGTAAATTATTACTTCCCAACTTGAAGTATTAGAAAATTTTCCGGTTCCCGAAAGTTAATTGAAAAGTTATAATTTGTTGCTGTCTCTTTCCTCCGCAGGAATTGAGTTTTATACGAATAAATATAGTGGAAAATATTCCACCTAACATCACTGTACATAATATCCAAAAATTTTCGGCTTATGAAAACATTTTCCACTTGTTTCTACATCGCAATGAAAATTTTCCGATCTATGAAAATTCATTTCCCTTGTTTATACAGAACAATAAAACTTTCCAATTTGTAAAAAGTTGTTCTACTTTTTGCTTAAAAATGCTGAAAATTTTCCGACTCAAAAAGTTTTTCGATTTTTCCATACAGGACAGACAATTTTTCGATTCATGAAAAATTGTTTTACTTGTTCCTACATAGTACTGAAAATTATCTGAGCCATTAAAAGTTTCAGATTCTTCAAACGATCTTTCACCTTTTAACATTTTTATACATGTATTCAATCAATTTTATGATCACTGAGGAATTGTTACTTGCTCACTGATATTTGTTTAGGACGGAAAATTTTCCGGAAAAGTACAGAAGAAAACTTTCCAGCTCACATCACGGCTAAACAACGATGTAGGAATAAGTTGAGTATGATTTTATGAATCCGAAAATTTTCATCACTGCTCACAACTGAAAATAATCTGGACCCAAGGTAATGGAATACAGCACCCAACGGAGGAGATACTTATGCTGGTGCCTGTAAATTCAGAAAATTGTTTAGAATTCTTAAGCTGTAGAATCTAATTTCCTCAATACTTTCGAAAGTTCTCGAAATATTTAAAGGAAAATGAGTTCAAAAGGAATAGCAATGATCTCTGGTAGTAACGAGAGATCTTAATTACTAAATCAGGAGTTATTCAAATAATTATAAGGAAAGAATTTAATGTGTTAACTTTATATAACATATGTAATCCATACATATGTTTGCGTGCGGTATCGTGTTAGTAATCACAAGCAACAAGTGGGGAACTGTATGACCAATATTAAACATTTTCTGTTGAGAAAGATGCGTCCAAAATTGAATGAATATTTAAAAGATCTTTATTAATATCAGAATAATCTTACCTATTTTAGAGAGCTGTTAATGAGGAATCTTCCACTTAGGAAGCAAGTGATACTGGGCTGTAAATTCGAGCAGAACATGTCTCTAATAATGCAATTCCTACACTTATTTTTAGAAACAGAGGATAAATGGCATTTAGAAATAGTGCATATTGCTGCATTCTATGTACCCTTATCACAACAGATTACATAAAGATGTAATTTTTGTCACTTCACCTGATAAATGAGAGGAAATTCAAAAAATAATTAATGAAATTGTTAAAATGATGAAATTATTACCACTTTTATCCCAGTTACGGCTATAACACCTGCTAATCCATTGAAGAAAAAAAGAAAAACACCAGCCGCATTCGAGACTTCGTTTTTGAACAAATTTCTTTGATTTCTTCCAAATTTTATTTTTTTTGAAAATTTGTTGTTTTGGAACTACTCGAGAATATATCATAATGTATTATATATTGAAAAAGTTCTTTGGAATTGATAAACCATATAATGCAATTTTGTCCATCATTTCAAAAGTACTCTACAGAATTGAACGAAATGAAATTCAGAAAGAACATAACTATGTTCTGTACCATCTCCAAAACAACAATTTTTCAAAAAATAAAATACAATTGTCATCTTCTGATAGTAGGGATATCCGTATCCTTAAATGGGACAGAGTTATTCAAAAATATATATGGAAATATTAATTAATTTATTTCACATATGTAACATACGTAATCCTCTCTTGATGAGGCATCATGTTTGTAATCACTAGCAATAAGTGGAAGACTGTATGGCCAATATCATACCTTTCCTGTCCAGAAAGATGCGAAGAAAATCGAAGGAATATTTGCACTTGCTCTTATTTATATCCGAATAATCTTACCTATTTTAAAGAGCTGTTAACGTGCCAATTTTCACTTGGCAAACAAGTGATCCTGGATTCAAATACACGAGCAGAACCTACCTCCAATAAAGGAATTTCCAGACTTATTTTGAAGAACAGAAGAAAGCTTGCATTCAAAAATTTCCATTTCGCCACACCTAATATTCTCTTTTTAGTAACAGAATACATAAAGAAATCGCAATTTAATCAAGAATCGCAATTTAATCATATGTTTAATCAAGAAAAATACACGGAATAACACGCGAAACTCTTGTGCTAATGAAATTATTACCATTTGTAATAGAAGTACGGCTGTATCCCGCGCACAACATTGAGATCAAAAGGCACCACTACCAGTCAAAATTTGTGTCGTTATTTAACTAATTTGTTTCATTTCGTCGAAATTGTCTTGCTCTCTGCAAGAATATTGGCTAGTAACTGTGCAACAATATATCATAATGCATAGTACATTCAGAAAATTATCTCGAATTGTTGATATGTAGAATCTAGTTTCGTCAGTATCTTCGAAATTTCTTGCCATATTTGAATGGTACATGGCTGCAAAGAACATAACTATAGATCATCATATCATCTGGTAGTAACGATAGATATGTATTCTTACACAGGACTGAGTTATCCAAATGATTATAAATACCAAATTGTTGTTTTTACTTTATATAATATGTAATAATACATCTCCCCGTGATGCATGTTAGGAATCGCTACCAACAAGTGCCAGACTGCTTGGCGAATATTAAACTTTTCTGTTGAGAAAGATGCGCCTGAAATCGACGAAATACGTATATGCAATGACCGCTATTAATATCGGAATTATCTCACCACTTTTAAAGAACAGTTATTATGGAAACTCCTATTTGGAAACAAGTGATAACTTAGCAAAGACAAGAGCAGAACGTAACTTAATTATGCAGTTTCCTTACTTGTTTTGAAAGGAGAAGGTAACTTGGATTAAAAATGGTTCATTTGGATGCACTCTACTTAAACGGAATACATAAAGGAATTATAATTAAATTTTCTTCACATGATTAACGAAGGGGAGTACAAAGAATATCATATGAAACTCATAACGAAATGCAATTATTACCATTTATAATCCAATTACGGCTCCCACCACTGCACACCATTGAGAATAAACGCACCACCTATAGTCGAGTTGTGTCTTTCTTCAACTAGTTAGTTTGATTTCGTGGAAACTCTTTCATTTTTGGGGAAACGCTATGTGTGGTTAACTATGCAACAATATATCACAATGCATTGTATCGTACCCGACATAAGTCCTTGACTAAATAATGGCGACTGCTTTGAAACCAAATACAGGGTATGGGACTTAAATGTCTCATGTCTGTAATTTGGTGTGGAGAAGAAACAAAATTGTGAACCAAAGGTTTAAGAACAACTCAAGTTCGAGAAAAGAAATTTCTCATTTCGTTTCTAAAACAAAACAAACTAAATAGAGACAATAACATTTTACATTCAAGACGGAATGAGGCTCAGTGAAACTATCGTCACCCTTAGGAGATCAAATCAAGACGTGACGAAAATATTGTAAACATTTCCCGTCTTATCTCGATTCTCAAAAAAGTTGTGTCCATTCTTTAAGGAATAGTTGCTCTGTAGAGTAACTCCTATATCTATTTTGTTACTTTGTATTTCTGAGCTCGTCGAATGAGGGTCTCAATAGGTATTTTTGTAGTAAATCTTTCACAATTATTTCTGCCTATCCGAAACTTTAGTTCATTTTGGTTTTCAGTGATATTCAGTTGTTTTTATTACTGTTATTTTCCTCAAAACGTACACTAGAATAAATTCTATATGAAACTTTAGTTTAAAACTTTCGTTTAATACTTGAGTAGTTGCAGATGTGTGTCCTGAAATCCGGCCTCTTTCGGAAATCACGACTTTTCTGTAAGTTTTCCCCTTATTTTAGAGCAAAAACTGAAATAGCATTATTATTATTATTATTATTTTTATTATTATTATTATTATTATTATTATTATTATTATTATTATTATTATTATTATTATTACTGATGTCTTGTGAAATTAATGATTCACCCTGTAGCTAAAAGGTTAAACCCTTTCTTTATGGCTACTTGAGTTGTGAGAGCTCAGTTACGAAGTTTGTGCCCTGGGATCTATCCCAGCTCCCGCCCAGTGGGCATTGTGCTGGATGTAGGTTTTTTCGCTGTTCTGTTTCATCCCACTTACTTTTATTCTCATCATCGACGTGTCCTTTAGCTTAGGAGGCATATCCATGGAACTTAAAACAATTTTTCTTAGAGATACTGCGAATTCAGTCGCTCCACTTCATACATGAAATTTTACAGGGAAGCTTTTGTTTAACGTTTAGCTAGTTGTGAGGACGTACGCAGGGGTGTGTGTTCTGGTGGTTTGGACACTTCTTTCGAATCCCGACTATTTTGAAACTTTTGTCTAATGTTAGGGGCGATTTTACAGATATTAATACAATCTGTCCTTATACGGATTTGTCTCCTATATTATTATTATTACTGAAGATTTGAGACGTCAATATTAAGTCCTATTCCAAGAAGGCTGAGGGCATTCTCGCGCTGTTTTAGTGGTACACTCCTATTCACATAAACTTGGAAAATCGTTCAGAAACTAAGTCCAAAAAATTAGACCTAAATCCGTCAGAATTCCCTCAGATCTATACAGAGGGAATTACATTTTCCCTCCATTCTTTATATTGACACAAGCTGCAAGTCGTATAAGTGCCGCCAGTAGCTAAGCGTATTGAGGCGCTAAGTCTTTGTGAAGAAGTTGTGAAAGTTGAACATCGAAATTTTGAAACTCGGTCTCAGATATTTTATTTGTTTTTTTAATATGAAAATATGATAAAATAATTAACGTTGTAATAACTTTTAATTGCAAATCTAATGATTTGATATTAAAACTGGTGTTTACTGCTTATATTGCATATTTGTTTACTTTGAATTCAAAACAAATACTTATAAGACTTCTCGTTTTAAAATCTCTAGAATAATCAGTGACACTTAGATGGGTACAATTAGACTGCAATAAATGCAAATAATCATACTGAAGTTGAGAGTAAAAGGAGAAGAAATTGGTTTTTACCCTGCCTAAAGATGAATTGCCTTTTAGGTAAAAACTTTCTACTCTGAGCAGCAAAGTAAAGGACCTTTAACCTAGTACGCATTTTCGAGGAAAAGTTGGCATACACCATTTTCGCGAAGTTCAATGTCTACATAATACAGATCCACCGTATGCCACCGAATTTACGTCTCCGTTGTTCTTTAATATTCACCAGAAAAAATGTAGGCACTACGTAATCTTCTGTGTATCGAGATTGACGGGCACATTGTAGAGTCATGTGAAAGTCGCTAGATGGCAATACACTTAGAATTTCAAGTTCACTGCAACTAACGTTACTCATAAGAGTTTTTTTATTAACAATAAGGACAGAATATAATATAGAATTAGAAATTTTAGTAAAATGTACTTTGAAATCCACATTCTGTTAAAGTTGGTTATATCTAATTAAGATAAATCTCAAATCTTGCAGAGTAGTATATGGAACTTCCATGTTTATAATCTTGGTTTATCTTTCGTCATCATACTTACTCATCAGCTTGACGTACCATACGTCAACAGCTGCCTTTTGTAACAACCTAGCCTAGCTGAGAATCGTTAACGTGCCTTCGAGGACATTGTGTTGAATACGCACAGTCGAGACCAGCACGCATACGCTCTTACTAGGATTGACAGCGCTTTTCAGTGCTGGAGGGTGACACACATCATCATCATTACACTCTGTGTCATTATTTCATACACTACACATCTACAAGCGTATCATATTCTTTCATTTGGGCATCAGCCCAGGGGCGGATTTTTCGATGGCGGACTCACGGCTAGGATCAGGCAAAACGATGAAAGGCAAACACACAGAATTACCGCAAGTTTTAGCTGGACCCACCGATAGCAACACGAAGCTGAGGACCCGCAGGGATCCAAGTCACGCTTCTTCCACAATCAGTAAATCTCAGCAGCAGCGGCGAGGTTCTCAAGCCTCAGTTGCCTCTGCAACTTCAGTCATCTCTTCTGGCTCTGTACGCAGCAGATCGCCACATACTCCAGAACAGACAGACAGTTATGCCGAACGCCTTCAGCAATCTCCACCTCCGAAAAAGCAACATCTCGCGTCTAATTCGGATCTTAGCCAAATTCCAATGGACACAGCTTCATCTTCAAATCATGCTGACGGATCTACTTCACCTTCAGTTCACTCAATGTTGCTCACAAATTTCGACGTGAAATTCAACAATGCGAAGCTTGTTGCCATCCAACTTCGCAAGTACCTACCTCCAGCAGCTATATCACAAATAGTCCATACGAGGAATGGTATCATATTAAAAACACCGGATCAGACTCTTCTCACTACAATCAAAAACAAAGTCCCCATCGACACTTTTGGTTCCAATGCGAAGATTCAAGCACTGAACTCTTCCACACGTAAACAGCCTCCACCACCGAAACGATCACCATTGTTATCTGTTGTGATTCGGGGGGTTGACCCCTCTTATACAGATGAAGAGGTCCAAGAGGAGCTCAAGCTAGAAGGTCATACTATTACGAAAGTTCTAAGAATCCGAAACGACCAAGGCCCTACTTACATGGTTCGTGTTCTCACAAACCACCAAGACACCATCGATGAGCTATTGGCATCAGGAGCCTACATTTATAACCACAAAGACCGAGTAGAGCCATCACGAACACCAGTTCCTATGCCTATCCGCTGTGAGCGATGCCAGGTTTACAATGCTCATCAGACATCTGATTGTAAAAACATAAGTAAATGTGGCTACTGTGCTGGCCCACATAACACCCGGACTTGTAACAACTTGCAATTGCCACCAAAATGCGCCACTTGTAATGAACAGCATCCGGCCTACAGTTATAAGTGTAAGGCAAAGCCGGACCCTATTCAGGACCATCCTGAACTCGTCGTTCCTTTGCGACCACCGACGCCAGTTCAAGCCACTCCACATCCAATTGACGCTCCTGTTTCATTGGACCAGCTACTAACGTTTCTGACACTAGCTCTGTAAAATATTCATCCTTTCATTAGGCCTCATATTCTACAACAAATCATTATAGCAGCAAAAACAACCTTCCAGGTCAATTTTACTGCAACATATTCCGGCAATACTGTCCATTTCCATAAATCACATGCTACTACTATCGATTAATATCATGGCTTTAACCTTTCTCTTTCTCAACATCCGGTCACTACCAAAGAACAAAATTTTATTTGAACAGCTTCTTCTCGAAGAGCATGTAACAGTCTTCCTACTTAATGAAACATTTCTTACAGGCTCTCGCTCTTGTCGTTTACCACGATATACCATGCTTCATTCTGCAAACCCTCTACCTACACTTCGAGCTAATGGGGGAGTGGCCATAGGGATTTCTCCTCACATCCCTTTTCGCCAACATCACTATACTGCAACAGCTGTTCCCGAATACCTGATTGCCACTGTTTACTTCAAAAATATCATAATCACACTGGAAACTATATATATAAGACCAAACCATCCATTACCTGAGCAGTTCGTACAATATATATCCAACACCTTTAATAGATATATTATCATGGCTGACTTCAATATGCATAGCCGCAGCGATGGTGACCGGATCAATTTTGTTAACTTTATAACGACACACACTACTGGAATCATTCTTGATCTTCCGCAAGCTACACGTCCCATCTCAAACACCAAGCCTGACATAGTCATCGCCTCAGCAAATCTTGTCTCACACTGCAATGTCGAAATCCTTGATCTTCTGGGCAGCGATCATGCACCCATCAAGCTCGTCTATAAACCATATTTAGTACAACTAGTTCTTCATTACCATTGCGAGTGACCTTGCGTTATGATAGAGCTAAATGGGATCAATATCGTACACATATTTCAGACCTCACCAGAGATCTAACCGAACCCACAACAAGCGATGATTTATATCAGACTGTAGACACCATTACCTCTGCAATCCAAGAAGCCAGCAACTTATACATTCCAACCACCCAATCCGTTCCCTATCAACCTAAGCTTCCGCCTCAATACATCGCTATGATCAAACGTTCACGCCAGTTCTATCGAGACTATCTTCGCACCCGCAATCCAGAAGCACTCCGACATCACAAACAACTCCAAAGGACAGTTCACAACTACGTCAAAGCATATAAACTTCGCTCCTGGGTGAAGACATGCAACAATCTTTCCGAAACATCGCATCCTACAAAATTCTGGATTCGCTTTAATGCATTGTGTGGGAAGTTTACTACTACACCCTACCCTATTTTATTAGGCGACACACCTATTACTACTGATCGAGATAAAGCGAATGCATTTGCAGACCACTTACAAGAAATTTTCACACCGTCAACTGACAACGCACCACACGCCGCAGACAGACTTAACACCTCATCGCCACAACTTCAACCAAATATTACTCATATCTTACCTACTAATGCTGCTGTCTCTGCTCCCATCACTGTTCAGGAAATCTCACAAGTTCTTCATAATAAACCAAATACTGCACCAGGCCTCGATAACGTGACATATCGCCATATCAAAGAAAGTCCTATCTCACTTCTGCTTCTTCTTGCGAATGTTTACACCTTCATACTTCGCACTGGCTACTTTCCTTTAGCTTGGAAAACATCTAAGACGCTTATGTTTCCTAAACCACACAAACCGCCGCAGAATATTGCATCATATAGACCTATCCAATTTACTTCCACCTTCAGTAAGATCTTAGAGCGCATACTGGTTAAACGATTACATCTTTTCATCGCCGATCATAACTTACTCCCAGTCACTCAAGCAGGTTTTAGGCCAGCCTTCTCTATCAACGATCAGCTACTCCGACTCACAACGCTCATCACACAACATTATAATTCAGCTCATCCTTCTTGTTTAGTGTTATTTGACTTGGAGAAAGCATTCGACAAGGTCTGGCACCTTGGGCTCATATATAAACTTATCAAATTCCAGCTTCCTATCTCATATATCCGTCTCATATATAATTTCATTAACAATCGTATCACCTATATCTCCGTACGTGGCAGTTTATCACACCCTATCTTTCTATTCACTGGAGTACCGCAAGGGTCGGCTTTATCTCCTTTACTATATCTTCTGTATGTAGCTGATATGCCCCGATTACCAGATAAAGTACACCTCTTTCAATATGCGGACGACACGGCCCTTCTAGCAGTTGGAACAACTATCCAGCAGATCAATACTATCTTACAGACTGGTATCGAAAGCTTCTACACCTGGTGTACTCTCTGGAGGCTTACTATTAACGCAGCGAAAACTCAGGCCATAGTTTTCTTACCACCCAGACAAACTTCCAAATTCCGTAGAAATCCACGAAAACTCTCTCTCTCTAGGTTGATGGGGTGCCTATTCAACTCAGTAATACTGTTACATATCTGGGAATTACATACGACGGCCACCTTACCTGGTCGCAACACTTGAAAAATGTTACTACTAAAGCCTATAATAGACTTAATCTCTTGAAACGATTGACTGGTACCACTTGGGGCCTTAAAGCACACACCATACTAAATACGTACAAAGTTTTTTTACGACCAGTCCTCACGTACGGCTTCACTGCTTGGTTAGCTGCTCCGACAAAATTCTACAATAAACTCTTAATCTTAGAACGCCATGCTTTTCGTACAGCGTTCCGTATTAAGCTACCTAGTCCCACAGAGGAACTGTACCGCCGAATTACTTTTCCGACCTTACAATACTATCTTGAAAAGCTGCGGCTAACATATATCACCAAACGTTTCAAAACCCGACATCCTTTACTTCAGGAGACAATGCGTTATTTAGCACTTCACCCAACACCTCACCGTTACTATCATTCTCCACTTTCACTTCTCTTCACCTTATATCACTATACTCTACCGCCGTTAGATCCCGCTTTACTTATTATCACAGATTACGTCATTCATGAACATCTTCCTCTCATTCACCCATCATTTCCAGCACAGTGATTACCATTAATTACTAACATGGGCCTCATTCGTTTTCATCATTGCCTAGAGCAGCCCCTAGGCTGAAGATAAGCTCATTTGTCTAACTAACATCACCCACGTGTTGTCCTGTGTATGCACCTCACCACATTATTCACGCCCATTACTAGATCATCTGTATCGTACATGCTATACTTCATCCTTCGTTATGATCATTAATGTTCTTTGCTTATAACATACTGTCTGATTATTTCCTTATGTATTTTCCTTTATTAACAATCATATATATGTAAAGTAACGTTTCATTCATCTATTTATATAATCTATCACATCTTACTTTTGGCACTTCTATTGTTCTGATGTTTTGCTTTGTTTTCTCACTTATATATATATATTTCTATAATTATCATATTCATATTTATGTTGTGTTCAATTATACTCGCTATTATGTTACTGCCCTTATGTTATTAAAACTACACCTACCACTCCAGTATGATTATGATTGAAAAGATCATAATGTCCTAGTTCTAGTAATAAATAAATAAATAAATAAATTACTCTTAGCCCACCCATGCGTTACATCTTTAACATATTACCTTCACTTCTCACACCTAAGAGAGGGTGTAGCCCTCTAAAAGGGAGCTAGCCTATGGCTAGCACTTCTATAAAAAAAACTTTCGTCATCAAATAATGAAAATTCCCTTAGACCATCTCCCAGTCCTTTCCTCCCAATTCCCAAACTTCTCTTTCCCCATGGAGGGCGTAACCCTCGGGTGGGTAGCTAGCCTTGGCTAGCAAAAAAAAAATTCGTCATCGCGAAAGTTTTTGCTTTCGGAGGGTGTCTTGTTTTTTGAACTTCATCTTACATCTTTTCATCTTATTCATTGTCATTTGGGCTTCGGCCCTCGGCTCTTCCATCACGATGACAGACTTTGGCGAAGATACCGGAACTTCGAATCTCGGTCATGATTTAGGATCACTACCTCTTAACATCGGGCCTAACGGTCGCCAGAAAACGCAGCCACGTATTGTTACGGGAACATCTCGTTCAGACCGTAACACTATTTCTCCATCTACCTACGCTGACTGCACAACTAAAGGACATCGGATACGTTCTCGATCTCTCTCTGATGGCGAACAAACCCTCGATCCCAAGAAGCAACGAATTACTCCCAACGTTAGCCAGACTACACCTCCAACTGCTAGCCATACTATGGATTGGACATCCACTTCAGCCGATAATCAACAGCAACCACGTCAATCAGAACCTGTATACAACTTCTTACTAACAGACTATGATCCGAAGTATGACACTGTTCGTGCTGTTTTCCAGCAATTAACCAAGTATGTCCCTCGTCCTGAGATTCGTGAAATTGTTAAAACACGCCGTGGCATCATTTTGAAATCCAGTAACCCGAATTTCGCCACGCATGTCCGTAACAAGGCAACCTATGAAATTTTTGGGACGAAAGCAAATATTTCTACTTTGCAACCGAGTACCCACAAAACTCCTCCTCCACCACGGCGACCTTCTATGTTGTCTGTAGTGATTCGTGGTGTAGAACCCGATCTTACTGATGACGAAATTCTTGCTGAACTTCATCAGGAAGGGCTACCTATAAAACGCTGTATTAGGATCAAGAACAACCAGGGGCCAACCTATCTCGTTCGAGTGCTAACAGATCAACAACAGTTGATTGATCAACTTCTCTGCAAGGGCGCCTATATATATCGACGCCGATATAAGGTCGAGCCATCTCGCACGCCAGCACCTCTGCCTGTTCGATGCGAGAAGTGTCAACAGTATAACTCACACCCAACAGCAGAGTGCACAAACACCATCAAATGTGGTTATTGTTCCCGCGAACATCCTACTAAAAGCCGCCCAAACCTTCAAGAACCACCACGTTGTGATCGCTGTTCTGAGCGTCACCCAACATACAGCTATAAATGTAAAGCTAAGCCTCAGCCTGATCCAGCTAAGCCTGAACTTGTTGTTCCTATACGTTCGGTCGATACACCAACTCCACCAGCAAATTCATTACGTCATCCAGTTACTGTAGAAGATCTACTCCGTTTTCTCACCATTTCATTACAGAACATTCATCCATTTCTTCGCAACCATATTCTAACTCAAATAATGCACGCAGCCAAACTATTGTTTAATTTACAACTACATGCAACTTATTCGGGACCAACAGTGCACTTTCAAATCCAACCACTTGAGGTTTATGTTTAATATGGATAATTCAACCTATTCACTTATATTCTTCCTCATTATGAGTTACAACTTACTTTTTCTTAATATACGATCTCTGTTGACACATCAAGTACTCTTCACCCAGCTCCTTCAGGAAGAACAAATTGCCGCATTTGCACTAAATGAGACTTACCTTGCACCATATCTAACGTGTTATATACCAAAGTATCATCTACTTCGCCACGACGCTCCAACAGGCCCACGTCTCTACGGAGGCACAGCTATTGGTATTCGGAACAATCTTCCTTTTCGTGCAGTTACGGTTCCACCTGCACTTCACCTTCCCGAACACATCACGACTGTCTATTTTCGAGGCCGCACAGTTACCCTTGTTACCATTTACTATCGTCCAGGACGAGCTATTAATTATGATTTCTTCCGCCACATTGATTCCAATTTCCGGCATTACATTATCATGGCCGATCTAAATTTTCATAGTCGCTCACAACGTGACAAGGACAACTTTTTAGATTTTGTTCGTAATGAAACAGGAGCTGAATTCCATAATTTACCGAAACCTACGCGTCCTATCAGTAACACTACTCCTGATGTAGTCATAACCTCATCTTCTCTCTCTCAGTCCATCCATATAACTGTGCTTGACTCCATAGGTAGCGACCATGTTCCCATCAAAGTCGAACTTCACTGTTCTCCTAGCACTCAGCCTAAGCCCTCTCCTCAGAAGGTCTACTGCTACCGTAGGGCAAATTGGGAGCAATATCGTTCCGACTTAGACGCTGCAGTAACTTCATTCACTATGCCTAGCACACAATACGAACTCGATAGGACAATAACTGATCTAACTACAGCCCTTCAGGACGCAGCACAACGTTCAATTCCAACAATTGAAGTTCAGTTACATAAACCTAAGCTACCTCCGCAATACTTACCATTTATTACAGCCTCACGCAGAGCTTTCCGTGAATATCTAACTACGGGCAACCTAGAAGCACTTCGTCTGCATCGCCAATACTTAAGGATAACTCATAACTATATCGTTGCGTTTAAGAAACGTCACTGGATCGAAACTTGCAAAACACTTGCTAATGAAGCACATCCTACAAAATATTGGCGCAAATTTCATCAACTAACTGGTAGAGTTTCTCGTACGCCATACTCCATTGTTCATAACCATCAAGCAGTCCTTACGAATACGGACAAGGCCAATATATTTGCTTCCTATTTTCAAGGCATTTTTACACCATTACCTGGTTGGTATACACCCAACCGCCTACAGTCAGCTATCAACCGACGTACTGATGCAACATCTGCTTCCTTTCGCCCATCTGCTGATCATACTTTAGAACCAAATAATCCTCTAACCATGGAAATTCACCCTGAAACTATTAGTAATGCACTTACAGGCAAACGGAATACTGCACCAGGCTTTGACTCTGTTACATATATTCTTGTCAGACAGGCGTCTCATTCTTTCCTCCTCTTTCTTAGCAGCATTTATAACTTTATTCTACGAACAGGATTTTTTCCGCTCGACTGGAAGTACTCCAAAGTTCTTCTTTTCCCTAAACCAAAGAAACCTCCATCAGAAGTCACATCGTACCGTCCTATTCACCTCACAAGTTGTCTCTGCAAAATCTTGGAACGAATCCTTGTACGTCGCATGCACGACCATCTCAATTCACATAACCTTATTCCAATTCATCAAGGTGGATTTAGGCCACATTTTAGCACTCTCGATCAATTATTCCGTCTCACCACAGCAATTTATAATCAGTTTAATACAGGATATCCTTCTTGCCTTGTAACCTTTGATCTAGAAAAAGCTTTCGACAAGGTTTGGCACCCTGGTTTACTATGCAAACTTCGTAACTACCTTCTACCAACCTCTTACATCCGATTCGTACATTCCTTCTTAATAGGGCGAATAGCTTATATCTCGATCAATGGAACGTTATCTCATCCCATCTTCTTACAATCTGGGGTACCGCAAGGCTCATCTTTGTCTCCTTTATTATACTTATTGTACGTCGCGGACCTAGTCGTTCCTAATACTACCACAATATTTCAGTTTGCGGACGACACTGCATTTTTCACAACTGCCCGTACTGTACGATCTCTTAATAAAACCATGCAAGTAGCTATTGACGCATTCGTGCGTTGGTGTCATATATGGAGGTTGAACATTAACTCTTCAAAAACACAAGCCATAGTTTTTTGCCACGTAGACGCCGCTCTCGAATACATCGAAATCCGAATCTACTTCGTCTTCAGGTTGATCTTACGCCTGTACCCGTGTCAACCACTATTACGTATCTCGGTATCATTTTTGACACTCATCTTACATGGATTCCACATCTTACCAAACTCGTAGGCCAAGCACAAAACCGACTTAATCTCCTGAAACGACTAGTTGGCACAACCTGGGGGCTTCGAGCACGTACCGTAATCAATACATATAAAACATTCATGCGGAGTACGTTAACATATGGACATACAGCTTGGATATCTGCACCGTTAAAATTCTACCAAAAACTTGCTATCCTCGAGCGTCATGCTATACGCCTAGCATATCGTATAAGACTGCCGCATCCAACGAGATTACTTTATGAGATGATCGACTTTCCGCCATTACTAAATCATCTTGAACAACTTCGTATACGTTATATCTGCAAACGATTTGCTCAGCAACATCCCCTGACGCTTGAAATCCTCCGCTACGACCGTGATAACGATGCACCGCCCAATTACGTTGATACTCCTCTTCAGCACTTCATGACACTATATCATTTACAGTTAGGTAACGATATGCTGGACCCCGAAATCTTTGCAATTTATCGCCCGCATGAATTTTCATCTCATATCTATCCATCATACGCACCGTAAGAACCTATTAACAAGGGCCTCCTCTGTCCTGAATCGCCCCAGGAACAGAAGATAACTTCATTCGTCTAAACTAACATAACCTAGTGATGTGACGTCTAGAGCACTTCATTTCATCTATTTCATCAACTCCATTTGCACCTTTATTATTATTATTATTTTTGAGTCCAATTTACCTTTTATTCCATGCTTTGTGTTAATGTAATACCTGACAATGATAACATGTTCTTTTGTAGCACTTAAAATATTCCTGTTCATGTACGTGTTTTTCATTTTCTGAATAACTTCACTTAATCCATGCTTAATATAATGAATGAATGAATAAAGAAATAATAAATATGAAACCTCTTAGACCACCTATATTTCCTTCAAATCAATAAATCAAATTGAAGCACTTACCCGAAGAAAGGGCACAACCCTTTAACCGGGATGACGGACAAAAAAAACTTTCGTCATCTCTCATACCTTACCAAGAAACCTAGCCTCTCTTGTGTCTGTTATTGTGTCAGCGAGGACCAGGTATTGTAATACGTACCTGTGAGCATAACACAAATACTACATTTAGGGGATTGACGAAAGTTCTCGCTTTCGAAGGGTTACTTGATTTTTGAACTTCCTCTAATCTTTTTTCATCTCCGTTTGGGCTTCGGCCCTAGTACTCTTCATCTTTATGGCGGACTCAGGCAATGCTCCCGGACAATCGAATCTGGTTCAGACATCTCCATTAAATATCGGGCCAAATGGTCGGCAAAAAACGCAACCGCGTATTGTTACTGGCACTACGCGTGTAGTACAAGCTAAAACCAGTGTTCCAACATCTTATGCAACCTGTGTAGCTAACGGACAAAGAATTCGTTCGAGATCTCTTTCTGATGGCGAGCAAACATTTGATCCAAAGAAACAACGTCTCACACCAATCGCAGATCCTACTGCTGCTAATAATCCTAGCACTAATATGGATTGGACATCCACTTCCGCTGACAATCAAATTTTGTTTAATCAAGAAACCATTTATAACTTCTTGTTAACTGATTATGATCCGAAATACGACACAGTGCGCGCTGTCTTTCAGCAACTTGTAAAATACGTTCCTCGTCCCGAAATAAGAGAAATCATCAAGACTCGTCGGGGTATAATCCTGAAATCGACCAATCCAAACTTCGCCACTCACGTCCGCAACAAGGCGACTTTCGAAATTTTTGGGTTGAAAGCAAAAGTATCTACTTTAAGCTCGAGCGGCCGAAAGACACCACCACCACCATGACGTCCTCCAATGTTATCCGTGGTCATTCGTGGCGTAGAACCCGACTTCACCGATGATGAAATATACTCTGAATTACATCAAGAAGGACTACCTGTCAAGCGGTGTATACGTATCAAGAACAACTAGGGTCCAACATACCTAGTTCGCGTTCTTACTGATCAACAACAGTTGATCGACCAACTACTTCTACACGGTGCATATATATACCGGCGTCGTTACAAAGTGGAACCATCTCGCACACCAGCACCTCTGCCGGTCAGATGCGAGAAATGCCAACAATATAATTCTCATCCGACATCTGAGTGTCCGAATACCATCAAATGTGGCTACTGTTCACTGGAACATCCGACAAAAAGCTGCCCTAATCTTAAGGAATCACCACATTGTGACCGATGTTCTGAAAGACATCCCACTTATAGATACAAGTGCAAAGCTAAGCCTAAACCCGATCCAGCTAAGCCAGAACTTGTTGTACCGATACGTTCTGTTGACACTCCAACACCACCAGCAAATTCGCTACGCCACCCAATAACTGTTGAAGATCTATTGCGCTTCCTTACTATATCTGTACAAAATATCCATCCTTTTGATCGCAACCACATCCTGAATCAGATCATGTATGCAGCCAAATTACTGTTTAACTTACAACTTCATGCTACCTATTCCGGACCTACAGTTCACTTTCAAATTCAGCCAATCGAAGTCTATGTTTACTATGGGTGCTTCTACATACACTTGTGTACTACGTATCAGTATGGCTTATAATTTACTTTTTCTCAATATTCGATCAGTGTTAACCCATCACGTGCT
Organism: Thermobia domestica; assembly: GCF_964235325.1. Classification (NCBI taxonomy): domain Eukaryota; kingdom Metazoa; phylum Arthropoda; class Insecta; order Zygentoma; family Lepismatidae; genus Thermobia; species Thermobia domestica. Next base: position 193,242,841 of record NC_137456.1, read on the forward strand.
CTTCGCACAACTTCTGCAAGAAGAAAACATAGCAGCGTTTGCACTTAACGAAACTTACCTCGCACCACATCTTTGCTGCTATTTTCCGAAATATCGTCTTCTCCGACATGATGCTCCATCTGGCCCAAGAGTCTACGGAGGTACAGCTATAGATGTTAGCCAACGTCTTCCTTATCGAGCAGTTACTGCTCCATTTCAGCTCACACACCATCTTCCTGAGCATAATGTCATGACTATTTATTTTCGAGGCCGAACTGTCACCTTCGTCACCATATATTTTCGTCCAGGCAAAGCAATCAACTATGACTTTTTTCGATATATCGATTCTACCTTTAGGCATTACATTATCATGGCAGATCTAAACATTCATAGCCGGTCACAGCGAGATAAAACTAATTTTCTCGACTTTCTTCAGACTGAAACAGTTGCCGAGTTCCATGTTTTACCGAAACCTACACGCCCTGTCAGCAATACTACTCCTGATGTTGTCATCACATCAACATCTCTCTCGCAGAGTATACATATCGATGTGCTCGATTCTATAGGTAGTGTTCATGTACCTATCAAACTTGCACTTCACTGCTCTCATCGCTCTCAACCTAAGCTACCTCCTCAGAAAGTATTCTGTTACAAACGAGCTAATTGGGAGCAATATCGCTCTGATTTGGACAATGCTATTAATACACTACCCATGCCAACTACACAATGTGATCTTGATCACACAATAGCCGCTCTTACTGAATCTATTCAAGATGCAGCACACCGTTCCATTTCAACAGCAGAAGTACAATTACATAAACCAAAATTGCCTCCGCACTATTTACCTTTCATATACGCTTCTCGTCGAGCACATCGTGAGTACCTCGCTACGGGTAATCTTGAAGCGCTTAGACTTCATCGCCAATACCTTAAGATCACGCACAATTATATTGTTGCCTATAAGAAACGCCATTGGATTCAAACTTGCAACACACTTGCAAGTGAATCACACCCCAGTAAATATTGGCGCAAATTCCATCAACTCACCGGTACAGTATCCCGCACACCATACCCCATTGTTCACAATAATCAGGCAGTGATCACTGATATGGATAAAGCTAATACGTTTGCTTCATTTTTTCAAGATATTTTTACACCTCTTCTTGGTTGGCATACACCGCAGCGCCTACAAAATTCAATAAACCGACGTACAGATCCAACATCTGCTTCTCTGCGCCCATCTATCAGCCACTCTTTAGAGCCCAATAATCAACTTACCACTCCGATTCAACAAGATGATATTCGCCAAACATTGCTCCATAAACGAAACACTGCACCAGGCTTTGATTCTGTTACCTATGTTCTCATCAGGCAAGCATCACCTGCTTTTCTACTTTTTCTCAGCGCCATATATACTTTCATCCTGCGAACTGGATTTTTTCCAATCGACTGGAAATACTCGAAAGTTCTTCTATTTCCCAAACCTAACAAACCTTCAACTGACGTACAGTCCTATCGCCCTATTCATCTCACCAGTTGCCTTTGCAAAATATTAGAACGCATTCTAGTCCGCCGCTTGCACGCTCATCTTGCAACTCATAATCTACTTCCTATTCATCAAGCCGGTTTTCGACCTCATTTTAGTACAATGGATCAGTTATTACGACTATCTACTGCTGTTTATGATTAATACAACACAGGTTTTCCTTCTTGTCTGTTAGCCTTTGATCTAGAAAAAGCTTTCGACAAAGTTTGGCACCCTGGTTTACTATACAAACTACATAACTATTTTCTACCATCCTCTTATATCAGATTCATCCATTCTTTCTTACTAGGGCGACTAGCATATATCTCTATTAAGAGGGAGAAGGAGTGAGCCACAGCGGCCAGAATATTGGTGTTCAATTTAACATGGGATCTCAAACATTTTTTAGGCAAATCATGGTTTCATTTCGTTCTTTCGCAAAAGTGTCTCAATAGCTCACTAAATATGATGCATCTCATTTTAAAGGTACAATTTGAACACTTTACGTTGTATTTTCTTCTTATAAATACGGATAATTATAATCCAAATTCCCATAAGAAAATGATCAAAATTAGAGGGAAAAATCTTCTGTTTTTTTATAGTAAGGAAAAGAGCTAAAAACTTCGAACTTTTTTGAGAATGGAGTACTATCTTTGTATTTGTGCGCTACTGTACTATTTTTTCGCTGTTTCCAAAGACATCCATTCCACAATCGATGAGAAATTATATCCTTAATCATTGAATCTACAGAAATAAGAAATCAGATTTTTTCGTGTTCACATACTTGGCCGTCTAACTGATAGATGGCACTATAGTCATTTCTCATCCCCCCTTCCTTCTCAGCGGGAGCCAGTCCTTTTGGAAACACACTTTGAACTTCTTAACAGGAGGGGGGATGAAGGAAATCATTGTAAAGAACGGAATTTCAAACACAAGGAATGGCAAAATTTATGACCTCTTTAGGTGATGGTTTCTGTTTTTGCAGTTCAGTGTATTTGAATGGTTTCTGTGAGCGGAAGCGATAATGCCGAACTTTCGACAAAGATTTGCGAAGGACAAACCAAACCAGAATAGACTTCGTTTATCTATTCCAAGAAAGAAAAGAAAACTTCCTCCCGGTCTGAGAAAATATATGCAAGAGAAAAGGTAAGATACATTATTAGTTATTATAATAAATTTTATAATATACAGTAGTAATATAAGAAATGCACCATATGGTATCTTATCAAAATAAACATACCATATGCCAAGGATGCGAACATTAACAATAATAATAATGCACTTTTAAAGGCATTCTTTTCTTAATCAAGTCGCACTAAAAAGTAAAAAACAATTTTGTTTATGCATGGCTAAAAAGAAAAGAATGGGACGCGCTCTCATATAATGTTACTTTATAAATTCTTAAAATGATACGCCTCATTCTTTTTGTTAGTTTTGCATAAACATTTTTTTTTTACTTTTTAGTGCGAATTGATTAAAAGAAGAATGTCTTTAAAATGTGCTATATCATTTTATCGATGGATACTTTTTCCAAATCCTAAAGTGATATGTAACCAGGAAAACCAGGGCTAATTGCAGGCTTGTATTTATTTTAGAATAAAGAAGTTGAAAAAAATATTAAAATTTACTTTTAAAATAAATAAATATTTGCAATATATAAAACTAACAATGGAATATTGTATTTCATCGGACTTATCTCCCTATGCAACATTTCTTAATTCTATAACGTCAGGAAATAAGTTCAATTAACGTTCCATTGATAACACCACGAACCATTGTGATCTTTAGTCTTTAAAAGAATGTAAAAATAATTTGTTTAGATTAAACATGATTTTTAATCCATTACTGGATGAAGGTTTCCCCCAGTTTGCTCCTACCAATATCACTCAGCTGCTGCCCTTATCAAGTGTTTTCAGGAGCTATGTGGATTTCATCTATCCATCTTGGTCATCTTCTAGGTCGTTTACTTCCTCTGGGTATCCAATGTAAAACAATTCAATCGTAATTAAATTTCCATCTGTTTGCCTACCTATGATCCATCTTCACTTCATTTTCTTCGCAGTCCTGAACATATCTTTTACCTTTGTTTGAGATAAAATTTATTGACTTTTCTTCCCGTTCCTCCTAGTTATTCCTAGCATGTATCTGTCCACTGCTCTTTGCTTAACTCTAAATTTCTGACTTGTTTGACATTCAACGTTCACATTTCACAGCCATACATCAGGGGCAAGACATATCAATTACACATTTATAAACTTGTGAGTTCCATAAGCTAGGCAGTTAGTTATAGGTCATCCAAATTGGACGGTGGCAACTGAAGCCTAGCAGTAGCACATGTTCATACTACGTACGGCTCACTTATGTATACATCCATTCGTAGTTTCATGGACATAACAGCACATATTTGGCTTTTTGGTCATTTTTTGCATCAATGGTGTTTAGAAAACCAGAATGATCTGTCCGTAGACCAAGGGCGCCGATTTCTCTGTAAATTTGGGGGGACCCATTCAGATGCAGAAGGTATATATATGAAGATATTAAGACAAATCGCACTAAAATTACGCCAAATATTGTATATTCATAAATATAATAGGGGGACCCACATGAGCTTTGGGGGGCCAGGGCCTCCTCGGCTCCCCAGGATCAGCGCCCTTGTCGTAGACGGATAATTCCTTGTGTAATTAAAAAGTCACTTCAATTATACATTGAAAGTAAGTTTAAATATCGCTTAAGTATAAAGTAATTAATTCCTTAGGAACACAACATAAAGTAATAATTTATTTTAGGTCAACACGTTTTTTCAAGAAACCTTCCCAGAGGAAGTGGACATGGACATGGGAGGAAAAAAATGGAACGAAAATTTACCAAATGTACCTGCGGAAGAGAGATGTACCGTCAAGTTAGAATAATGCTGTTATCATTTTGTTGTACAAAAAGGGGACAAAGAACGCGTCGAAAACTACAGACCAATTAGTTTATTGTCAGTTCTATACAAAATGTTCACCAAAGTTTATTTTAATCGTATTCAATGAGACGGATTTTAACGAAGGAAATGAACAAGCTGTACTTCGTCGTAGCACATTGTATCACATACAAACATTGAATGAAGTTATGGAAAGAACTAATAAACTTCTACTATGTCTGGGATTCATAGATTTTGATTTCCTTGGCAGCAGTATATAAATTCTTGAACATCAAGACATCGATAAAACATACATCTAGTTAGTGCGAAACATTTACTCCACTGCTAGATTTGTCATTAGACTAAGAAAGTGAAATTTTTGAAGTTGGGAAAGGAGTAAGGTAAGGAGATTCACTTTCTCCAAAACTGTTTACAGCTGACTTATAGATAGTTTTCGAAAATTGAAACTGGAATGAAATTGGAATAATGGTCAATGGTGAATATCTTCATCACTTACGATTCCTTTATCATATAGTCCTGTCCTGTTAGCTTCAAATGCACAAGAACTAAACACCAGAATGGAAGAGCTGTGTAATGAGAGTTCGAAAATTGGCCTTAAAACGAATTTAAGTAAAACAAAAGTAATGTACAATCAACATGCTGCAAAAAAGGAAATAAAGATTAGTGGAGAGACAATAGGCATAGTTGATGAGTATATTTACCTCTACTAATATGTCTCAAACGTCAAGTTTATAACCAATGTGTCTTACCTGTATAGCTGTGAAACTTGGGTATAGAATGCGCAAACGGCTCAAAGATTAAGAGTTACACAAAGAACAATAAGAGATGCAAGAGGACCAGGAAGATAAATGAATGGATTCACCTCCAAACAAATGTAGGAGAAATAAACAAGGCTGTGAAGTGAAATAGAGATGGTCTATTTACATAACTAGAGGAAAGATGGAAAATGGATGACAAATGTACTATATTGGATTCCTAGAGAATAGAAACGACCGAGACGTCCAAATGCAAGATGGGTGTATGAAATCAAGCGTTTTTCTGGAGCTACATATATGAGGATAGGAGCAGAACGACATAACTCAATTATACAAGCAAAAATTCCACACAATATTTACTTTGTGTCGCCATATTCTAAGAATAAAATATGAGCCACTCGCTGATATGCCCGCCTGTTAGTTCAGAATGAGTACAATATGTTGGCAACACTAGAAGTCGTACAACTACTACAACCACTACTACTATCACTACTAGTGCTATAACAACTACCACTCATACTACAACTACTAATACTACTGCAACTACTAATTTTACAACATTAACTTATTAATGACATCACATAAGCTATTTTAAAATACTAAATCTGTACATTCGTCTGGGGACTTCAAGTTTCGTATAAATGCGTTCCGTGGAGAAGAAAAGCTGTGCTAAGTGGAAATGGTGACCCGGCACATTAATAATGGAAGAATATGAATTTCATAGGTGTTTGTATTGTCTGCTCAATACTTGTGTATAAAGAAAAAATAAAATATAGTAAGACACCTAAAAGGAAGAACACAATGGAATGGCATTTTCTATTACGTAATTTAAACTACTTCATCGAAATTGCTTTACAAATTCCTTCAAACAATCCTTTTATTGCCCATATAATCAGTCAAGGCGGGGGGGGGGGTGACACAAAATTCTTTAAACCATCTGATCTTTTGCCCCATGGCTACGTCTTTATTTGATGTGCACCCACTAAATATATTAATACTTATTTAATGTTTGAAACAAACACCTGTTACGTCCTTGCACCTTCCTGAAGAAGGTGACGCTTCTTTTAATTCTATTGTTAATGAAATGGTATATTCCCTCAAATAAAAGCAACACCAAGGAGGGCATATGCTCCCTCCTGTCCCTCTAAGCCGGCCCGCGGCCCTTTCCTGTTGTAACAGGAAAGACGTCTGGATGGTCGGCTACTGGTATCGAACCCAGGACCATTTTAATATGAAGGTGAGAGAGAGAAAGTAAATTTGGTGGTCATATTTTAAAAAGAAAATGAGATGGATTCCATTAACAAAAGAGTCACATTGTCAATACATTTCAGATCTTTGCTTGGGTTTACTGCCTTTCAATTGCAAGTTTTTTATTTATTTATTTTACCACGTAGGCCTTAAATAAATTATAATATCGACTCTCCTGTGTATTTTAATATTAGCATGGTTCTTCATTTTATAGCAGACTCTTCCCGCACTATTCTGTTATTTACCATAGGTAGAATCCTTTGAGAACGAGACAGGCGACAAGTGCTTTAGTTCTCTATCGTAGGCTAGTGACCATTGTAAATATCTGAGTGGCTGGAGACACGGGGTTGACGGCTGGTATCATGTTGGTCCCTCTTATTTATTTTTTTCTTCGGTTCTGTTTCTCTTTTAGCCAAAGAAAGGAATTTTACTCTCCTCCCGTTCACAGCCATAACCATCCCCCCTGCTGTGTTGTCCAACTTGGACCACATGCAGGGGAAAACGAAGGAAAAGGAGGGGTGTCATTTGCTTTGACGGCATTTCAGCAACAACCCCATCTGTTGTCAAAATAAGGAAACACTTTGCACTGCTGAGGAAGACTGATATCTTCGATTTGTCAAGGTCACTTGAGTCCCGCTGGCTCTTAACGGAACACTTTCTCATCCGATCTTCATCCAATCTGGCGTTCCTCAAGGCTCGTCACTGTCTCCTCTATTATACCTACTGTATGTTGCCGACCTTGTGGTTCCAAACAACATCAACATATTTCAGTTTGCTGACGACACCGCCTTTTTTACGACAGCCTGCACAGTACAATCCATCAGTAAAACTATGCAAACGGCAATTGATGCATTCGTTGACTGGTGTAATGTATGGCGATTAAGTATTAATTCTACCAAAACTCAGGCTATTGTTTTCCTGCCACGTAGACGCCGTTCACGTATCTACAGGAATCCAAGTCGATTAAACCTCCAAGTAGACCATACACCTGTCGTGCCGTCAAATACTCTTACTTATCTTAGTGTCATATTTGACTCCAAACTTACTTGGACCCCACAACTCACCAAGATCATACGCCAAGCGCAAAATCGGCTCAACCTCCTCAAGCGCCTAGTTGGTACAACCTGGGGTTTAAAACCGTTAACAATACTTCATACATATAAAGCATTTATGCGCAGTACATTAACATACGATCACACTGCCTGGACATCTGCACCGCCAAAATTCTATCAGAAGTTGGCTATCCTAGAGCGCCATGCTCTACGCCTAGCACATCGCATCAGCTTACCGCATCCGACACGGTTACTTTACGACCTGATTGACTTTCCACCTTTACTGCTCCATCTCGAACAGCTTCGTACTCGGTATGTCTGCAAGCGAATTGACCAGCAGCATCCCATGTTACTTGATATTTTACGGTACGATCGGGATCACGATGCACCCTCAGCTTACTTTGATACTCCCCTACAGCACTTCATGACCCTTTATCATTTGCAACTCGATGATGCTGTAGTGGATCCCGAAATCTTTCACATCTACGAACCACGTGAGCTTTCATCATTCATATATCCATCATACGTAACTACCTATTAACATGGGCTTCCTCTGTCTCCATCAGTTCCTGAATCGCCCCAGGAACAGAAGATAACTTTCATTCGTCTGTACTAACAAACACCTTGTGATGTGGCGTTCAGAGCACTTCATTTCATCTTCATCTACTTCTCTCCATATTGCCTGTACCATATTCATTCCAGTTTTGCACTCGTCTTAACTCCGCACTACATGGTAATAAACATATTATTTTCTATAATATTGCTGTCTCATGCTTATAGTATGCTTGTACTTCATTAGATGTTATTGTCACCCTTCCTTCCCCTCTCTGTGTATATGTATTTAATAAATAAATAAATATTATATACTTGTGCACCTCTTAGACGGACCACATTAAACTGCAAACTACATTTTATATAAAGCACTTACCCGAAGAAAGGGCAAAACCCTTTAGCGGGACGACGGACAAAAAAAAAAATTCGTCATCTCATCTCAACTCAGCATTTAGAATCGATAATCGATTCATAGGTCTGAGAACGATTTCTAACGCTCTGCGAGCAACTAATAGTTTTTGTTCATTCAGGGAGGATTGTTCTGCTACAGACAATCGACATCTCCTTGCAGTCCGTATTGTTGACTCAAGTGGGAGCCCGTGGGCATCATCATCTATTCTTTTCATCTATTTTTGTGGAGGGCCAGTGCTTGTACTGACCGACATCTCCGCGAGGACGTATTGCTGCCTCAAGTGAGAGCCACAGTGGGCTTCCCTTAGCACCTCATCTCATTGCATTTCCTCTCATCTTCAGTGTCAGAGTCGTCTAACATCTCAAGGGATGGCATCAGGTGGCCATCCGGGACTACCGCCGCAACCTCCGGGTCCGTCTCTCGAACCTACCTCGGTGGGCAAGGGGGCCGACCGCAAGCACAAAACTTCATCTCAAGGCAAGAATACCGGTAGATCCCGCTCTCGCATTCCCGACAAAACTAACAGCACTTCTCATCAGCCGCCGTTTAAACGTCATCACACTGTTAGTGACTCCAAACAGTCTGTTAGTTCAATGAATCTAGACGACGACAAACAATTCCCATCTATTCAGGATACCTCCAAACCGTGTCTGTATTCATTTCTGCTCACCAATTTTGACACCAAGTTTGAGAATACCAAGCTAGCCTTCCAGCAACTTGTAAAATATCTGCCACGCGCTTCTGTAGCACAGATAGTTCGCACTCGAAACGGAATCATTTTCAAATCTTACGATTCAACTTTCCTAACTACTGTGCGAAATAAGTGCAGCTTTGAAATTTTTGGTAAGCACGCCAACATGAAGCGCCTCGAACCTAAGACATTTCGTCAAGCACCGCCACCACGTAAAACACCGGCTCTTTCGGTTGTCATTAGAGGACTTGACCCTTCTCTAACCGACGACGAGGTCATGAAAGAACTTACTCTTGAGGGACACTCCATTCTAAAATGTCTTCGTATTAAAAACGATCAAGGAGCTACCTATATGGTACGAATATTAACCAATTCTCAAACCAGTATTGATGATCTTCTTACTCATGGCGCCCTCATCTATAAAAAGAAACATCGCGTAGAGCCATCGAAATCGCCGCCAACTTTACCATTAAGGTGTGAGCGCTGCCAAGCATACAATTCACATCCAACATCGAAATGCACCCAGCCAAGCAAGTGTGGGTACTGCAGTGGAAACCACGAAACGAAAGCTTGCACTAAACTAACGAAGCCACCTCAATGCTCTAAGTGCCCGGAACAACACCCCACATATAGCTATCGCTGCAAAGCACGGCCAAAGGCCGAACCTTTAAATCCGGAGCTCACTGTTCCGCTGCGACCCATCCTGCCTGACATTCAACACAATGTACCACCCCAACCTCTTGGCGAAGCAATTTCCATCCAACAACTCCTTTCGTTCTTTACCATCGCATTGCAAAATATTCATCCTTTTCTACGTCAACATATTCTCCAGGTGGTCAATCACGCAGCCCGCATCGTCTTTAAATATTCTTTCCGAGCTACTTACTCTGGACCTCATGTCTATTTTTATGCCACCCCTCTTGACGAATTACATGTCTCCTCCGCCACTTCCAACACTACTCCTGCACCTTAATCATGGGTATTTCATTACTGTTTCTTAATATTCGGTCACTTACTTCCCAGTACACTCTCTTCGAACAGCTACTTCTAGAAGAAACTATTCAGGCTTTCCTCCTGAACGAAACTCTCCTTACTCCATCTATGACGTTCAGGATACCTCGCTATACCCTACTCCGTTCAGATTCTACCATCGCAGCACGCCGAGCAAACAGAGGAGTGGCCATTGGCTTCCATCCTTCGATTAGTCACCGCCAATATCATTCTGCATTGATTAATGTTCCAGAGTATCTCATTACTACGTTGTACTTCCACTCCTTTCACGTTACCATAGCTACCATATATGTACGCCCTGGACACCCCATCCCACGCTCATTCTTTCTTTACATCTCCAATAACTTTAAATATTATATCATAATGGCCGACATCAATATTCACAGCCGTCCAGATAATCAGAAACAAAGCTTCCTTGACTTCATTACTACTCATACCACCGGCCATGTTTTTGATATACCTAAAGCAACCAGACCCATCACGAATACCACACCTGACGTAGTTATTTCTTCTGGCAATCTCTTCCAGCGTTGCACTCTTGATATGCTCGATTCCATAGGTAGTGATCACCTTCCTATCAAACTTCATATCGATCAACCGCAGGCTCCTACTCTTCGTTTGCTTCCAGAACCTCGTCGTGTTCCACGATTTGATCAAGCCAAGTGGGATGACTATCGCACTACTACTGTTGAGGATTTGGTTACGATCGATCCTCCTACTACCGAAGATGATCTCTACGCACGTGTCTCTGAAATTACTCATTCCATTCATCACGCTTCTTACGTTCATATACCCACAACTGAAATATCCAGGTACGAACCAGGTTTACCGCCAAACTACCTACCTCTCATACATCGTTCTCGCGAATTCTTTCGCGAATATCAGCGCACTGGTAACCTAGAAGCTGTTCGTCATCATCGCCAACGCACTGTGCGTAACTTCGTCATCATCATATTCAGCGCACTGTGCGTAACTACGTCAAGGCACATAAGCTTCGCAACTGGGTGAAGACGTGTAACAACTTAGCTGAAACTTCACACCCTACTAAGTGTTGGAAGCGATTTCATATGTTGACTGGGAAGCTTACTCGCACACCATATCCGCTGTTAGTAAATAACCAACCATTACACACAGACGAAGAGAAGGCGAACGCCTTTGGAGACCACCTGCAGACTACCTTCACCCCATTCCCATCTGATTTTGTTCAAAGACATCCTACTGATCGCTTGAACTTATCATCTCCATATCTACAACCCAGTGCAGCACACATTCTTCCAGACGACAATCCTCTCACAGCTCCAATTTCTACATCTGATATCGCCACCGTCGTAAACCGCAAGCGCAACACAGCTCCTGGTATCGACCACATAACTTATCGTCATATCAAAGAGGCTCCTTATTGTCTTCTTCTGCTTCTTTCATATATATATTCTTTTATTCTCCGGACCGGCTACATCCCCTGTGACTGGAAGACTTCTTCCAATCTCATGCTTGTTAAGCCCAACAAACCTCCAGATTCTGTTGCCTCTTACCGTCCAATACAATTAACCTCCGTATTTAGCAAAATTCTTGAGCGCATCTTTGTCATCAGACTACATCACCATCTTTCTCAATATAATCTCTTGCCTGTACACCAAGCTGGTTTCCGACCTAATTTCAGCATCAATGATCAATTGCTCAGACTTCTCAACCTAATCACAAATCATTATAACACTGCTCGGCCTTCATGCCTCATTCTTTTTGACCTAGAGAAGGCTTTTGATAAAGTGTGGCATTTAGCCCTCATGTTCAAACTTCACCGTTTTAGGCTTCCACTCTGCTACCTCCGTTTCATTTTCCATTTTCTTTCTAACCGCCTATCTTATGTTACCATCAATAGTTCCTCATCACATCCGATCTTTATCCATTCGGGTGTACCTCAAGGCTCCGCTCTCTCGCCTCTTCTATACCTTCTGTTTGTAGCTGATATGTCAACTCTTCCTCCCAATGTTCATACTTTTCAATATGCAGATGACACTGCCTTTCTTTGCACGGCCAGAACTATTCAACAAATCAATTCTGCTCTCCGCCTAGCAATAGATTCTTTTCTCCGATGGTGTACTCAGTGGCGCCTTCATATTAACTCGACTAAGACTCAAGCTAACGTTTTCATACCACCTCGAAAACGTTCTCGGGTTCAGAAAAACCCCAATCTACTCACTCTCGAAGTTAACGGTACACGAATATCACCTACTAAATAGGTTACCTACCTTGGTATCATCATCGATCATCACTTAACTTGGCGGCCCCATCTTCAAGCAATCATTTGCAAAGCGTATGCTCGGCTAAATTTACTAAAACGTCTAGTTGGTACCACCTGGGGATTGCAACCCACTACAATCCTTAATACGTATAAGGTATTCTTACGCCCAGTTCTAACATATGGTCATCCCGCTAGGATTGCTGCACTATCTTTTTCTATCAGAAATTACAAGTTCTTGAAAGGCACGCATTTCGTCTGGCTTATAGGATCAAGCTTCCCAGTCCGACCCAGCAGCTTTACGACCGCATCACTTTTCCTACCATTCTCCGTCACCTTGAACAGTTACGAGTAAAGTTCATCATCAACCTGTTTCAGCAACGTCATCCATTACTTCTGGATACTATGGATACCGACCGCCACTATGATTTAGGATATAAATTTTCTACTTGCCCTCTATCCCTCCCTCTTTATATCTGAAAACCATTCCACCAGACCATCCAGATCATTTTGTCGCTTCAGCTTATTCTTCTGATCATCTTCCATTTCATATATCATCTACATATGCTGCACCGTAACCTATTGTGCTAACAGGGCTCCACTTGTCCACATTACTGTCCAGAGCAGCCCCTGGACAAGAAGATAATCTGCATTCTTCTAACTAACATATCCTTGTGTTGTCCTGTCATATGCGCTTCATTGTCATTTTTTTCCCGTCCTCATGATTATGAACGAAGTTCATAATGCCCAATAAATTGAATAAAATGCAATAAAAACCATAAACTGAAATTATGATCTAAAATAAAATAAATGATTCTTTCCGTTTCTCTTGAGTTCCCATAGACCACCTCCAATATCCTTCCTTCCCCAGTCTCTGCACTCCTCATCCCGGATAGAGGGCGTAACCCTCGCAAGGGAGCTAGCCTTCGGCTAGCAAAAAAATCGTCATCTCATCAAATCTCCTGATCAGCATCTAGCTACCACTATTCCTAACAAGTTCACTTATGAAATTTTTGGCAAGAATGCATAACTCTCTAAACTGACACACCGGAGAATCAAACAGCCGCCTCCGCCAACTCGCACGCCTGCTTTTTCCGTGGTCATACGAGGTGTAAATCCTGACCTTACGGACGATGAGATTTTACAAGAACTCACAGAAGAAGGGCAGAAAGTTTCCAAGTGCATCCGCATTAGAAACGACCGAGGTCCCACTTACATGGTCCGAGTGTTATCTCAATCGCAGGACACCATCAACCAGCTTCTTGATAACGGAGCTTATATCGCAAACGGCAAGGTGTCGAGCCCTCACGCACTGCACGACCAGTACCAATCCGTTGCGAGCGCTGTCAAGAATATAACACGCACACCAGCGCCAACTGCAGGAATAACTTGAAATGCGGATACTGTGCTGGAATCCATTCCACACATACCTGTCCGAACCTGCAGCGTCCACCGCAGTGCTCTGCTTGTCCTGAACAACACCCGACTTATAGCTTTAAGTGTCAAGTTCGACCCGCACCTTCACCGGATAAACCTCACTTAGTGGCACCACTACGCACTCAAAGTGAACCAACGACCGACTCCACTTCTTCCTCCGATGTATCACCTGATTCTCAGCCTGTTACAGTATCTCAACTTCTTCAGTTCATCACATTAACGCTACAAAACGTGCGTCCTTTTCTACGGCCGCATGTACTACAACAAGTACAGTATGCTGCCCGCTGCATATTTCACGTTACCTTCAAGGCTACCTATACAGGCCAACGAGTTCACTTTCACACCACCCGCTTGGAAACATCTGTTTGAGATTATAAATTTCTTTATGGATATTGTTATTATCTTTCTCAACATCAGTTCCCTCGATCAACATAAACCTCTCTTCGAACAACTTCTCGAAGAACATGCATCAGCGTTTCTACTAAACGAAACGCATCTCACACCTCGCATGTCTTGTAAGTTCTCAGGATACCAGATCTTTCGAGCCGACAATCAAACACCAGCCCTCCGCGCCAATGGTGGCGTACTCATTGGATTTGCTTCTCAGTTACCTTATAGTACTTTCCAAGCTCCTATCTCCAAACTTCCAGAATATCTTATCACAACCGTCTATTTAAAGGCTTTATACATCACCTTGGCGACCATCTACGTTCGTCCCGGCCATGCAATACCATACTCCTTTCTTCAGTATATCGCAAACAATTTTCGCCACTTCATTATCATGGTCGATATTAACATTCGTAGTAGACCCGCTTGCCAGAAGGCTCAATTCCAGGACTTCGTTACAACACGCATACCTTGCATTCTGCATAAACTTCCAAAATCAACACGCCCTCTCTCAGATACCACACCGGATGTTGTCATCATCTCCACTACCCTTGCCGGCAAATGCCATATCGAAGTCTTAGACCCTCTTGGCAGCGACCACCTTTCAGTCAAGTTAACCATCAAACGTTCTTTTCGCCACCACTGTTCTGTAAACATTCCACCGAGCTCCTCACCATCATTGCCGCCAAAAATCAAATCACTGCTGCCAATGGTCTTCATACCAAGGGTGGATAACTTAACGAAATGTGCAATATTTACAATTTGTTATCTGTTACGGTTACTATTTTGTAACCCATTTCTGCACCTACTTAATAACGTTATTAGTCAGTGTAACTTTTAAAATGGTACGCTCTGAATTATGTTACGCTGAGTAACGTTACTCAATGGAACATTCTACATTTTGGTATTGTAGTTACGGTCACCAAGGGATTAGCGTTACTCGAAATACCCACGTATGTCGTACCTGCTTGAGATTGTTAAGATAAAACTGGTTCCACTGAATACCAGTTCTCTCGAACCCAAAGGGTTTTGTTCCTTGATTTTAGCGATATGAAACGTATTGAAATTCTGCAGAACATTTTTGTGTAAGTAGATATATTTTTGTTATGATGAGTACCATTTCTATGTTTCTCTTTTCTTTATCGGTTACCTTTTGTACCTGTATTTCATCTTCTTCAATTCTGATGGTCTTGGAGTTACGCTTGAGTAACGTTTAAACATCCTTGGCGACAGGGAGTCTAAGGTTGGCTTTAAAAGAATCTCCATTATACTAGTAAATAAATTCCACGTTTTTCTGTCTGTTTTCTTTTTCCTCATACTTAAGATTCAGTAAACACCTTAGGCCCTCAGGCACATGTCCTTTGAGAATAGCATTACTTTGATTGCTCTGTATTTAAAAAGAGGAAAAAGAGAAATGATCAAAGAGTGAAGCTTTTAATATAAGCTTATTGATAAGATTTTTACTTCTTGTGATGACACTGCCGATAGTTGAGTTGATTTGGAGTTTAGCGTCCTTTTCGGCAGCGAGGCTTTATGAGACGGGACCTACTGATTAACATGGAATCGAAACCACATGTGCTCACGCCGGGAATCGAACCCGGGTCTTCCAGGCGAAAGGCGCGTACGCTAAGCGCTTAGGCATAAAGGAGCTCACTGCCGGTAGTCACCATATATATCTTTATTTTACAACAGTCTTGCACTGACCAATGTGGTTGAAGCTCGAGCTCACTCCCCAACAAGGATCGAACCCGGAGCTACATACACCAAAGTTACACATATACTGGCCCCCAGGGAAGCAGGAAGGACATTTCATTTGCTTGCAAGCAATTTAGTTTATAAATCAAATACATATCAGACATTAGTGGCGTAGCGAGAAACTCATCAAGGGGGACCAACATACAAGATTTGGTAGAAAGGATCTTCTGAGAGGGTGCACCTACAATTGGATTGAATTGATTTTTTTAAATGCCTTTAGGCACCTGTGGTGTGAATGAGGAAATGCCCTGGAAATCCTAAGTATCTGCTCTCGGTGAATCCTTTTGTTGAACGTTTAGAAAATTGACTTAAACTATCGATTTTGCAAAACTTCCCTTTGATTTAAGCCCAAATCGAAACATGACAGGGGAAAATTTCGGAAAGTGTTGCTACTTTCACTCCTAGCTTCTCACTTTAGGTTGTGTATATTTACAAGGAAGGGGGTGCACGTGCACCTTTGCACCTTTAAACATATTTCTATTTTATCTTATTTTTGTAAAAAAAAAAAAAAAAAAATCTGCCAGAGAAAGAAAATTGTCAAAAAGTGCTACCCATTCAGAAGACTATTTTCTTCTCATGTGAATGTTTTGACTTCTCGTGGCAATGTGGTAATCTACAGTTTATTTTGTCTCTTTTTCTCATTTGATTTTTAATGTTCATTGTATTGTTTAAATGCTTATAAGTGAACTTGCGAGAAAGTGTCATAGTCGAAGATTGTACTACTTGTAGAACTGATATTAAAAAGTAAATAAAAGAATTATCATGGAAATAAATTTTTCATGTTGTATTCAGAAAACAAACATAGGGTTCTGCGGTTCTAAATTGCGGTTCTGAAATTAATATATCGCAGGCATTCGTTGATATAGTAGCCTACATGTTGGTTCTCACCAGGTACATTCGCGAAGTGTCCCCTCGAGATTCGTGTAAAATTGATTTAAATACAAAGTTCTCTGCTGTCTAATGTGTATTGTACTAAATTTAGCTACCCATGCCGGTAATTGGCATATTTATGGGCCTTCATATATCCGGAATTCTATCATACACTACCATAACGCTCGGACACAAAATTTATTTTAGTTTCTTTAGATGTTACTCACTGGACATGAATATGGGCATATGAAAAACAAATTGGATCAAGTACTGCTTCTGACACATGTTACCCATCCCGGCCGTCATCTTAGATCCGCCATATTAGATTTTACTTTCGGTTTTTCAAATGGAAATAGGTGCAAGTGTTACATCGGACATTTACGTTTACATTCACTGGTGTAATGTATTTTACCGTAGCTTGTACCATTTGGAAGGTATTACATGTTCATTCCCTCCAGTCACTTTGCGAATAGACATTGCAGGTTAATATCAGTTACGCTTACGTTTTTGATGTTGACAAATCAAAATAATTTCTAACTGGTAAACTCCTTACAACATAGGTGTCATAATCTTATTACATTTCCATGAGTGATTGTTATTACTTCCATGTTATACTATAATAAGGAAGTATTGTATTACTGTCAAAATGCCTAATGTAGATCCAGATACGGCCAGATTTGGGTGAAGACCTACTATTTCCGTATTGACATCTGTGTGTCTGCATGTATATAAGTTCAGAGAATATTTCATCAACGATAACACATAAAAGATTGCACATACACACGGGGCCCTGCACAACTTTCTATTTGGTTCAATATGAAGTGCTTGACATTTAATGGTATATACAAGCTACGATAAAACTCAGTACACCAATGACATTCCGAGAAAAGTTTACATTAATTTGATGTATCATTTGAACCTATTGTCATTTGAAAAACCGAAAGTTAAATCCAAGATGGCGGCCAAGGTGAGTAACATATGTCAGAGAAGGAGTACTTGATTCAATTTGTTCTGCATATTCCCATATTCATGTCCAGTGAAATCTAAAGAAACTAAAAGCAACTTTGTGTCCGAGTGTTATAGTAGTGTATGATTGAATTCCGGATATATGAAGGCCCATAAATATGGAAATTACCGGTATGGGCCGCTTAAATTAGTACAATACACATTTGGCCACGGAGAACTTTGCATTTGAATCAATGTTACACGAATCCCGAGGGGACACTTCGCGAATGTACCTTGTCAGTCTCCGTACAACTTGGAATCGCTTAACATAGTTTTACGGGAAGAAAAAAACGACATCATTTGGAACTACTTTCCAGTTTCGATCATCTGTATTTCCTCCTTATTTATTCGGTGTAAGGACCTCAAACTTATTTTGTTGGACTTGCTTATCGAAAGGTTTCTAAAACTGCCTTACTGCCCCCAAAGTCTGAAATACAGGGTGGGTTGGGGGCGGATGCCCTCCTGCCCCATTGACGCCCCTATCTAGCGGCTGTCATATGAAACTATCCCACGGCCTTTAACGTGGTTTTAGTTATACTTATTGCGGACTCTTGACTGCGAAAATATTACGGTTGGAAATAGAATTCATTTGCTGAGCAAACTTGAACCTCATTGAAAATGGACTTGGATCCATAGTGCTCTGAACGCCTCAAATATTACTTTTCTTCAATGAATTATTGACTTAAAAAACAACCAATTACATAGGCTTGCAGAAAATATTCTAAAGTTAGCACAACATGAAGTGTGCTCCAAACTATCATTACTTTTCGAAAATTTATTATTTTAAGATAATTTTATTAGCATGAGTGTTCTGAAATAGTAATCAAATGTTTGCAATTAAAATTCACACCCGCCTCCATGAAACGCGATCTTAGCCCCTAAGAGCATAATTAGGAAATTTTCAGAAGCAGTAACTCCGAAATGACTTGTTTAAAGGCTAAAGTAACCGCACAAGCGTATTTCTGGTAAAGTTCTAGCCTTAAAACACGTAACATGACTCCATTTGTATTTGAAATTTTGAATTCCAATCAAAGATGGCAGCCATGATGCTTGATCTGATGTGCCAGACCACTTAAAAGTTTCATCATTCTCCCTCAACACGTTCTCAACGCACAAGGGTGGTGAGGACTTTTGTTTCACCGTGCATATTGATAGATTGTGTGAAATCTCCACAGTAGATAGATTTTAGAATCTACCTAAAAAGCTAATTACAACCAAGAAAGTACTTATGAGAATCACTCGCAAGAGGGTGTAATAAAAAGGGGTTGGAATATGAAATAAGTTGAGAATTACTAATCTATACTGAAATATTCTGTACCCAGCACAGTGTTATAAATCAGGATAAAATAAATGAAAAGGTCGGTTGCTAGTAAAGAGGAAAAGGTCCTAAGAAATAAGTTATTACATGATTTTGAAATATGTTAAAAATCGTGTTTTAAACTGTTAAAAATGTTTAAAACATGGTGTTTTTCGTCTGTGTTTTAAAACATGTTTAAAACGTTTTGAACATCTTTTTTTATGTTTTAAACACATGTTTTGTTCTTTTTTTTAAAAAAATAAAACTACTTTTCCCAACCCTTGTCTGGTGCCTAAGTAATATAAAACAAAACCATGTACCAAATTGGTCGCCAGGTTGGAATTTTCGATCGCCAATGATGACTGAATATTTCAGTTTGGCGATAGACATTTGCATAAATTCTATCTTGCAAAAAAAGAAAGAAAAAAAAGAAAAAAGAAAGAAAAAACTATATAATCTTGTTCCTGGATTCAGACTTGAGGTTTCGTGGCGTGCCTGTAATATATAGCAAATCAATATATAGAAGTCATTACATATGCCAGCATGAAAAGGTAAGAAATATGGCGTTTGAAGCGAATAACTGACAATGTACAGGGCCAAATGAACACATTCTCACACCCAAGATTATACTTCAGCCCCTTCCGTCAAACAAAATATATTCGTAGTTCTTTTATTGTTGTAAAGGCGAACCTGTCCTTTGCCCTGTCGCTTTGTAAAGATAGCGATCTTTATTCTTTGGACAATGGGCTATCTGCGCACCATATTTCGATTATATTCAGCTAGTAGTTACGGAGAAATAAAATAGAACATTGTAACATGCTTGGCTTCTAGTGAATTCTATAAATTCAACGGAGGCCAGCACACGGATTATTAATAGATATCGTGGGAAGTATAATACTAATTTTAAAGCAACAATTTTATTAACATGAAAAAGTATATGCTTTTTGATACACGTTAAACAAGTAGTGAAAATGTAACGAAGAACAACAAGTAATATAAATATGCAATATCGAAATAGTAATTTAAATAAGGTACCCTTTATATTATCTAAACCATAAATTTCGTGAAGACTCAAGACTAATAACAAGTTTAATAATTTTAAATGTGAGCACAAATGATTAGTTTGCATATGGCCTCGTGGCAGGTTAATTTTAGAAGGTTAATATTGACCAAAATATATATATCCATGAGACCTTAGTATGCCGGGATGATACCTAAAGACTTCCTTTTCCATTTACACATAATCTAAATAAATTTGAAGAATTACATATTTATAGATTAAGTCCGTTAAATAGAAGTATATTTATTTATGTCTATACTCCTTACCTGCGAAATCCAAAGTGAGGGAAATTCGTCACGGCCAGGCTTAGTTCCCGACCTGGTACCAAAATTGCCCACCAGATGGTAGCTCACTTCAGACATAGGCCTGTCAATTATAGACTATCTCTCCCTCTATGTAGTTTTTATCCCTTGCGCTCTTACAAATGTTCTTATACAAAATCCATACAAAAATACATTTATTGGGACTATTACGTTACATAATATATCCTACCCCTCTCTCTATATAGGATACTAACCTTACTACAAAAGGAATAGTCCACAATAAGTGGAATATGAATTGTTGACCAAGAATAAATTCTCTACTTACAGTTTTCCAGAATCTTACAATAAACTACCCTCTTACATATTACATCTTATTGCCATGCCTGCTTTACAAAGTATTAGGAGGATATGGTATACTTCTCTCTGCAAAGAAAAAAATAATAAACCCACAGAAAATATCTAACAATGATTAGAAGGTAACATATACATATTAAGATTCATTATTCTTATCAACATAAGGTTTAATATGATTTATGTGTCTTTTAATGATAACACTAGGTTGATCACATTTTCTTAACCAAAGAGTGTTTAACGTAGGTTTATTAATGACCTCAAATGGCCCATAAAATAAGGGGATAATTTAGGTGTATAATGTTTAATTAATGAAGCCTTTTGAAACTTCCAAACCAATACTTTCTGACCTTCCGAATAATTACAAGGTTCTCTATTTTTATTATAACATTTCTCCTTTCTACGCCATGCTTTATCAATGTTGATGATGACTCTCCTCAACCTTTCTTCTTTATTTGGCGCCTTAGTTAACTCGTCGAAGTCTATTTCCCACAACACGTCCAGAGGTGTATAAAGTTTTCTTCCAAGAAACAATTCGGATGGCTCGTATCCTGTACTCTCACTCTTACTGATGTTTAAGGTGAATTGGATTCTGTCCAACAGTTCAGCCCAATTATTTTGATGTTCATTACAATAAACACGGAGCATGTTTTTAAGCACTCTGTTCACTCTTTCACAAATGTTACTGCTAGGATTGTACGGAGCTGTACTCACATCCTGGATACCTAAACTAAAGAGAAATTGCTTCATGTGATGACTACAGAACACCTGAGCACGATCATGAATGATTTTCTGAGGTTGTCCAACTAACATGAACAACTTCATTAAGTGTTTGCATATAACCTTGGAGTTCAGGGAACGCAAAGGTTGAAGCATGACGAATCGTGATGCTGCGTCCGTAATGACGAGGATATGAAGATAAGGTCCAGAATTTGGAAGCTGGCCAACGGTGTCTAAATACCAACTGTTGTTAGGCGTAGTAACTTTCCCACTATAATAAACTCCTTGTTTTTTTCTGTTAGTGTCCTTGCAGAGTTGACATCGCTGACATCCTTTCACGTATTCCCTGACGTCACGGTATAAGGTCTTCCAGGTACATCTAGAGACTATTTTCGCTATCGTCTTGGAATATCCAGCATGAAATCCGCCCATCTCATCACTATGAAAATATTTCATGATAGGATACACCATTTCCTTAGGGATGACTATCCTCCAACCATGGTCTCTTCTGCCTCGGGTCTTCTTCATTAAGATTCCGTCCTTAAGACAGAATTCATCCGCCCTTTGACCTCGCCGCACTTCTTGGATAATATTCCGTACTTCAGGATCTTCCATTTGATGTTCCTTTAACGGTTTGCTAAACAAGGGTGAACTCCAAAAATTGGCGAAACTAAGGTTGACTGGTTTCCCTTCGAATTCTTCAATTTCATTAACTGAAGGATCATTAGTATAGAATTCCACACCATTGTTCGTGCGCGAAATAAAGTCAGCTAGAAAATTCTGCTTACTGCGGAGATAAACAACCTTGAAGGAATATTTAGATAATTTTTCAATTAATGTACCATACTTACGTTGACGCTTATGATTCCGTAACAACCACGTGACTGATGAGTTATCACAAAAAAAACAGTAAATGGTTTTATAAGATACATTTCAAATTTTTCAATAGCTAGGAGAAGAGAACGTAGTTCAAGTTCATATATGCTTTTAGACCAATCCACTGACGAAATATTCTTAGAGAAGAATGACACGGGTCTAAGAAGGCCGTCATCATCATATTGAGAAAGTATAGCTGAATGTTTCTTATAAGTACTATCTACATGAATAACAAAGGATTTATTCATGTCTGGTAATTGTAATACAGCAAGTTCAACAAATGCTTGCTTAATATTATTATAGGCTTCATCTTCCCTCTCACCCCATTGAAATTTTAATTTATTAGATCTTAAACGGTGAAGAGGTTCCATGATTTCCGCATAATCTTTCACGTATTTTCGGAAATAATTAAAATACCCACAGATACGATTTACTCCTTTCTTATTTTTGGGTTTAGGTAATTTAAGAATAGTGTCAATCCTTTCCGGGTCAATTCTAGTTTCTCCCGCTTCAAATTCATAACCTAGGAATTTGATTTTAGTTTGGAAAAGTTGTGTTTTCCTTTTTGTAACTGTAATTCCCCATTTTCGAAAACGTTTGAGAATTTCCTCTAATACTTTTTTATATGTTTCAATATCTGAGGCATGAATAAGGAAATCATCTTGAAAAATTTCAAGATTTTTACCTACTAAGTCCCCAAAGGTTTTATACATGAAACTAGTAAAAACATATGGGCTCAAACGAAATCCCATTGGGAGAACTAAATGTTCTAGTAAACGGTTAGGTGTACAAAACGTAGTATATTTTCTACTACTTTCAGAGATACGGAACTGATAGAAACTTTGCTTTATATCTAATCTTCCGAAGATGGTATCCTTTCCTAAATTCGCTATAGTAGCCTCTACATGCGGGGGTGGATAACTGTTAACCCTTACTTTCTTATTGATTTCTGAGTATGCTATAACAAGTCTAGGAGTACCGTCTTTATTGTGAACTAAAAAGCACGGAGACGAATAAGGAGAGAAATCGACCTCACGAACCACTCCCTTGTCAATAAGCTGATTTATATAATTATCAAGAGCCTTAAGTTTAGGGCCTGTAATTTGATATGGGGGAGACGTACTGGAGTTTCATCCTCCATTTCTATTTCATAAGTGAACCCCTTTATTGTCCCTAGTTGTTCAGTGATGACGTCACTGTATCTTTCACACAGATTTTCAACATAACATGGTAAATCTGGGTATTGTTCTACAAGTTTAACTGAAAGAGAAGAAGTATTATCAAATTTACAACTGTCAGAATGACATTCATCATATATGTCATTAATGCTACTTGATTTATTATGATAATAAACGAGGTATTCACTACCTGGTTTCTTTGTTGTGGCCTGGTCCTCCGGTCCACCGGAATCTGCTGCCATAAAGGTACAGTGCTGTTTCTGCTGGGCACCTTGTTTATTTGCTTTTGGTTTCCAGTGTCCTTCCCGAACGATCCTTTGTCCATTGCGCCTCTCTCTAGAGTGACTCCGGACCGCATCGGAGACGCTGGAATGAGATATAGGACGAGTAGTTTCCATTGGAGACAAATAATCCCTCCAAAATAGAGGAACAGTAAGATTCTTCTGTTCTATTATAAATTGTTTGGCACTCAATATGATATCAGCTTTCCATTTTAAAAGAAAGTTATTTCCTAACAACAAATCGAAATGTGGAGAGTTTATGATGTAAAATGTTTCACTGAAATCACAACCTTGAATTGAAAATTTAATTTCTGTGTTTTCATGAAGTTCAACCAAATGACCATCAACAGTGGTAGTCACTAATTCTGCTGAAGTAGGTTTTATAGGAACACGACACGTAAGTATTTTCTGCTTATCAAATTGATACTAGAAGCTGTGTCCAATAAACAAGAGTTTGTGATGCCCGCAATTAGCACAATAATATATAATATTTGTTTATCACGCTGCATATTAATTAGTGTTTTTGAAGGTGGCACTGATGTACGCACAGTTTTTCCACTAACACAGAACCGCTGAGTATGTCCATAACCAGCACATTTATAGCATCTAATAAGGTTACGTTTTTCTGTTTGCAAGCCAGAAACTTGTTTTTGAAATTTAGAATGATTTTGTGATTCTTCAAAAATGTTCGGTATATTTATAGCAGGTGGCATTGTTTTAAGTGACATATAATCTCTTTGATATTTAACAAAATGATCGTAAGTTTGCGCTATGGTCAACAATTCAGAAACTGAAGATGGTATGGCTTCCCCAAAACAATTTTGATATATTTCTGGTAAAACCAGACTGGTTACAATATTACAAAATATTTGTTCAGTGTATGTCATACCCAGAACATTGGCAACACTGATTTTCTCTTGGAAAAATGTTCCAAGTTCTTCCCCATCATTCATTAATCGGTAGAAGAATTTTCGTACGTATTGTGTACGACCTACTGTAGATATATATTTACATAGCAAATTAGTACAAATTTCCTCCCAATCATTACAACGTGTAAGGAAAGAATGAAAAGTTCTGTTAAATTCACCCTAGTTTGGGTTAAACTTGCTACCAAAATAGCTTCCAATTCTAAGTCATACCTCCTTATAAGCTCATCTAACCTAACCAGAAAGATGAAGCAAGAATGGCTATCTGTGCCATCAACTATAGGTAATGACTTAATTTGCTGTTCCAATGAACGGAAAACACTTTGTCCTAGCAATTGATCAAAATTGCATTGAATAGCAGGACGTGCCATATTTGGCTGCATTAAGTTCATCTGTGCCAGTGAAGGCGGAATTCTACTTTCATTATTAATGTACTGTTTACACTGCGTTTCATTTTCATTCCTATAAGACACAGTTCGTTCATTTTTCATGAACTGATCCTGCCTACCCTGTACATTGGGAGTACCTTTATTATTATGTTTTGAAAAATAAATGTTACGCTGATGTACATCTGTGCCTTGTCCAAGATTATTTTGGCCTACAGACTGTACATTCACACCACGTCGCATCGGAACCTTAGTCCAAGATATCTTTGATTGGCCTACATAAGGTTTACCTGCACCACTAATATTGCCACAACGTGGACATGGGTACTTAACTGTCTGTGAAAAATGTTCACTATTAAATAGCTCACACGGAGCTTGTACATTTTGTTCAGAACAGTATTGTTCTCTAAATGAGTGTGCATTGAATTCTGCACCATATAACCCACTGGCTCGATGTGCAGTTTGTTCAGCACGAAATGGCTCCTGTGAACCTCGTGCATTCAACTCAACATTAAGTGGCTCTTTAAAAACCTGTGCGTTTGGATAACCCACACCAACTTCACTTTCAGTTTCAACAGTTTGATTATATTCACCTTTATCACTTGCATTACTCTCAGTTACCTCTTCATTATCAGAGAAAGAAATTAGGTTATGGTCACTCATGTTTTACACTTAATAAAATTTCTAAGGTGCTCACAACTTTCAATGATTTTTTTTTCCATACGATATCTCATCAAGAAGACAGCTGTAATTTTTGTGCTTGCCCACTTGATGGACTTTGGATTTCGCAGACTTATAAATTATGTAACATGCTTGGCTTCTAGTGAATTATATAAATTCAACGGAGGCCAGCACACGGATTATTAATAGATATCGTGGGAAGTATAATACTAATTTTAAAGCAACAATTTTATTAACATGAAAAAATATATGCTTTTTGATACACGTTAAACAAGTAGTGAAAATGTAACGAAGAACAACAAGTAATATAAATATGCAATATCGAAATAGTAATTTAAATAAGGTACCCTTTATATTATCTAAACCATAAATTTCGTGAAGACTCAAGACTAATAACAAGTTTAATAATTTTAAATGTGAGCACAAATGATTAGTTTGCATATGGCCTCGTGGCAGGTTAATTTTAGAAGGTTAATATTGACCAAAATATATATATCCATGAGACCTTAATATGCCGGGATGATACCTAAAGACTTCCTTTTCCATTTACACATAATCTAAATAAATTTGAAGAATTACATATTTATAGATTAAGTCCGTTAAATAGAAGTATATTATTTATGTCTATACTCCTTACCTGCGAAATCCAAAGTGAGGGAAATTCGTCACGGCCAGGCTTAGTTCCCGACCTGGTACCGAAATTGCCCACCAGATGGTAGCTCACTTCAGACATAGGCCTGTCAATTATAGACTATCTCTCCCTCTATGTAGTTTTTATCCTTTGCGCTCTTACAAATGTTCTTATACAAAATCCATACAAAAATACATTTATTGGGACTATTACGTTACAACATACAAGGCAAGCCGAGCCGAGACTATCGCCGGCCGAGCTCGGCCATCACATGTAGTGTGATCTTTATTCCTTAGATAATTGAGTATTTTCGCATCAAGTTTGGTTTAAATTTAGTCATTTCATTTCTGTCTAGTTTCTAGTTTTATTTCTGTCATATTTTCCGTCTGTCATTTTTTCGTTGCTTATTTATTTTATTCAGGTTTATTTTCCTTTGCAGTTAAATTAGTTAATCAATAAATGTAATTACTTATCATTATTGTATTCTTTATTTCGTAATTATCTTATAATACAAATATATTATTAGTGGTGAGCTTATGTCCGGGGAGCTTTTGTCCGCCTTTGCATTAACATAGGTCAGCTTAATGCCGGTGAGCTTATGTCCGCGACCCGAAAATATACACCAAGTTTTGACATATAAATATTTTACATAGTGTATATTGAAATATTGTCTTCCATGTGGCCTACATGTGTAAACTTTCAACATGAGATTGATTTTACTAACTCCCTTCCCCCTTTTATACTTGATGAGTTGCAACCTCAAACAACAGCATTATTCCTTAAGTTAAAGGAAGGCACATAGCACGTAACCGGACTCCGCTAGTCTACCGTAAGCTTTTCCATTGTCTCAAGATACTGAATCAACGCCGGAAAAGTACTTTAGCTCCCACTGGGAATTGAAACCAAGGCCTATGTGGGGATCCACAGGATTCAGATTCCTCCCCACAAAACTTCGCAAATCGACGAACATTTGTGAACTTTCTTACTATAAGTATACTTCTTTGTCATCGAAATGATTGACATAGCCTAACAATTTTAATATCTTTAGCTCTATCATGTTTAATAAGAGGCAGTAATTAACAATTACTTGTCGTCTTTTCGGGTGTTGAATAACAGATTAAATACTACATATACGCATTAGACCTGCAAAAATCTTCGGATCCCTCCAAACAAAAAAAAATTCTGGGCGCGCGCCTGGCGTGCTCTAAACATTCATTTATTTATGTAAAATATTTCAAATGCAGCTTCTAAGGCCAATTTACAACAGAATATTTTAACATCAATAATGGAAAAAGGAAAGGAGAAAATCATTCAGGATTTATGCTTAAAGGTAACATCCCGACATTCACTTTGCGAAACAACGAAAAAAGCTGGTAAAACCGGTCACGGTAGCAGGCCACAAGCTTTGAACCCAGGATCTCCCTTTTGCGAAGGAAGAACGCTAGCCACTAGGCTATGCTCGCTAGACATAGTAATAATAATAATAATAATAATAATAATAATAATAATAATAATAATAATAATAATAATAATAATAATAATAATAATAATAATAATATAGTTTGATTCAATATAGTGAACAAATTGGGGATGTGCCTGGATTAAGAATCAGCAAACAACGGTGAAATATCCAAAAAATAATGCAGATTGATAGCCAATGACGTGGCCATGCATCACACAATTTCCTAGCTATTTTGTGGGCTTTGTTTTAATAATACTAATATGATTTTCAGAGGCTTGCGCCCACCATTCATGGAACAGTTCTTACATAAATTAATCCTACTCTTGTTGTGGACAGTGAAGAGCGCTATGAAAACAAAGCAAGATGAAGAATGAAAGAGATTGTCTATTTTCCCTCCCCTTTGCTACTTTTTTCTCACTCTGTGCTTCCCCCTGACCCTGCTATCCCCTTCCACCTGCCTTTTTCCTTGTATGTGACTGACTTCCTCCTATGATATTCACAGAAATCGATGTCTTTTTTCTCCCTGTCTCTACTTCATATTTGCAATAACAACATATGAAAGTGAAATATTCATTCTGCTTCACTACCTGAAGAACGAAATTCAGTGACCCTCTGAAGAACAATACAATTGATACCATGTCCGAGGAACTATCCAAAGATCTGATAAGATCTGTAACTGATGAACACAATACCTTTACCAAACCTGTCTGTTCATCTGTGTTACTCGTGTGGCAAATAGCCTTTGTAACGAAATAGCTTCTGTTCCACACATTTTCGTTCCATTAGATACCGGCAGAGGAAAGAATCTCATTCAGCTGGTACCAGTTGTTGATTTTCTCCCACCAAGCGTGAAAGGAATACCCGAAACAGATTCGTTCCTTCAATTAGTTACGGTACAATAACGTTACATGCTCGAATAACGTTACGGTGTCGTAACAAAAATTGGAGTTATACCTTGTACCTACCTACATTAAATAACCAATAATTTCGTTACAGAGAACTATTTTCGTTACGTTACAGTTACGTTAAGTTATCCACCCCTGCTTCATACTTCTCAAACAGAGCACTCGTGTGAGAGGCATTCCACGTCGCCTTATATTAACATTGGATTCTGTTCCACTTCATCCTAGCAAAACAGTTACGCATCTTGGCATTACTTTTGATTCACACTTAACCTGATGCAAAGATCTACAACAAGTCACTAAGAAAGCCTACGACCGTTTAAATTTACTTAAACGATTGACTTTAGCAACATCGGGTCTAAAACCACATGCCATTTTAAATACATACAAAGTCTTCCTTCGCCCACTATTAACATATGGCTTCACCGCTTGGATGTCTGCCCCACTCACGTATGATCAAAAACTACTCATCTTGGAAAGACACGTCCGACAAAAAATCTCTATCGCCTCATTATCTTTCCAAATCTTGAATTTCACATTGAAAAAAACTCCGCCAAGACGTACATCACCAAGCGTTTGCATAAATAACATCCCCTTCTCTTCGACGCCATGCATTACATCGCCCTTCACCCTTCCACACTACGGTACTATGACACTCCCTTTCCTTACTACTTACTCTTTACCAACTATTCTTACCGCCAAACTATCCACAACTTCTCTCTCTGAACGACTACATCACTCATGCTTATCTTCCTCATATCTTTCCGTCATTATCTGCACACTAACTCCCCATTGACTTAACTTGGGCTTCATCCGTCCTTCATCACGGTCTAGAGTAGCTCCTAGACCAGAAGATAGTAAAAGGATAAATCAAAAAGTAAGATGAAATTGCCTGTCAAACCCATAGTATTGTGTGTAGCTAATTATTTCTTTTCCTTGTTACAGGTAATCTGGTATGGCTTGTACAACATTCTATGTCCACCAGTCTGGTGCTGAGAGCAACTCAAAGATGGTGCAACGACTGGGACATTACACCAAGGAGGAAGTGCGCGGTGTCATTCGTTTTTCTGGGCCAAGGGAACAAAACTATGTGATATTCATCGAGAATTGGTGCAGGTCTACGGAGATAGTGTTATGTCGCTGAAACAAGTGTACGTGTGGTGTAACGCATTTGCCAGTGGTAGGAGTACTGTCATAGATGATGGCAGAAGTGGCAGACATTCAACGTCCATTATCGACGCGAATGTGGATTCGTGAAGACAGAAGAGTGCGGTTGCAGGACATTGCCAATGAATTGAATATCTCTTATGGTTCCGTAAGCGGTATCGTCCATGACCAACTGGGCTTCACAAAAGTGTGTGCGCGCTGGGTACCCAAGCATCTGAGTAACGAACACAAAAACCAGCGAATGGGCATTTCCCTGAGCCACCTCACACCTTCATCGCATCATAACGGGCGATAAAACTCCGATACCTCTATGGACACCTGAAATTAAATGTCAGAGCATGACATGGAAACATCCATTGTCACCACAGGCCAAGAAATCCAAGACACTAGCATCTGCCCAGAAAACAATGGCTACTGTCTTTTGGGACCGTCTCGGTGTTATTTATGTTGAATTTCTGGAAAAGGGTACGACCATTAATGCAGACACCTACTGCCAAACCATGGACAAGCTGAAACCAGCCATACGGCAGAAACGGCGGGGGGCACTCCGAGAGGGCGTGTTGTTACTGCATGATAACGCACGTCCACATACAGACGAACGGACCCGTACACACCTCCGCGTATTCAAGTGGGAAATTCACGATCACCCTCCGTATAGCGCTGATTTAGCCCCGTCGGATTACCATTTCTTCGGCCCCCTGAAGCAACATCTCCGTGGGCAGAGTTTCCAGACACTGACAGAGGCGCAACAGGCTACACGTACCTGGTTAGGAAATCTGGAAAAACATTTCTTTGAACAGGGCATGGATGATTTGGTGCCACGTTGGAATAAATGTTTAGACAACTACGGTTCCTTCTTCGAATAATAGTGTCATACCATACTTCAAACATAGTAAAGCTTCTTCGACGTATCTCTGTACGCGTTTCTGTAAATCAACAATTCATCTTACTTTTTGATTCACCCTTGTATCACTCGTCGGTTTAACATAACGCATGTGTTCACCCTCTGCATCGCACTTCACCTCATCGCGAATCCTCAGTACATCTGACTTCTATGATTATTGTACTTTGATCTATACATTTTACTATACTATTATGAATTTTCTCTCTCGCCTATTTATTTATAATATCACTTCTTCTGTGTATGATTGTATTCTTTTGATGTTACAAAGTGTACATCTGTGCTTCCTTTTCCTTGATAATGTTAAAGAACGCGTTCATTAAATCCTTTGATACAATAAAGATTATGTAGCATCCCTTCGACAACCCATAATAAATCAAATCCTCGCCAATCATTTCCACATCTCCTCCCTAAGAGAGGGCGCAACCCTCCCATAGGGTGTTAGCCTCCAGCCTAACCTAAAATGCCCTCGTCCTTGCTTACTAATGTCAACGTTTATTTTATTTTCTGTATACGAAATAATCTCAAATATATTTTGTAATGGTGAGGCATATGTCGCTTTTGCTCTTAAAATGGTAATATGTCTTTCGTCGCTATCGTTAAATTCCATG
The DNA here is from genome assembly GCF_964235325.1 of Thermobia domestica. Taxonomy (NCBI): domain Eukaryota; kingdom Metazoa; phylum Arthropoda; class Insecta; order Zygentoma; family Lepismatidae; genus Thermobia; species Thermobia domestica. The sequence continues at coordinate 193,274,375 of NC_137456.1, forward strand.
TTTTTCATCCATAAGTACTGGTGTCATTGTGGTAGTTTCGGATGATGACAGTGTTCAGGTTGCAACATGGAAGCTGTTTGCAGCCTCAAAAGGAATGATGAAGAAGAATGATGATGAAGATGACCCGATGATGAAGAATGCCTTATCTGTAAGGACAGAAGAAGAGAGAGATTAACATGTGGCACTGAACGAGGTCTAGAGCTCGAACGAGTGAAGGAGTGAAACTCCCGAGACAAGTAAAAGTGCTTAACACGGACAACAGATCTGCAATCAATCTGATCCAAGCAGTACTATAATCAGAGGTCAACGTTCTGTGGTGGCATAAGTAATTTTTTTCAACCTTCACGAGCAAGACTAAAGTTCAGCGACTACGAAAGAGATCTAACAGATCAGGATCCGTAAGTTGCATATCACCTAAAAAGCTGAGAAGGTTAACATCATCAGTCAATTGGGACTTTGCATTTTCTTGCAGCACTCTAATATTAAACAAACGTTATGCTCTGTGACCACATTTGAGTAGCCATATACTGAATTTTTCCTAATATGATTTGCACGTCCGAATATGACTAGCCGGAGTTACCGATCTTATCACAGCGGAAGGGAAATTCCATCAAAACTCCATCAAAAAGTTTCAGCGAAATGCATTAATAAATCAACAAAATTCAGTTGAAACAGGTATGGAATTGTTAATCAGTCAGGTCAGAGAATCTGCAAGCAAGTAGCAGATTATTCAACTAAATGAAATGTAGAACAGATACTGTAACTTAGCAATAAAAACAGACGATGAGGTACCATCATCATATAAGAGCAGAAGAGTTACATTCAGGGAAAAGCTTCAAATCTATGTACAGGATTGTCATGACTTAATTGCAGTGCCAAACCGAGATGTACTGCTTGTTCCTAGGAAATTTGGACATGTACCCATTTCAGATGTTATTTGAGCCTTCGTGAAGGACAGACTTGCGGACAAGCTACTTCCAAACAAGTATCCAATCAAGGTATTTGTATATGAAGTGAAACAGTCAGATGTAAAAACTGGAAGAAAAAAACAGCGAAAACTGATAGGAACATTCTGCAGGGACTCATTGGTGCATATGAAACAGGACGTCTAGTCAACTTTAACAACATTATGGCGAGGGAACTGTTCATTGTTTCTCTATCTCTGACACAAGCAAATGGGAAATTTGTTCAGGTTCAAAAACAATGCTTATGGGAATATTCACTGATCGTATTCCTTGTCCAAACAAATTTACGACAAAGACTTTGACGGCGAATCATTGATGAACAGGCCCTGGTAAGAGCAATTAGAAAGCAAAGGCAGTACACACTTTCGGATACCTTGTAGATAATTTTGTATCGTGGTGGACATAAGTCATTGATCAGATAATGGTGACTGCTTTGAAACAAATGATTCATGAAACTAATGAGATGGTATGAGATTTAAATCTATCATATTTGTAGTTTCGTGTGGAGAAGAAACAAATTGTGGACTAAAGGTTTAAGAACAACTCAAGTTATTAATATAAACTTTGCCGAATATTATTCACTTATGTCATCATAAAAGAAATACGAAAGACGTTTTGAATCGAAGAAATATAACATACAACTTTAAAAGCGGAGGAAAAGAAACCTAACGTAACCACACTAAAGAAGAATCATTGCACGTACCGCGTAGTTATCATGGCTCCGTGGTCAAGGCGCTCGACCAGTAATCTGGAGGTCCTTGGTTCGAATCTAAGTCGGGGATTTTCTTACTTTAGGATTTTGATGGCGATTGATCGGCGATGACACACGTTTTATTTCATTCATATATTTGAATACTCGGATGTTTCAATACTTGAACCATCAAATCTTCACGAATAATAATAGTAATAAAAATAAACTAATAATAATTATTATTATCTCGTAGAAGATTAAAGGCTAGGAGCTAATTTTCACTCAGGTCATACCATTACAAGCAGAAACGAGACATTTGGCAAGAATATTTCGGTTGTGTTTAATGGTGGCCACAAGAAGCACAATTTCTCATTTCTAAAACAAACAAAATCACATGAAAATTAACATTTTACGTTCAAGATGGAAAAAGGCTAACTCAAATTATCGTCTCGCTTTTCAGATCGTAACCATTTCTCGTCTTGTCTCGATTCTAGAAATAATGTATGTCCATTCTTTAAATAACAATTGCCCTGTAGACTGAATCTTATACGCTATTTCCTTACTGTGAACTTCAGAACTCATTGAATTATGGTGTGTGTAAGTATTTTTGTAGCAAACCTTTTATAATTACCTAAACATATCCTAAAAGTTAGTTTATTATATGTCTTACTATTGAGTCAGATTTAGCTATTTTTATGACAGTTATTTTCCTGTAAACATACAGTAGAATACTTTCTACATGAAACTTTAGTGGAACGCTTTAGTTTAAAATTTGGGTAGTTGTACACGTGTGTCTTGAAAGTACGGAACCCCTTTCCCGAAATCACTACTTTTAAGTAAGTTTTGCCAAATTTTAGGGCAACTTTAATACTTTTAATACCATTATTATTATCATTATTATTATTATTAATATTACTAAGTGTTGTGAATTTAATGGTTCACCCTGTTCCACACAGCTCCTACCTAGTAGGCATTGTACTGAAAAAACACGGTGTGTGTAGGTTTTCTCCGAGTTCCGCTTCCTCCCGCTTTCTTTATTCCAATATTTTTTTCATTCTCATCATCGACGTCTTCTGTAGATTAGCCGCCTAAAACATTACTTAAAAACAAAGCTCTTGTCAGTTCAAATATCTTGACAAACTTTCTTAGACCTCTCGTCAGTTCAGTAGCCCTACTTTCTACATTAAATTCCCCTGCAAATACTCCGTTTAAAATTTAGCTGCTTGCAGGGACGTATGCAGAGGGCATGTCGTGAGGGTCCTGACACTTCTCTCCAATCTCGACAATTTTGTAATTTTTGCCTAACACTAAAGGCGATATTATAGATTTTAATACAATCTGTCCGCTACGGAATTTGTCTTCTATATTATTATTATTATTATTATTATTATTATTATTATTATTATTATTATTATTATTATTATTATTATTATTATTCGATATTTGAGACCTCAAAATTACGTCCTATTAAAATGCAAATAAGCATGCTGAAGTTGAGAAAACTGAAAATAAATTTTTGGACCCTCTATAAGGATGAATTCGCGTATAAGAGATATTCTGGAAGGAAAAAAGGTGAGAAAGGTGTCATCTCCTTCACAATACGAAAATCGAACCTTCGGATGCCTTAACAGAAACTAAGTAGAATTGTCTTCCTCACGATACATACTAACGCCATTTCTTTACAACGATAACGTTGTATGTTTCATTTTTGTTTTATTATCAATCTGTACCTATTTTATGAATGGAATCAGAGGCGAATTATGTAAACAATATGATGTATAAGAAAAAGAAAGATATTGAGATTTCGAATTATTTCTTAGATAATCAGTAACAAATAAGTGTGTTGATGTTTCTATAGCAACATCGTAAATAAATATAAATAGACGTAGACATCTTGATAAGTATAGAAGTGTATATATGAAGGTCCATATATTTTGTTATATGTGCGTAGAAAAAGTCAAATAATAAACGACAGTTGAGAAAGTGATATAAGACGTGTAATTTATTATGAAGATTAAATTTTAAGATAAATACGAACCAGTGAAGACCCCTTACAATAATTGGTGCCGAACCACGGAAGTATAAGTGTGTCGTTTTTGTAGATCAGTAAAAACGGCGTCTCAACACGTCACAAAATTGAGAAGTGGAAACCTTATTAGGCGAAATATGAATATTGAGTGTAATAACATGACTGGTGAACAGAATGTATATTCAAATCCAACTTCTAGTGACAATTTGGCTGATATCTTAAAAGATTTGGGTCAGCAAATGAAAACCCAATATCAACAAATTCAAGACAAATTGGACCAGAAATCGACTCAGTTAGCGCAGGACTATGATGAAAAACTAGTGAAACTAAACCAACGGAATGAAGATAGATGGGAGCAGGTGTGTCACCAGCTAAACCAGATTAACATACAGGTGACGGAAAAATTCGAAAAATATGAGGAGAAGATAGGAAAGGCGATACAAAGGAGTTCAGAAATAGAGGAATCCATGGAAGTTCTAAAATCATCTATCAACGTCCATGATAATCACATCAAAATGTTGCGAGAGGAAGTCAATTACCTCAAAGAAAAATGTATTCCCGGAACTCCATTCCAGGATACCGATGGTGCGAATCATCATATAGCCCCACCTGATCACCATCCAAGGACAACGTTGGAATTAGAGGGATCATCCAGCAGTGCAGAGTGTAGTGACAGAGAAGAACAAGCGAGACGCCGACACATCTCCAGTAAAAATTCGAAGGCATCCACAGGTAATAGGTTACGTTTTAGCGAAATAAAGTCGCTTACCAAGTTTAGTGGCGTGCCAGGAGATATGCCTGCCAGATCATTTCTTGAAGAATTCCAAGATGAATGCGAACTCATCGGTGCAAATGAGTCTCAATACTTAAAATTATTACCACATATCTTGTTGCCACCTTGCCTAACGTGGTTTAAGGCTATTAGAGATAGTATACATTCATATTCAGATTTTAAAAGTGCTCTTTCGTCTAGCTACGAAAACGATTTTATGGTAGCAAATAGAGATGCTGTTTTGAGAAATATGGTCCTGAAACTTCTCTCCAATCTCGACAATTTTGTAATTTTTGCCTAACACTAAAGGTGATATTATAGATTTTAATACAATCTGTCCGCTACGGAATTTGTCTTCTATATTATTATTATTATTATTATTCGATATTTGAGACCTCAAAATTACGTCCTATTAAAATGCAAATAAGCATGCTGAAGTTGAGAAAACTGAAAATAAATTTTTGGACCCTCTATAAGGATGAATTCGCGTATAAGAGATATTCTGGAAGGAAAAAAGGTGAGAAAGGTGTCATCTCCTTCACAATACGAAAATCGAACCTTCGGATGCCTTAACAGAAACTAAGTAGAATTGTCTTCCTCACGATACATACTAACGCCATTTCTTTACAACGATAACGTTGTATGTTTCATTTTTGTTTTATTATCAATCTGTACCTATTTTATGAATGGAATCAGAGGCGAATTATGTAAACAATATGATGTATAAGAAAAAGAAAGATATTGAGATTTCGAATTATTTCTTAGATAATCAGTAACAAATAAGTGTGTTGATGTTTCTATAGCAACATCGTAAATAAATATAAATAGACGTAGACATCTTGATAAGTATAGAAGTGTATATATGAAGGTCCATATATTTTGTTATATGTGCGTAGAAAAAGTCAAATAATAAACGACAGTTGAGAAAGTGATATAAGACGTGTAATTTATTATGAAGATTAAATTTTAAGATAAATACGAACCAGTGAAGACCCCTTACAATAATTGGTGCCGAACCACGGAAGTATAAGTGTGTCGTTTTTGTAGATCAGTAAAAACGGCGTCTCAACACGTCACAAAATTGAGAAGTGGAAACCTTATTAGGCGAAATATGAATATTGAGTGTAATAACATGACTGGTGAACAGAATGTATATTCAAATCCAACTTCTAGTGACAATTTGGCTGATATCTTAAAAGATTTGGGTCAGCAAATGAAAACCCAATATCAACAAATTCAAGACAAATTGGACCAGAAATCGACTCAGTTAGCGCAGGACTATGATGAAAAACTAGTGAAACTAAACCAACGGAATGAAGATAGATGGGAGCAGGTGTGTCACCAGCTAAACCAGATTAACATACAGGTGACGGAAAAATTCGAAAAATATGAGGAGAAGATAGGAAAGGCGATACAAAGGAGTTCAGAAATAGAGGAATCCATGGAAGTTCTAAAATCATCTATCAACGTCCATGATAATCACATCAAAATGTTGCGAGAGGAAGTCAATTACCTCAAAGAAAAATGTATTCCCGGAACTCCATTCCAGGATACCGATGGTGCGAATCATCATATAGCCCCACCTGATCACCATCCAAGGACAACGTTGGAATTAGAGGGATCATCCAGCAGTGCAGAGTGTAGTGACAGAGAAGAACAAGCGAGACGCCGACACATCTCCAGTAAAAATTCGAAGGCATCCACAGGTAATAGGTTACGTTTTAGCGAAATAAAGTCGCTTACCAAGTTTAGTGGCGTGCCAGGAGATATGCCTGCCAGATCATTTCTTGAAGAATTCCAAGATGAATGCGAACTCATCGGTGCAAATGAGTCTCAATACTTAAAATTATTACCTCATATCTTGTTGCCACCTTGCCTAACGTGGTTTAAGGCTATTAGAGATAGTATACATTCATATTCAGATTTTAAAAGTGCTCTTTTGTCTAGCTACGAAAACGATTTTATGGTAGCAAATAGAGATGCTGTTTTGAGAAATATGGTCCTGAAACTTCTCTCCAATCTCGACAATTTTGTAATTTTTGCCTAACACTAAAGGTGATATTATAGATTTTAATACAATCTGTCCGCTACGGAATTTGTCTTCTATATTATTATTATTATTATTATTCGATATTTGAGACCTCAAAATTACGTCCTATTAAAATGCAAATAAGCATGCTGAAGTTGAGAAAACTGAAAATAAATTTTTGGACCCTCTATAAGGATGAATTCGCGTATAAGAGATATTCTGGAAGGAAAAAAGGTGAGAAAGGTGTCATCTCCTTCACAATACGAAAATCGAACCTTCGGATGCCTTAACAGAAACTAAGTAGAATTGTCTTCCTCACGATACATACTAACGCCATTTCTTTACAACGATAACGTTGTATGTTTCATTTTTGTTTTATTATCAATCTGTACCTATTTTATGAATGGAATCAGAGGCGAATTATGTAAACAATATGATGTATAAGAAAAAGAAAGATATTGAGATTTCGAATTATTTCTTAGATAATCAGTAACAAATAAGTGTGTTGATGTTTCTATAGCAACATCGTAAATAAATATAAATAGACGTAGACATCTTGATAAGTATAGAAGTGTATATATGAAGGTCCATATATTTTGTTATATGTGCGTAGAAAAAGTCAAATAATAAACGACAGTTGAGAAAGTGATATAAGACGTGTAATTTATTATGAAGATTAAATTTTAAGATAAATACGAACCAGTGAAGACCCCTTACAATAATTGGTGCCGAACCACGGAAGTATAAGTGTGTCGTTTTTGTAGATCAGTAAAAACGGCGTCTCAACACGTCACAAAATTGAGAAGTGGAAAAATTATTAGGCGAAATATGAATATTGAGTGTAATAACATGACTGGTGAACAGAATGTATATTCAAATCCAACTTCTAGTGACAATTTGGCTGATATCTTAAAAGATTTGGGTCAGCAAATGAAAACCCAATATCAACAAATTCAAGACAAATTGGACCAGAAATCGACTCAGTTAGCGCAGGACTATGATGAAAAACTAGTGAAACTAAACCAACGGAATGAAGATAGATGGGAGCAGGTGTGTCACCAGCTAAACCAGATTAACATACAGGTGACGGAAAAATTCGAAAAATATGAGGAGAAGATAGGAAAGGCGATACAAAGGAGTTCAGAAATAGAGGAATCCATGGAAGTTCTAAAATCATCTATCAACGTCCATGATAATCACATCAAAATGTTGCGAGAGGAAGTCAATTACCTCAAAGAAAAATGTATTCCCGGAACTCCATTCCAGGATACCGATGGTGCGAATCATCATATAGCCCCACCTGATCACCATCCAAGGACAACGTTGGAATTAGAGGGATCATCCAGCAGTGCAGAGTGTAGTGACAGAGAAGAACAAGCGAGACGCCGACACATCTCCAGTAAAAATTCGAAGGCATCCACAGGTAATAGGTTACGTTTTAGCGAAATAAAGTCGCTTACCAAGTTTAGTGGCGTGCCAGGAGATATGCCTGCCAGATCATTTCTTGAAGAATTCCAAGATGAATGCGAACTCATCGGTGCAAATGAGTCTCAATACTTAAAATTATTACCTCATATCTTGTTGCCACCTTGACTAACGTGGTTTAAGGCTATTAGAGATAGTATACATTCATATTCAGATTTTAAAAGTGCTCTTTTGTCTAGCTACGAAAAAGATTTTATGGTAGCAAATAGAGATGCTGTTTTGAGAACTGTAACGATCTCGTTACGATGAGCTGTAGAGAGAGGGCAAAATATGAAGATAAGGATTAAAAAACATCTTGTCAATGTCAATCATGCATTCCTCATGAAAGAGAATGTTTAAATTTATGTATCTTTTCGTTTTGATTCTTTAAAAAAAAGAGAGAGAGAAAGGTAAGAGAGGAAAAAGAACGAACGAGTTTGTAAATTGCGAGCTGTTTATCAGCATGAGTTGTTGTTAAGGAGAGACAGGGGAGGTATTCTTTCATACTGCCTCAAGGCCGTGGTCGTTACGTGTGTATCTCGTGACGCGATTGTGGCGCCAGGAACTATGGTGGGTTCGTCCGTCCGTAGGGACAGCGAACTAACTATGTAGTGTCGAAGACGTGCAGATGTCTTGGTTTTGATGTCTAGGCCATGCAGGTGCCTTGGTTTTCGTTGTTCAGAGGGGAGGAGAACGTCTATTCTGTTAGCGTTCGTTATGGTAGAAGCGGATTTCTGTTAATAGGACACTTGATACATCGTTTGATTATAACTAAAATCCTTGTTGGATTTCATCATTGTGTGTAAAGTAACAGGAATGAGAATAGTGAATTGTTGCTGTGAATTAGTTTTATTAAAATTTCAAAAAAGAAGTGCAGTGAAAGAAGTGAAAGAAGAGGGTTACTTTGTGAATGTAGTCTAGTGCTGCTTGTGCCCAATTGTGTTTTTCATTTGAGTGGAGCTTCTTACTTTTCCGCTCTTTCAGTTAATTTTTATTCTTTTTGTTCCTCGTTTTTCTGCCGTATTCAGGACGAGTACAAAAAAGAAATATATTAGACTAAGTTTGGTCAAACCGCCGAGTTACCTTGTTAGAGGAAATCCCTCATTGATGTTGTTTTTCAGTTCTCTATTTTTTTAGTGGAATGAGAACGTGGGTAACTTGTGTATGAACAGGCTGAAAGATCCCACTTTAGTTTCCTAAGCATTCCAAAGAGTTGTTCATTGAATCCAACTCGCTTAATGCTAGTTCTCAATGAGAAACTGTGGATTCAATTTTGGATGGTGAAATGGGGATGTGGGAGGCGTAAGTGCGCATGGCAATTAAACCTTTATTTTGTCTTAATAAGGTTTATTCCCACCATCTCAGGAAAGTACCTTGGCTTTTGCTAGAACTTGACGTTTTTGCTAGTGGTGAAATGCGAATGTGGGAAGTCATGAGCCAGAAACTTAGCCAATTGATCAGAAAGAGGAGTATCTATATTGGAAATATCCTCATTGGGCCCAATTAAAGTATTCTTTGGAATATTAAACATTTGCCACTCAATTGTAATTTCTTACAAGGGAGTGCTGCAAAGTGCAGCAACTTGTATGCCGACTGAAAACCTGTGTTTTCAATCAGATTGACTAAGGATAGTCAAAACCTTAATATTTCCTATCCAGGTTATACACCAACGACCCAATTATTCTCACTTCCTCCTTTTCACTTGCAAGATGACATGCAGACCCAGGTCCAATGTATAAGGAGGTAATTATAAACCCAAAGGAAGTGTGAGGTGAGTGTTAAACTATTTATTATTTCTTGGGCTTGTCCGTTGTGTGTGTTTTATGTTGTGTGGGTTGTTAATTCGCATCCATTGTTGCCTGTTGTGGTTCGATTCGTCACCCGTACGTTTATAATTACCGAGAAATTGATAATTCAGCATTTAACATTTTTTGGCTGTAAGCCGATATCATTATATTCATATTTGTGGTAGTATTGTTATTATTGCTTAAATATAATTCGTTACCTGAAATATTGCTATTATAGTATAATTAGATTTGGAATTAATTCATTGATTAAATTGAGATTTAATTGGAAAGATTATTGGATGAGATACGACGTTATCGGGTTCGACGTTGAGTTTTTTCTAATGACAACCCTTGCTAAATCTTTAATTATATAAGAAATATTATTATTGAAGTTGCATTTAGTATTCATCCCCCCCAGAGTTTAGACATTTTGGAAGTTCTTTATGAATAGCACGATATTGATAATACTGAGGCATTATGAATCTTAACCTCTCTCCTTAATAGAAAATTGAATTTAATAAATACATTAATATTTGGACATTATTTATAATATTTGAGAATTGAATATTTGACTTGCTATTGACTTAAACTGATATTGAACGCAATTAATTGGAGCTGAAAAATAGAATCTACGATATAGTATTTCGACGGAGAATTTATTGTTGTTTTTGGATATCTGAGCGATCAGATATCACCCTGTAAATAAATTGTTAATAAATATTTGTTAAGTTGAATTGTGTTTGTTGTTATTTATTAGATTTAAGGTACTTTGATATTTGTGGTATTTCTGGTTTGATGCTGAATGCTGAATTATCTATTATTGCCTGCCTCTGCTTTGGATACCATCGAAGGACATCAGCTCGTCTAGATCCCTCTGTAGTTGGTTGGGGGTATTGCTGACTGTTCAACATATCTTGCGACCTTTTACTAATCCATGTGTGTTGGACACTTGGCAGTTTTCCAGACTTTGACGGCGGATGGGAACGCTACCAAAATTTGTTACATAGTTAGTTCCGCTTTTTTTTAGTGTATGATTAAATTATTACTTCCGCTTTTTGTGTATGTTTAGAATTTTTTTAAAATTAGTTTCACTTTTTTAGTGAAGAGTTACAAATTTTTGAATCAGTTCCAAAGGGATTCCTCTCTTCACCGATATTTCTGAAAGGTGTTATTGCTTCCGAATTTTTGTAAGAAATATTTAATTAGTTCAGAATTTGATAAATGATCTCAGAGTAAAAAAAAGGATTGTTGTTATAATATTGGTAATTTCTAATTACTATTAGTTTGAATGGTCGTGCTGGTTGATGTTAGGCAATTATTACAAATTGATTAGTATTATTGTGAGGCTGCCATCAATTGAAAAAAAAATAATAAATAAAACAAAAATATACTTTGAGGAATTAAGTTAAAGGTTGTTTGTCTGCTTGGATCCATTCTGGTTCTCCTGGTTGGTTTGTCAGTATTGGTTTGTCTAGTGGTAGTTGGTTTAATATTAAGTTTATTTATAATATCTTGTATTATTTCTTGTATTATTATCTTACTGTTTGTTGAATTTTTGATTGAATACCTAGTTACTATGAATAATCGGTCTGAATATATTAGCATTAATATACCCGAAGCATACTCGGAATTAGTCACACGTGACAGAACTGGTTGTTGTGAAGCGGATACGCATTCGGAATTTGGAAATATAAGTATGTCTCTTACTCCGACTATGCAAGGAAGCCTATATGCCAGGCGAGTTTCTTTAGGAAATAATAGCAATTATGGGAGAGTGAATGAGAACTCAAATTCAATAAGTTATGCTTTCAGTAGGCTAGCAAATGCATCTAGTTCTAGAGAACCACAGAGGGATATGAGACAGGTTACCTTTGATGCTCCGATGAATCAATCCATGCAAATAGGTTTGGGAAATAGAATTTCTTCGTGTGAGAATGCTGTTGGTTATAGTCAAGGTAACGGTTCAAATAGATATCTGAATCTTAGGAATTATTATCGAAGAGTGTCTCAAATTCGGAATTCAACTCCTAAAGCTCTGTGAGTTCTCCTATTTTTCAGCGTATTGGTAAGTCTAAAGAGACACATAACCTAGAACCTGGTGCTTCTAGTGGTAGTAACAGACCTGATCTGAATGATGTCGAACATAATCTGATGATTAAGTATGCATTTAAACGAAATAGTGAATCTCTTGAATTACGATTCAAGAATTTAGTAGTGACTGATGGGAGCAATAGTAATTTGGTTTTTCAATTGTTGCTTAAGATAGAAGATACTCTCTTGGAGACTAGTTATTCCCTTAGTATGATAATAACAGTGATTGTTGCCAAATGTTCAGGGGCCTTGTTAAGGGAAATACTATTTGCTATTAATAACAACATAGGTTGGCAGAATTTAAGAGAGAAATTATTAAATAATTTTGTTACTCCTGTTAGTCGTCATGCATTTGTGTCGGATTTTATTTATAGAAGACAAAAATTGTCTGAACAAGTAAACGAATATGTGAGATCAGTTATTGTCGCAATGAATGTCCTAGGTTTTTCTGGTCCAGAGTCAGAATTAATAAATATTATAATTTGTGGTATAAACCCAAATCAAAGGTTTCGAATGCTTAATAACTATACTCCAGCAACTCGTTTGGAGTTATTAGATATAGCCGATAGACACGTGTTGAATTTCCGAGAACAATCTGATTATTATAAGGAGATGGGTACTAATAAAAGAAAGGTTAATACATTTGTATCCAGTTATCAGTCTAAAGGTGTATATCAGAATAAATTAAAGGAAAATGAATCTTTGTTAGAAAATAAAAGTGGATCCACCCTTAATGAAAATAGATCGGGTAGAATAAATGGAAACTCAGGGAATTTTCGGAATTCCAAGGGTCATGTTTATAAATCTGAGCCTAGACGAGACAAGAGACTAGGTCAAACGCAAATTCCTTCTGAGATGAACAATATAGTTGCTTCATTCATTGTGGGGAAAGTTCATAATCAAGTGACGGACATATGCATAGATGGCGGTTCGAGTTTCAACATAGTTCGGATGGACTTGGTTCGCGCCTGCGGTTTAGAGAAGAAGATAGTGATTACGCAAGAAAAGCATGTAAATGCCCCTTCGGGTTTGCATTTTACTACGAACCAAGAAATTATTTTGACTTTGAATCTTTCGGGTCACTTCGAAAGAGTGGGGTTCAAGGTTGTTGATCAACTACCAACCAAATGTTTACTCGGAACTCCGTTTTTGCGTACTACATGCTCCGTTATAGATTATTCGAAGAATGTTTTAGTGCTCCGTAATGGGAAACGACGTATATCATTGAACTTTAAGAAGACAGTTCGTCAACCCGAATTTCATCCCAAAGGATTTGAATCAGTATCTCGAGATAGCCAGTCGAGTTCGAACGATACTAAGGAGCATCGTAGAAGAAATCAAATTGAAACCAATGATAGTATGGTTTCGATTTTCATTTATGAGGATATCTTCAATTATGGATTACATGATGTGGGAATCCAATGTAATCTGGATTCCTCAGAGACTGAATCGAGACTGTTGGAGATTCTAATGCCAGATGACATCCAGTTGGGACAAATTAGAGCCATGATTGACTCCGCGGTGGACTTAGGGAGTCCTATAGAGGATACTTTGGCTTGCATGGCTGATGCTTGTCGCATGGAATCATCGACCAGTGGATCAGGTGGAATGAATGATGTGTCCGAATTCCAGTTTTCACCCTTAGATAATTCAACTACAAGAACTTCAGGAAATCCTAGTAATACATCGAGGAGTTCGTTGGAGCGAATTGGTGTTAGTGGAATGACATGTAGGAGGAGACCATTGAGTACTTATGTACAGAACTACAGACCAGCGGTTAGTTGCACTACATTTCCAGCAGGAGGAGTTGGAAGTACAGATGGTGTTGAGGTTACATCCAGATCTCGTCATCGTGGCGCTGAAAGTTTAGGTTCAGTTAACTCTGAATGGAACTTTGGAAGTAGTACTCCTTCAAAAGAGATGAAAGTTGGTCTGCAGGAGGATTCCAACATGGGATATCCGAATTGTTGGGTTTCTGGAATTTCGGATGGACTTTGTGGTGCAAGAGAAAGGTCCTTTCAAGGATCTTCATCGGCAGGAATAGTTACGCCTATGAATTCTACTGGGAGATCTAGTGATATTGAAGTTTCGCATTCCAATAATGGTGTTGGTGCGAGTGGAATGTTCAATAGTCATCAAACCCTTGTTGATAGTGAACCATCGAATTGGGTATTGAATACCGAAACACAAGATGATGTTCGAAGAACTTTAGAATCTGTGTCTGGTGGTAATCCTACATCAGATGGTTCTCAACCTTTGGTTAATGTGAATATTGTTCACAATTTAGATTCAATAACAGGAAACGTTTCGAAAACTGGACAGTCCGAGAACAGCAGCAAGAAAAAACGTGAACGTCGTAGAAGAAGGAAGGAAAGAAGGAAGAAGGAAGTCACTGAATCTTCTAAATTAGAAGATGGGTTCGAAGGACCTTGTGGGGATAGTGATCCAGATAAGAGTGATAAGGTGGATGATGCAAATCGTAAGAGTGTTTCACCAGGTCTGTGTAGCAGTGGATCTGAAGCATCAGACGTGGATTTTGAACAGTCTGAGAACTTTCATAAGCTCATACAACGTAATAAAAAGTTCCAGCCTATTGACCATTGCTTAGGTTCATAAAATGGTGCTCAGAATAACACACAGGTGTCTAACCATTTAAATACACAGGTGAAAGATCACGGCATGGGTCAGGATTCTTGGAAGTACGAAACCCCTGAGATTTCTGAATTTATCAGCTCGATGAAAATTAAGTATGCTAATGTTATTTCGGAAAGGGTTGGATGCATTAAAGGGTTTGTAGGTAGACTCTATTTAAAAGAGAATAGACCGTTTAAGGATACACCCTTCCCAATTCCCAAAAATAAGGAAAAATATTTTTATGAACAACTTAATGATCTTTTTCGAGAAGGGATATTGGAAGATGTAGACCATTCTAACTATGGGAGTAGTTGTTTTCTTGTCAAGAACAAGAATAATACGTTTCGAATTGTAGGTAATTACATCATGGCCAATAATTTGATAGTGAATGATGTGTATCCTTCCCCAAACTTAGAGGCATGTTTAACTGGATTAGCTGATAAGAAATTCTACAGCAAATTTGATCTTAAGCGGGCATATAATCAGATATATCTCGATAAAGCATCTCGTGACATCACTACTCTTGTTACACCTAAGGGCTGTGATCAATATACAAGAGTACCCGTTGGTATAAAGACGGGAAGTAATATTATAGCGAGGGCTATGGAGAAAGTACTGGGAGATCTCACTGATAAAGGCGTCAAAGTGTATTTTGATGACGTCTTAGTAGCCAGTAATTCAGTAGAAGAACATAAGCAAATGGTGGAAAA
The DNA here is from genome assembly GCF_964235325.1 of Thermobia domestica. Taxonomy (NCBI): domain Eukaryota; kingdom Metazoa; phylum Arthropoda; class Insecta; order Zygentoma; family Lepismatidae; genus Thermobia; species Thermobia domestica. The sequence goes on from NC_137456.1 coordinate 193,289,547, forward strand.
AGTTCTACAAAGATTCAAGGAGTATAATATTACAGTGTCACCTGATAAGTGTTTTATGTTTTATAAGAGGATAAACTATCTAGGATATATAACTGAGGGAGACCAGATGGAGATCGACCCGAGTAGAGTGTCCGGTATTAGAAATATTCCACCTCCTCGTAACAGGCGTGGTTTGTTAAAGATTTTAGGTGTTTTCAGTTATTATTCCAAATTTGTCTCAGAGTTACAGAGCTTATGGCTCCTCATAGTGCTCTTAAATCTCCGAAGGTAAAATTTGTCTGGACACCCGAACATCAAGAGATCTTGGATAAATTGAAATGTATTTTGATTGAGAATATTGTATTGAAAACTCCAGATCTCAATAAACGCTTTCTTGTCCATGTCGACGGGAGTGGAAAAAGTATAGCGGGCTGCGTGTCTCAGAGAAATGCGAACGGGGATCTTCAACCCGTGTGTTACTATAGTACGAAATTGTCAGAGGCTGATAAAGATCGCAGCATCTATGAGATTGAATTTATTAGTTTAGTCAAAACCATTTCTCGCTATAGACGCTATCTGGTAAATGAATTCGATGTTTTGACCGACAACAAAGCTTTGTCTTGGATCCTCAACAACAGTAAAAGACTTCTGAAATATGGTCCCTTTGTGGAGACACTTTGTCAATTCAACTTTAAGATCCGGCACATAAAATCAGGGGAGAACATAATCGCTGACTTCCTAACGCGGATGTACGATCCCTTTGAGTTTAGTGTTTTGGACGGCCCAGTTGGATTGGCGGCATTTAAGAAAAATATGAAATTAGCGCATCTGTGGGATCTACCATTGGTGAGGGAACCCATTGATAAACTGCAGCGAGAAGATCCAGAAGTGGATGATATCATTAAGAAATTGGAAAATGGCCAGGAAGTTAATGGGTATATCCTGAACAAGAATGTATTGTTAAAAAGGACTAATTCAGCAATCAATACATATAAGATTGTAATCCCTAAGGATTTAAGACGAGTACTCATGGAGTATCACCACGAAGATGCACTAGTTGGCGGCGATGCTGGTGTTTTTCGAACACTGGGCAAGATGATGAAGAAATTCACGTGGGACGGTATGAAAAAAGATGTTAAAAATTTCGTCAGAACCTGCGATATATGTCAGAAAGTGAAGGAATCCAATCAAAAGAAGATGGGACACTTAGCTTCAAACTTCAGCCGAAGGATTAACGCACACTGGATGTATGATATCGTTGGAGCATTACCTAATTCCAGCAGTTATAAATATATTCCCATCGGGGTGGACAGTGCAAGCAGATTTGTTGTGCTTGAACGCCTACGTAGTTTGAGTTCTAATGTGGTGGCCAACAAACTGATGGAAATTTTTAGTAGATTACGCGTTCCGGAGGCCCTGTCTACTGATAATGCCTCTATATTTGTATCGGACTATTTTAAGAAGTTCTTGTTTGGCCTAGGTATTAAACACATTAGGCTTAGTCCGTACCATCCTGGTGGTAATGCAGCGGAAAGATTTATCAAGACGATGAAAGCTTCTCTCAGGGCTTATACTTCTACCAAACAACATCTGTGGTCATCCCTTATCCCAGAGCTGCAATTTACCTTAAACATCAGCGAACATTCGGGATTGAAGATGTCACCAATCGAAGTCTTTTATGGACGTCCTTATAATACACCGCTCGAGAATCGATGGTGCATCAACGATACCGATTTCGGAGGTAAATCTTCAGCAGAACTGTGGAAGAAGGCGATAAGCAATATGGAGAAAAGCTGGGCATCTAGACGAAAGTTAATGCTGCAGAGGAGAAATCCCGTTAATCTGGACATTGGGCAAATGGTACTTTTGAAGGCGCATGGTAAATCGTCGATCAAGGATAAGATAGCTAAGTCTCTGAGTGACAAATGGTATGGACCGTTTGTCAACAGAAAATTTCTCACTCCGAATACAGTTTTAGTGTCGGATGAAAACGATAATGAAGATTCTTATAGACGTTCGCACGTTTCTGAGATTAAGGTCTATCGAAGCAGACGTAATGAATAATGGTAATTAGGACCATTTGGCAGACATAAATAGGATTTTGTATATATATGTATATATAATTATCAGGCTATGATTCTTGTTATGATATTAGTGTGTCTTAAAGTTTATTACATTGTTATTTCATCATGGCCATGATGAACAAAAAAATATACATATGGATTATTGGATTTATTATATATTTTGGTAATTTATCATGATAAACAAAGTACACATATGAATTATTAAACCTATTGTATATTATAGTAAATTTTTAGAGTAATTGTATATATATAATATTGTTTATAATTTATGGTTTTATAGTACATGTATTTATGTTTATACTTATGATGTTTGTATATTTCGTAGCCTCGCTGTTCTGTCATGACGAAAAATTCCAGGAAGAAGAATTTTTCTTTATCCATTGGTGGCCAGCCTGTAACGATCTCGTTACGATGAGCTGTGGAGAGAGGGCAAAATATCAAGATAAGGATTAAAAAACATCTTGTCAATGTCAATCATGCATTCCTCATGAAAGAGAATGTTTAAATTTATGTATCTTTTCGTTTTGATTCTTTAAAAAAAAGAGAAAGGTAAGAGAGGAAAAAGAACGAACGAGTTTGTAAATTGCGAGCTGTTTATCAGCATGAGTTGTAGTTAAGGAGAGAGAGGGGTGGTATTCTTTCATACTGCCTCAAGGCCGTGGTCGTTACGTGTGTATCTCGTGGCGCGATTGTGGCGCCAGGAACTATGCTGGGTTCGTCCGTCCGTAGGGACGGCGAACTAACTATGTAGTGTCGAAGACGTGCAGATGTCTTGGTTTTGGTGTCTAGGCCATGCAGGTGCCTTGGTTTTCGTTGTTCAGAGGGGAGGAGAACGTCTATTCTGTTAGTGTTCGTTATGGTAGAAGCGGATCTCTGTTAATAGGACACTTAATACATCGTTTGATTATAACTAAAATCCTTGTTGGATTTCATCATTGTGTGTAAAGTAACAGGAATGAGAATAGTGAATTGTTGCTGTGAATTAGTTTTATTAAAATTTCAAAAGAGAAGTGCAGTGAAAGAAGTGAAAGAAGAGGGTTACTTTGTGAATGTAGTCTAGTGCTGCTTGTGCCCAATTGTGTTTTTCATTTGAGTGGAGCTTCTTACTTTTCCGCTCTTTCAGTTAATTTTTATTCTTTTTGTTCCTCGTTTTTCTGCCGTATTCAGGACGAGTACAAAAAAGAAATATATTAGACTAAGTTTGGTCAAACCGCCGAGTTACCTTGTTAGAGGAAATCCCTCATTGATGTTGTTTTTCAGTTCTCTATTTTTTTAGTGGAATGAGAACGTGGGTAACTTGTGTATGAACAGGCTGAAAGATCCCACTTTAGTTTCCTAAGCATTCCAAAGAGTTGTTCATTGAATCCAACTCGCTTAATGCTAGTTCTCAATGAGAAACTGTGGATTCAATTTTGGATGGTGAAATGGGGATGTGGGAGGCGTAAGTGCGCATGGCAATTAAACCTTTATTTTGTCTTAATAAGGTTTATTCCCACCATCTCAGGAAAGTACCTAGGCTTTTGCTAGAACTTGACGTTTTTGCTAGTGGTGGAATGCGAATGTGGGAAGTCATGAGTCAGAAACTTAGCCAATTGATCAGAAAGAGGAGTATCTATATTGGAAATATCCTCATTGGGCCCAATTAAAGTATTCTTTGGAATATTAAACATTTGCCACTCAATTGTAATTTCTTACAAGCGAGTGCTGCAAAGTGCAGCAACTTGTATGCCGACTGAAAACCTGTGTTTTCAATCAGATTGACTAAGGATAGTCAAAACCTTAATATTTCCTATCCAGGTTATACAGCAACGACCCAATTATTCTCACTTCCTCCTTTTCACTTGCAAGATGACATGCAGACCCAGGTCCAATGTATAAGGAGGTAATTATAAACCCAAAGGAAGTGTGAGGTGAGTGTTAAACTATTTATTATTTCTTGGGCTTGTCCGTTGTGTGTGTTTTATGTTGTGTGGGTTGTTAATTCGCATCCATTGTTGCCTGTTGTGGTTCGATTCGTCACCCGTACGTTTATAATTACCGAGAAATTGATAATTCAGCATTTAACATTTTTTGGCTGTAAGCCGATATCATTATATTCATATTTGTAGCAGTATTGTTATTATTGCTTAAATATAGTTCGTTACCTGAAATATTGCTATTATAGTATAATTAGATTTGGAATTAATTCATTGATTAAATTGAGATTTAATTGGAAAGATTATTGGATAAGATACGACGTTATCGGGTTCGACGTTGAGTTTTTTCTAATGACAACCCTTGCTAAATCTTTAATTATATAAGAAATATTATTATTGAAGTTGCATTTAGTATTCATCCCCCCCAGAGTTTAGACATTTTCGAAGTTCTTTATGAATAGCACGATATTGATAATACTGAGGCATTATGAATCTTAACCTCTCTCCTTAATAGAAAATTGAATTTAATAAATACATTAATATTTGGACATTATTTATAATATTTGAGAATTGAATATTTGACTTGCTATTGACTTAAACTGATATTGAACGCAATTAATTGGAGCTGAAAAATAGAATCTACGATATAGTATTTCGACGGAGAATTTATTGTTGTTTTTGGATATCTGAGCGATCAGATATCACCCTGTAAATAAATTGTTAATAAATATTTGTTAAGTTGAATTGTGTTTGTTGTTATTTATTAGATTTAAGGTACTTTGATATTTGTGGTATTTCTGGTTTGATGCTGAATCCTGAATTATCTATTATTGCCTGCCTCTGCTTTGGATACCATCGAAGGACATCAGCTCGTGTAGATCCCTCTGTAGTTGGTTGGGGGTATTGCTGACTGTTCAACATATCTTGCGACCTTTTACTAATCCATGTGTGTTGGACACTTGGCAGTTTTCCAGACTTTGACGGCGGATGGGAATGCTACAGAACGAACCATTTCAATCCTAAGTTACACCGAAGTATTACCGAATTCGTAGTGTCGACATATCATGAGATAAGATTATTAAATCCTAACCATCCTGAATCTCGTATTATAGCTTCAATTAGGATCCTGTTGCCATTTAGATTACAACACTTGTTAATGTCAGCTCAGTGTATTAATTTCGGTCATTTAATAATGCTCGTTCAAAGTTATGAGAGTCAATCTGCAATCCAGAATAACCATAAAATGCAGGATAGAGGTCAGGGTAATTATGCACGTAATCAAACACAATATGCTCCAGTTCGTAACGTAGATGCGCGACCTGAAAATGATACTAATGTTCGTAGCCGGAATAATAGAATGAATAGTTATAATGGTACCGGAAATCAAACGCAACCTAACTATAGAAATGGAGCTAGGAATTTCAGAAACAACAACAGGAATTTCAATAGGAATAATAATTACCGCCGATCTTCTCAAAACCAATTTGCAGATGGCAGGAATTTCGTAAATAGGAATCAAAATGTGGTATCATCCTATGAAAGACAAGTACGTACACAAGATTGTGCTACACAATGTTCCTTAAATGAACCCTTCGAACGTATAACTTGAACTGACAAAAAGGCGTCCGATGGATTTGTACTAGATTGACCTTTGCTTATGTCTATGGTTAATGTTTTCTACGTTTAATTTATTATTAAAATGTACGTTGAAATCATATGTAATTATGAAATTCTTGATTATGGGTAAAACTTATTATTTACGGAATATTGACAAAGTTAACTTATGGCAGTTAACTGAAAATATTATTGAATTTATTCCTTATAGTCTTGTTGCAATTTCCTTTTTATAGCATTAACTGAAAAGATGTTAATTTGTGTTTCATGTCTTTTGCAAAGTTATCTCAGAATTACTTATTTGAATATTATGAATATTTAAAAGATCAGAATTTTAATGTAAACTTATGAAAGTAATGACAGATATATGCAGTAGATGCAATTTATTATATGGAAAGAATAAGAATAATGAATATGGAATCTCTTGATTTTTCAAAGTTTATTAATTATAGAATTAATATATATATATATATATATATATATATATATATATATATATATATATATAGAACAAAGTGTGTATGACATTAATGCGTTCATATGTTCCAACTTTGTTAACTTCTGATCTTATCAATATTTAATGTTATGAAGATCTTGGTTTGTAAATAGTGTCATTTGTACATGAAGGAATAGTTAATTTTGTACCTTAGAAGAAGAAAACTACCAGTTAGATTCAATTTGTGAATAGCCTTATTTATGATATTGTTAATGCGTCGTTATAAGTATTGATATATATTGATAAATATAAAAAATGTGTAATATTATAATATATTATATATAAATGGCAAAATAGAATATGTGCGTTAAAGGTTATAATATATATATGAGGGCTATTCGAAAGATAAAGTTTCATGGTAGTTAACCCAGGGTTCTTTCCTTCATAGTACGACTATTATGGAAGTCCCGTTCGAAGCGAAATCTACAACGATAACGTTGTATGTCTCATTTTTGTTTTATTATCAATCTGTACCTATTTTATGAATGGAATCAGAGGCGAATTATGTAAACAATATGATGTATAATAAAAAGAAAGATATTGAGATTTCGAATTATTTCTTAGATAATCAGTAACAAATAAGTGTGTTGATGTTTCTACAGCAACATCGTAAATAAATATAAATAGACGTAGACATCTTGATAAGTATAGAAGTGTACATATGAAGGTCCATATATTTTGTTATATGTGCGTAGAAAAAGTCAAATAATAAACGACAGTTGAGAAAGTGATATAAGACGTGTAATTTATTATGAAGATTAACTTTTAAGATAAATACGAACCAGTGAAGACCCCTTACATCTTTGGGTGAAAGACTTTGGATTACGTATGCGTTATATTCATATTTTAACAAAATATACACAAATATAAAATATAATATTTCCTATTTACAAATTTTGGATGAACAGAACGTGTTGGACCTGGCGAACGAAAATATTTTTACTTCTAGTAAGAGTGGAAGATCTTAGAAACAATTCCAAAATAAAACAATAACCTTTCAGACACATTTATGACTCATACCTTATGCATTCATGAATTGTTTGCTAAAAAGGCTAAGTTTTCAGAGTACGAATCGAGATTGTAGACTATGACGTCCGGTTGTCAGTATTTCCGCTTTGAAGGAAGTTGTTTCAACTCTAACTTGTAAGAAAGAGAGAAATTGGCTATTTTTTATTCATATCAGCATTGTAAATGATATCAGCATTGTAAATGATGTCAGAGATATCAACATTGTAAAGAATAAAATATTTCTTAATTTCTTAAGGAGGAATCTAACCGCGGACCCCTAAATTACGAAACGAATGCTCAAGCCATTACCCTAAAACTCCCGTATTACGGAAGAGTCAAGAAACACTTTTGTATGTAGGATATTATACACGTTTACGATTCCAATATTTTATTAACGATCAAACATTGATTTCGGATATGATAAAATACCGAGAATTTAAAGTTAGATTTTCAAAAAGACTTACAAACACGCAGAATATGAACAAGAAAATAGTCTTTAGAGTAATTCGAATCCCTAACTGGAACGTGGTGCCTCAGACCACTCTTTTTTTTATTCACCAAAAGTATCTCCGTAACTTACGTCTATTATATTCGGTTATTCTCCTTTTAGAGTTATTTCTAGTAACCTGGGACACGAACACAGATACATCGAGACCATTTAATATTTCTAACGGTCCCCACGGAGAATCTAAACTGAGACCCCGTCTACTAAACTATCTGATGGGCGGGTACCTGGTTCGTTCCCAAGGCAAGTAAGCTTGAGAAAGACAACATCGTGCTCGTGGGTTTTTTGGGGGACTCTCCCCTTCCTCATTCCACCAATTCGCCCATCATAATTCACTTGGTTTAATCATAGTCTTCCTTAAAGTAACAGGTAAAATGGTGGGATATTAAACCTAAAGCTGTTAACCCAAACCGATCCGAACCAAAAAACAGTTGTACTTTCTATTGCTCATTAACGTGTTTTCACAAAAAAATATATATAGAAAAAGCCTGGGGAATCGTAATTCCAGTCAAAAGTGAAACGGCAGACTCATAATGCCTTACCTAAAAACGAAACCATTACATATTGTTTAGAACTTTTCCAAAATATATACGGATAATCTGAAAAGTGACAATATAGTATGTTTTCAAAAGGAAAATAAAATACGTTTCGTTTTCTGAAATAAACAGATATGTTCAGTATCAAGCTTAAAGCGAGCCGACACAAGTTAACCGACGAGAGATGGCGTGGGTCTATGAAAACTTGACCCACGACCCACTGACCCACCGCCAGCCTGACCAACGACACACTGGCCCACCACCTATCGTGACCCACGACCCACCATGACCCACCACCCACCGTGACCCAATCTGACACATGACCTACCATGATCCACTCTAACCCACCACCCACGATGACGAACTCCGACCCACCGCCCACCATAAACCACTGACCCACCAAAAGTCATCAACTCTGACAATGATCCACGGGCTCTTCTCTACCGACTAAAGAGTTTACACTTGTAATAAAACCAGATTCTGAAATTCTAACTAATCTGAGTTTGAATTTCTACGATCAATGGCTCAAGCACTGCTGTTGCAAGACCGATGGATCTGATTATTACGATATAAAATGGTAAAGTGTTTATCATGGGTAAAATTACGATGAATTTCAATTAATATCATGCTGTAATTATTTCCTTGTTGAATTATCAAAGGTGGAACTGAACGAGCCCTGCGGGGTTTCAAACCCATTCCTACCACTACTACTACTACTATTACTATTACTATTGCTACTACTACTACTACTACTACTACTACTACTAGGGGCCGCGGTGGCTCAGTGGTAAAGCGTTCACCTCTGGTGCATGGTGTCTCGGGTTCAAACCCTGCTTAATCCAAATGAACTTTGTGGTGGGAGGACACCGCGTGCGTGGGTTTCCTAGGGGTTCTCCTGTTTCCATACACTTTCTCCATTTCACCATTTCACTCATTTCTCATTATCACCGTCTCCTTTAGCCCAGCCGGCATAATCGTAAGCCGTAAAACTCAAAAATTTCATTTCATTTCATTTTTACACTACTACTACTACTACTTCTTCTTATACAGTGGAATCGTATAACAAAACTGCACACGTAACATAAGTAAATCACTTTTTGAATATTATTCTTTATAAAAGTAAAAAAAATTCTTGGCGCGGATTGAACCCACACCAAAATCAATCATAATTACTATCTCATTGCTCTAGTACGCTCGGCCACGGAGAAAGCCAGTGTAATAGCCATCTGATGTCTGCTATATCTATGCTACGAGAAAAAAATGAATATCTCACAATCCGTTCAATTTACGGAGCTGAAACTCAGTATATTAACTCTATTGTAAATGATCAGAAAATCCCCAGGTATTTTCTATAATTCTCCTTTATGGGGAGGGGCGGTATATACTTTCTATATATGGTAAATAGATAGTGGGTTACTTTATAACAATAATCAAAAACGATTGATATTAGTTGTCAAATAAATTGAGAAATAAACGATACAGTGCTTCGCATCATATATCAATATATGCTTACCATATGCTTTGTACTATAATAATTGCTGAAGATTTTTATTAAATGGATCGCTTAAAGCACAGGAAGATTAACCCATAAGGTTGTGAGAAAAGTAGACATAAAATATGTAAGGTAAGCTTCTGTACGTTGGATTACGTACCTTGATTTGCGACTTCAAAAATTTCATCCGTTTTTCCACTTAAAAGTATCGATAATTCACGAAGGAAATAACTACACCATGATAATTTAACTGAAGTTCATCGTAATGTTACCTATGGCAAACACTTTACCATTTTATATCATAAAGGTTAAATCCATCGTTATTATAAAAGAGCGGTGCCTGAGCTATTGACTGTAGAAATTCAAACTCCGAATTTTTAGAATATCACAACCTGGTTTTATTACAACGGTAAACTCTTTAGTTGTTAGAGAAGAGGCTACGGATCATGTGTCAGAGTTGATGATGATGTTTGGTGGGTCAATGATTCATGGTGGGTGGTGGGTCGGAGTGCGTCATGATGAGTGGTGGGTCGGATTTGGTCACGGTGGGAGGTGGGTCATGGTGGGTCATGGGTCATCGTGGTTCACGATGGATGGTGAGTCATCGTGGGTTACAGTGGGTCGTAGGTCAGTGGTTCATGGGTCAAGCTTTCATTAACATACGCCATCTCTGGTCGGTTAACCGGTTAGGGTTCGGTTTAAGCATCAAACAGAATGTGCCCGTTTATTTCAGAAAACGAACCTTAATTTCGTTCAGTTTTGCTTAAAAAAACATTTTATTGCCACTTTTTTTTGGAATATCCGTATATATTTTCGAAAAGTTCCGAACGATATGTAATGGTTTCGTTTTAGGTTAATGTATTGAGTCTGTTATTTCACTTTTGAATTGAATTACGATTCCCCATGCTTTTCTCTATATATTTCTTGTGAAAACACGTTAATGAGCAATAGAAAATACAACTGTTTTTCGGTTTGGATTGCTTTGGGTTAACAGCTTGAATATGTAAACTTTAGGTTTAATATCACACCATTATACCTGTTACTTTAAGGAGGACTATGATTAAACCAAGTGAATTATGATGGACGAATTGGTGGAATGAGAAAGGGGTAGAGTCCCGAGAAAACCCACGAGCACTATGTTTCTTTCCTCAAGCTTACTTGCCCTGTGAACGAACCAGATACCCGACACATCAGATAGTTTAGCGGGCGGGGTCTCAGTTTCGATTCCCGGTGGGAGAGTCTTTGAAATATTAAATATCTTCGATGAATTTGTGTTCGTGTCACTGTCGTTTAAGGTTACTAGTAATAACTCTGAAACGAGAATAACCGAATATTATAGAACAAGTTACGAACATAGTTTCGGAGAATCAGAAAAAAGAGTGCTCTGAGGCACCACATTCCAATTAAGTATTCAAATTACTCTTAAGACCACTTTCTTCTTAATATTCTTGCATGTAAGTCTCTTTTTTATTTAAATTTTAATTCTCCGGACTATAGTATTTTTACCATGACGGAAATCAATGTTTCATCGTTACTAAAATATTGGGATCGTAAGCATGTGTAATTTGCTACATACACTAGTCTTTCCTGACTCTTAGTCTAAGAGTAGTGGCTTGAGCATTCGTTTCGTAATTTAGGGGTCCGCGGTACCATTCCCTCTGAGAAAATTGAGATATATTTTATCATTTACAACGTTGATATTTCTGGCGTATAACAACATGAAAAGCAGTCAATTCCTCTCGTTCTTACAATTTAGAGTTGAAACTACTTCCTTCGAAGCGGAAATACTGACAACGGGACGTCACAGTCTACAATCTCGATTCGTACTCTCTGAAAACTTAGCGTGTTTAGTAAACAATTCATGAATGCATAAGTATGATTCATAAATGTGTCTGAGACGTTATTGTTTTATTCTAGAATTATTTCTAAGTTCTTCTACTCTTACTAGAAATAATAATATTTTCGTTCCCCATGTCCAACACGTTCCATATCTCTGGTCAACCAAAATTTGTAAATAGGAAATATTCTTTTTTATATTTGTGTATATTTTGTTAAAATATGAATATAACGCATATATAATCCAAAGTCTTTCACCCAAAGATATGGCGTTACTATATATCGTGATGAAGACAAGTCGTACCTAGTTTCTCTTGAGGCATCCGAAGGTTCGATTTTCGTATTGCCAAGAAGTTGACACCTTTCCTTCCGAAGTATCTCTTATAAGCCAATCCATCCTTATAGAAAGTCTAAAAAATAACTTTTCATTTTTCTTGGCATGCATAACTTTAGTATGCATATTTGCATTTTAATAGGACGTAATATTGAGGTCTCAAATATTCAGTAATAATAATAATGATAATAATAATAATAATAATAATAATAATAATAATAATAATATAGAACACAAATTCCGTGTGAGGACAGATTGTACTAAAATCTAAAAAAATCGACCATAAGGTTAGACAAAAGTTAGAAAACTGTCGCGATTCGAGAGAAGTGTCAAGATCATTAGGACAACCACTGTAAACGCCCCTACAACTAGGTAAACGTTACGTGGAAATTTCCCACGCACATATAATGTAGAAAGAAGGGCTACTGAATTCACAAGTGCCCTAAGAAAATTTGCTTTTAAGTAATGGTTATAAAGCTCCCACGGTGAGAACCTGAACCGTGAAAAACGTACCGGGGTTACAATAACATGGAGATTCCTTAGCCTCCGGTAAGATTTTACCGGGAAATTTCTACCCCCTCCTTGCTGTTTTAAAATATATAAGTTAAAAGTGAACTTCAATGGTACCAATCGACTAGACATTGCCAAAGAACTCGATTAAGATTTTTCTGACACTATTGTTATAACTTCCCTTTGATCTAGCCGACGGTGGTTAAGATTTTCCGAGGAAATTACACCCCCTTACTGTTTTAAAATATATAAATAGAAACTGAACTTCATTGGTATCAGCCGACTGGACATTCCCAAAGGGCACGACTAAGATATTTCCGACACTATTGTTATAATTTTCTTTGATCTAGCCGAGGGGTAAGATTTCCACGCGTGGAATTTTTACCCCCTTCCTATTTTAAAATATATAAGTGGAAAGTGAACTTGAACGGTATCAATCGACTGGATATTGAAAAAAGACTCGATTAAGATACTTCCCAAACTATTGTTATAATTTTCCCTTGATCTAGCCGAGGGGGTAAGATTTCGAGGCCTGGAATTTGTAAACCCCTGTTGTTTTAGAAAATATAAGTGGAAAGTGATCTTCAATGGTATCAATCGACTGGACGTAGCAAAGGGACTCAATTAAGATACTTCCTATACTATTGTTAAAACTTCCCCTTGATCTAGCCGAGGGGGTAAAATTTACACGCGTGGAACTTTTACCCTGTTCCTTTTTTTAAATATATAAGTGGAAAGTGAACTTCAAATGTACCAATCGACTGGACATTGCCAAAGGACTCGACTATGATAGTTCCGACACTATTGTTATAACTTCCCCTTGATCTAGCCGAGGGGGAAAGATTTCCACGCGTGGAAATTTAACCCCCTTCCTATCTTAAAATATATAAGTGGAAATTGAAATTGGACGGTATCCATCGACTAGATATTGACAAAGGACTTGATTAATATAGTTCAGTCACTATTGTTATAACTTCAGTTGATCTAGCCGAGGGGGTAAGATTTCCACGCGTGGAATTTTGATCACCCTCCTATTTTAAAATATATAAATGGAAAGTGAACTTGAACGATATCAATCTACTGGATGCTGACAAAGGACTCGATTAAGATAGTTCCAACACTATTGTTATAACTTCTCTTTGATCTAGCAGGACGAAAGTAAGATTTCCACGTGTAGAATTTGTACCCCCTTCTGTTTTAAAATATATAAATGGACAGTGAACGTCAAAGCTACCAATCGACTGGTAATTGCCAAAGGACTCGACTAAGATAGTTCAAACCCTATTGTTATAACTTACGCTTGATCTAGCCGAGGGGGTAAAATTTCCACGCGTGGAATTTTTACCTCTCTCTTATTTTAAAATATATGTGTAAAGTGAACTTGCACGGTAACCCTCGATTGGAAATTGACAAAGAACTCGATTAAGATAGTTCCGATACTATTGTTATAACTCCCCTTTGATCTAGAAGAGGGGGTAAGATTTCACTGGGGAAATTGTATCCCATACTGTTTTAAAATATACAAAGAGAAAGTGAACTTCAATGGTATCAATCGACTGGACATTGCCTAAGTACTCGATTAAGATACTTCGATACTATTGTTATAACTTCACCTTTTACTAGCAGGACGGGAGTAAGATTTCCACGCGTGGAATTTTCACCAAATCCTGTTTTAAAATATATAAATGGTAAAGGAACTTCAATGGTATCATTGGACTGGACATGGGTGGAATTAGCACCCCCTTCCTATTTCAAAATATATAAGTGGAAAGTGAACTTGAACGATATCAATCTAGTGGATAAGAACAAAAAACTCGATTAAGATACTTCCTACACTATTGTTATAATTTCCCCTTGATCTAGCCGACGGGGTAAGATTTCCAGGCCTGGAATTTGTAAACCCCTGCTGTTTTAGAAAAAAAGTGGAAAGTGATCTTCAATGGTATCAATCGACTGGACATAGCCAAAGGACTCAATTAATATACTTCCAATACTATTGTTTAACTTTCCCTTGATCTAGCCGAGGGGGTAATATTTACACGAGTGGAATTTTTACCCTCTTCCTTTTTTTAAATATAGAAGTGGAAAGTAAACTTCAATGGTATCAATGTACTGGACATTGAAAAGGGACACGATTAAGATAGTTCCGACACTATCGCGATAACTTCCCTTTGATATAGCAGGACGGGGGTAAGATGTCCACACGTGGAATTTGTACCCCTCCCTCTGTTTTAAAATATATAAGTGTAAAGTGAACTTCAAATGTACCAATCGATTGGACATTGCCAAAGGACTCGACCAAGATAGTTCCGACACTATTGTTATAACTTCCCCTTGATCTAGGCGAGGGATTAAGATTTGCACGCGTGGAATTTTTACCCCTCTCCTATTTTAAAATGTGTAAGTTTAAAGTAAACTTGAACGGTATTAATCGACTGGAAATTGACAAAGAACTCGATTAAGATAGTTCCGACACTATTGTAAAACTTCCCTTCGATCTATCCGAAAGGAATAAGATTTCCACGCGTGTAATTTGAACCCCCTGCTGTTTTAAAATATATAGGTGGGAATTGAACTCCAGTGGTATCAATCGGCTGGACATTACGAAAGGACTCGATTAAGGTAGTTCCGGCACTATTGTCATAGCTTTCCATTGATCTAGCCGACAGGGATAAGAATTGACCGGTGTATTTGTACCATCTTATTTTTTAAAGTATATAAATGGAAAGTGAACTTCAATTTTATCAATGGACTGGACAATTGCCAAAGCACTCCATTAAGATAGTTCCGACACTATTGTTATAACTTCCCCTTGATCTAGCCGAGGGGGTATAATTTCCATGCGTGGAATTTTTACCCCCTTCCTTTTTTAATATATATAAGTGGAAAGTGAACTTGAACGATATCAATCGACTGGATATTTACAAAGGACTTGATTAAGATAGTTCAGACACTACTATTATAACTTCCCCTCGATCTAACAAGGGGGATAAGATTTCCACGCGTGGAATTTTACGCCCCTCTTATTTTAAAATATACAAGTCGAAAGTGAACTGGAACGGTATCAATCGACTGGATATTGACAAAGCACTCGATTAAGATAGTTCCGACACTATTATAATAACTTGCCTTTGATCTAGCCGAAAGGAGTAAGATTTCCACTCGTGGAATTTGCAACCCCTTCTGTTTTAAAATATATAAATGGAAAATGAACTTCAATGGTATCAATGGACTGAACGTTGATGAGGGACTCGATTAAGATAGTTCGGGCACCATTGTGATAACTTCCGTCTGATGTAAAAGGACGGGGGTAAGATTTTCACGGGTGAAATTTGTACCCCTCCATCTGTTTTAAAAGATATAAGTGGTAAGTGAACTTCAAACGCACCAATCGACTGGACATTGCCAAAGGACTCGACCAAGATAGTTCCGACACTATTGTTATAACTTCCCCTTGATCTAACAAGGGGGATAAGATTTCCACGCGTGGAATTTTAAGCCCCTCTTATTTTAAAATATACAAGTGGAAAGTGAACTGGAACGGTATCAATCGACCGGATATTGAAAAAGCACTCGATTAAGATAGTTCCGACACTATTATGATAACTTGCCTTTGATCTAGCCGAAAGGAGTAAAATTTCCACGCGTGGAATTTGCACCCCCTTCTGTTTTATAATATATAAATGGAAAATGAACTTCAATGGTATCAATGGACTGGACGTTGATGAGGGACTCGATTAAGATAGTTCGGGCACCATTGTGATAACTTCCCTTTGATGTAGCAGGACGGGGGTAAGATTTTCACGCGTGGAATTTGTACCCCTCCCTCTGTTTTAAAAGATATAAGTGGTAAGTCAACTTCAAACGCACCAATCGACTGGACATTGCCAAAGGACTCGACCAAGATAGTTCCGACACTATTGTTATAACCTCCCCTTGATCTAGCCGAGGGGGTAAGATTTGCACGCGTGGAATTTTTACCCCTCTCCTATTTTAAAATATATAATTTTAAAGTGAACTTGAACGGTACCAGGGGCCGCGGTGGCTCAGTGGTAGAGCGTTCACCTCCGGTGCTTGGGGTCCCGGGTTCGATCCCAGCCCCCGCCAAGTGAACTTTGTGGTGGACAAACACCGTGTGCGTGGGTTTTCTCGGGGTTCTCCCGTTTCCTCCCACTTTCTTCATTCCACCATTTCATTCATTACTCATCATCACCGTCTCCTTTAGCCTAACCGGCATAACCGTGGGACGTAAAACTCAAAGATTTCATTTCATTTTCATTTTTGAACGGTACCAATCGACTAGAAATTGAAAAAGAACTCGATTGAGATAGTTCCGACACTATTGTTATAAATTCCGTTTGATCTAGCCGAGGGGAGTAAGATTTCCACGCGTGTAATTTGAACCCCCCTCCTGTTTTAAAATATATAAGTGGAAATTGAACTTCAGTGGTATCAATCGGCTGGACAATGCCAAAGAACTCGGTTAAGATAGTTCGGACACTATTGCCATAGCTTCCCTTTGATGTAGCCGACAGGGGTAATTTTTCCACCGTGGAATTTGTACCCACCTGCTGTTTTAACCATTAACATGGGTCTCAGAGGTCCGGCCTCTTGAAAGAAATACAATAATTTGGTAATTTTTTAGGTTGAGTGCTAAATGTTTTTGACATCTTGCAAAATATATTCAGGGCTTGCATCATATAAACTATTTACTTAAATTGCCAGAAATAATACTTACATTGACTGCCTTTCATTTATACACCGTTAATTCATGACATGGGTCTCAGAGGCCCGCTAATGCTTTTAACCTATTTTATCTAGCATTACTCTTGGAAACGTTTTGTTTTTCCTTTCTTAAGTTATACTTATGTACTTTCCTGCTTTAGGAGTGAATAGTTACTTAGAAGGAGAAGCTTCTGTGGTTGTGGTGCACCGGTGATACTGTCTGGAGGAGAGTACAGTAAGAAATTGTCATGTTTTATATGTATTATTTTCTGTCATTTTCAGTTATATATATGAAAAGATTAGAACTAAATTGCTTGGATGGATGTAAGTATGAAAGAACTCCAAGGTTTCATTTGAATATTAATATTGGCGGGAGTTGAAAATAACGGAGATACTTCAGCCCGTGAGTTATCTTGTTCTTCTGATGGTAATCCGTACTATCGAGCATGTATATCTTTGAATCGATTTGAAATAATAAGAAAAGTTTCAGTTTGCTTATAAAAGAACCAGGAACGAAAGGGTAAAACAGATCGGTTGGCTCTTTTCGATACGTTTGGACTCTTCTCTTGAATAACTGTACAACAAAATACGTTTCTAGTTAAAGCGTGACTATTGACGAACAGCTTATTCCTTGAAGAAGATGATGATGATGATCGTTCATAGATGCCTAGTAAACCACCCAAGTATTAATTTGAAATATTTTGGTTGTGTGATACGAAATGCTCCTATGCATTGGGCGGAATGATATACACGCAAAGAGAAGCAAATAACCCTGTACAAAAGATTTGGGTAAAAAACTTAGTTCTTGAGTTAATAAAACACATTGAGAATTCAGGAAGAAATGTTACTTTAGATAATTATTTTTCGTCGGTTTCTCTAGCAATGGAACTCCTTGCGAGAAAGTTGATAATGGTTGGAAATATAAAACAGAACAAAAAAGATGTTACACCCAAACAAACAAGGAACGTTCAGACTATTCGTCTGAATTTGGCTTTTGTGAAAATATGACAATGGTAAGTTATGTCCCCAAACGACATAAAACCATAGTTCAAGTCAGCACAACGCACACACAAAAATATTATTCTAGTGATTTAAAACAAAACCGTTGATAATCATGTATTACAATAACGCGAAAGGAGCAGTAGATTGTCTGGCCAAATAACAAGAAACTACACCACAAAACGAAAATCAGAAAGATGGCCATGTAATTTGTTTTTTAATATGCTACACGTAGCATCTGTAAATACTTTCCTTCTGTATGAGTCATATGTGGATTTCTGTTCCAAGAATTCACCCAAGAGAATAATTTTCCTTAAAAAGCTGGCAAAAGAACTAGTGTTATCCTATATCCAAGAAAGAAATAAAAATGCTCATCTTCCGAAAACAACAAGAACTGCGTTGTAACTCTAAGAACTCAATTCCCTTGAAGACGGAAAATGACAGAGATGTTATAAGTGTCCAGCAAGTACAGACAAGAAAAGTAAAGTGGTGCTTGTTAGCTACGAACGAACTGTATGTGGTGAGCACAGTGTAATTGCGCGTAGTGATTGCAAGCACTAATGACTTAGCTTCAAAACGAAATATTTACTGTAGATGTGTCATTAAGAAAATTAAACAAGTGTTATTATGTAAACGAACTGCAAAGTTTACTGTAGACGCTGTTACCGCGAAAATATGCTGTGTTATATTTATTAGAAAACTTTCAACGAAAATTATTATATACTAATACAGTTTGTAATATATATATATATCTGGTGGCCCAAAAGTAGATAGGGTTATGGCACTATATATCGAACACTTAAGGACATTCCTATGAATATTTAATCATTGTTTTCTATCACTGAGGAACAGGGCACTGTTTTAGCGATAAAACTGTAAAAGTGTTATTTATTGGCTGAAGCCAACCCTTTATGACAATTATAATTAACAATTTTGAAATTTGAAGAACATTTAAATACCAAAGTTGTATTACTTCATGTATCGAACGGGTTGTGTTATATATCGATCAACGAGGTTTTAATTATCGAGCAGGCTGTTTTATATATTGAAGAGCGGGGTTTAAATATAGGAACAGAATATTTTATTTTTAAACAAGTTCACTTTAAGGATAATATGGATGTAGTTTCATTGTAAACACATTGCAATAGCTCTAAAATATAAACTAAGATAGCAGACGCAAAGAGGAATACATATTAAAATGTTCTATGCTACAAAATGTTTGTTTCATATCGTCACTATTCAGCACAGAGAGGAGCATCTTACGTTAATCTTTTTGGTTACCTTTCTTCTTATTCGTTTTTTCCGGCATTCCTCGCAAGATATTGCATACACTTTTTTCAGCCTAAATTGCTGGGGTTTCTCCGTGGCTTCAGGAGGTTTGAAAAACTCTTTAAAAAATCATCATTACTACTTGAGAAAGGCGAGCATAATAATTCCGAAGCAATCTCATCTTGATGCAATATTTTGACTTGTGAATTTTTACTCCAGTTTTCGAAATGGTGGCACCTAGAAGATCCTTTTTCGGTGAAGGTGCGTACACATTTAAGCATTCATTATGTCATGTGAATTCACGATTATCACATTCTTACTCTTTCGTTTTCTTCTTCTGAGCTTCAATCATTTGTTGTTTAGTTTTTATCAGCCGATTTAGTTTCATGTGTCACACTGTACCGGGTTTTAACAATTTTCCAATAAGCATCCAAATCTGAATCACCATCACTCTGTTCCTCTTCGTCACGTCTCAGTTTGTCACGGAACATATTAAGAACACGAGGAGGCATGAATTCTTCCAGATCATCAAGCATGAACTTCAGTGTTTGATGAGGAGTAGGGAACTTTTGTTGAGAAGATGAAGGGGTACTCTAGTCACTCTCTTAATGTGGTTTTCCCACTGGGATCTTCCGAATATCATCAACACACTTGGTGTAGTCCACAGCAGCATGACTCAATGGATAAATACCACACTTACGAAATGCGCTTTTCACAATTTCTGGTTTGACGGCATCATTACGAACTTTCTTCAATTGGGGAGCAAAATTTACCTTCATTACCTATAGTTTTGATTTTCTAGTCCTAAAGAGCATCATTCAATGTCCGTTTCAAGGGTGAAAATACGCCTACATCTGCTGGTTACAGAAGATGAGTGGCATTGGGGAAAAGACAATACACCAGTATTAGATGATCGTGACAATATCCACTGACTTGAAGTGATAGATGATTCATGTGCCCATCAAGAAAGAGAATAACACGAAGTATGAAATTCCCTCTTCTTCTTGTGAGCTCAGGAATGGCTTCCGGCCAAGAGCAATCTCAGTCTTCTGACGCCCAGATAATTCATCGTTTAAAGTTGTGATAGGAACCTGGAAGTTCTCGATGCCTACGTTTGGGACATCATACCGTTCCTCACCTGCTGAACAACTTATCAAGGCAGATAACGAATAATTGAATGGTTTCTTTTTCTGACAGGTTTGATTCTGATTTTGGGGACACCTTCTTTGTTGAGTTTCTTAATTTTGCCCATTGTCAAATCCTGAGCAGTAGTTAAGGATACTCAACAAGAATGTAAACAATTATTTATGATGAACTTCAACTGGGTTACAAGTCTATACATTGAGAAGAAGAGCCCGGGTTAGAAATGTGAAATAATGCGATCAGCACGACGTAAGACCTCGATTAGATAGGCTCTCTTTGACGAAACATTACTAAAAATGGTAAATCTAAATATTTTTATAACGGTTTGAACCCATGAACTATCAAATACAAGGTGGATGGCTTACAATTCAATGTAAAACTCGGTATTCAGTACAAAAGAAATCAACAACTTAAGTTAAATTAATATTTAAATCACCAATAGCCCTTCCAATTACAATAATGTTCGATACAAAAGAACACTTTTCCTTAAAGGAACCTCTTTTATCGAACGACATTTCGATATTATGAAATGGATCTCGAATAACGAACATTATTTTCTTTTCCCTTCAAATAAGATGATAGCTGAAAAGTAACATTATAACAGATAAATATACATATATTGATATTAACACATGGTATTATTGAAAGGATACCTTACAATGACACCATCACACATAGGAAAAAAGATTACTACTGCGGTGTTGCACCTTACAAAAAATATAGCGATTTCTCCAATCTCCCACCAAACCCAAGGACTAGAAAACTTTCCCGCGTTCGCTAATATCAAAACGTATCGAGCTATTGATTTTTATAAGGCCAGGTTTGGAAGGGTGTGTTCACAAATTTCCGATAGTACGCAACATTTTTGGTTTTCTTATTTCTTAACGAAATGACCAAGGTGTTCGATATTTAGGGGGCGTTCGATATTTACTGCCATTAAGCTATACAGTTCCGTACTGATCTGCTCAATGTATTTCATATTATTTATTTTTATCAGAAAGATAGACCTAGCTTCTTTGTTAATTGTTGTTAATGTACTTTTACTTATACCTTAAGCCCGGAACAGCCGAAACAAAAAACATAAGCTAGAACTAATACTTGATCAATTCAGGAGTGCATATCTACTTTTGGGTCACCCTATATATATGGCAAGAAGCAAAAAACAGTCGTTTAACTATCAGGTATATTAACCTCTGTTTTAGTTCTAAAATATAATACAATTATAGAATAAATGCATATTTTTCATTTATTTGAAATATGGGCCTGAGGGATCCATGTTATGCATTTGTGTACGAAAAATTGGTCATGCATTAGAGGGTTAAAATATATAAATGGAAAGTGAATTTGAATGGTATCAATCGACTGGGCATTTACAAAAAACTCGATTAAGATAATCCCAACACTATTGTTATAACTTCCCCTTCATCTAACCGAAGGGGTAAGATTTGCATGCGTGGAATTTGTACTCCCCTGCTGTTTTAAAATATATCAGTGGAAAGTGAACTTCAATGACACTATTATTATAACTTCCCTTTGATCTAGCCGAGGGGGTCAAGATTTCACCGGGAAAATTGTACTCCCCTGCTGTTTTAAAATATATAAATGGAAAGCAAACTTCAATGATATCACTCGACTGCATTGCCAGTGGACTCCATGAAGATGTTTCTGACACTATTGTTAACTCTTCCCTTTGATTTAGGCGAGGGGGTAAGATTTCCACGCATGGAATTTGTACCCCAACTGCTGTTTTAAAATATATAAGTGGAAAGTGAACTTTAATAGTATCAATGGTATCAACTTCAGTGGAAAAGTTACACCTTGAATATTTTCATTTGTTGCTTTATTTCCATGCTAATTTTATTTGTAATGAATCTCTGTGGTTTACTTTTAAAAATTGTGTAACTATTATGGAAAATGTGTCCAATTGCAAGTCTCTGTCCGGACAGTCCAAATAAAAGCAATGCAGATGATGAAGGAGAGGAATCTTCAATTAATTTATAAACCAAAAACAAGACAAATTGCAAATTTACTTGGAATCAGTATGCCGATATCTAGGTAGAGGACAGTATCCACCAGAGATAAGTATAAAATGAGAAGGCAAACTTTAGAAGACAGTGTAAATCTTACGTATGTTTGAATAGTAAACTGTACAAAAAAGCATTAAGAACGACATAACTGAAGAAAGGGAAGGTGTAAAAGTGTTAGTTGTTTCAGACAGAAGTCAACAAATGAAGATAATTAAATTCGCACATGAAGGATAAGACTTAAGTTTAGAGGAAACGTCGTTCTCAAGCCACCGTGAAAGAAATTCAACGCATGTAAGAATTTCAAGAAAATACTTTTGGTCAGATTCCTGAAAGAATATGTTGAATCATGCGATATAGCCAAAAAGTTAATAAAACATCGTTAATACAAATTTGCATCCGATTCGACTAGACCAGAAAGTACTGCAACAAATATTCGTCGACGTTTATACCTTGCCAGAGGTAAGGGGTTACAAGTATATTGTAGTTCTGGTTGATTATTTTTCAAAGTGGACTGAAGCAAAACATCTACAAGAGAAGTCCGCCATAGACATAGCGCTATTTCTGTATGAAGTAATCTGTCGAAATGGTTGGTTTAGTGTTCAAATTAACGACCAAGGCAGACAATTTGTAAATTCTGTTTCAGATGAATCATACAGACAGTATGGAGTTGAGCAAAAGATCACATCCGCCTATCACCCGCAATCAAATGGTCTTGTTGAAAGGAAAATTTTGAATATAAAGAAGATGCTGCTCAAACTATTACAGAAAAACATACATTCCTGGCGTTCAGTTCTTGAAGGGGTTCTTTTCGCACACCGAAGCAGTAAACAAGCATTTACTAAGTTTTCTCCTTTCTTTTTTTGTATAACACGAACGCTGCCCTTCCGGTAGATATGCTGATGGACGATGAGGAAGAAGTGAATTGGTGTAGAGATGACGAGGAAGATTCTAATACAGAAAAATTTGAAGATTCTGTCAATAAAATTTTATAAGTTAGGGATGTGGAAGAAAAGGCACCAAAAATAAAAAGGATTCGAAAGACAAGGACAAGAAATATTACGACAAACGTCATAAATCCAAATCAACAATAAAAGAACGTGATATAGTACTTATAAGAAATTTACGGAGAGAAGACAGAAAAGAAGGGTGGATTATTGATCCCTGGTCAGGTCCTTATTACGTTTTACAAATATTGGCAAATAAAACATGCTTCTTGCAAGATTTAAAAGGAAAGAATTTAGAAACGAAACAACATGTAAGTAATTTCAACAACAATATGTAAGAAAGTAAGTTTTACAAACGAAGGAATAACTTAAACAAAGACGGAGCTTCAAAGAAAGATAACGAAATTAGAAACAAACAAAATGGGAAAACTGAAAATGATTGCCAAATATTAGCTAGAGCTCCTTATCTCCGTACTGATATCTATGTTTATACCAGAATAAATAACAGGAAAGGCAATGGAACTTGCAAATACATGAGATTTAAACACACCTTTTTAAGCGGAAATGAATCACATTACAAACTAGAAAGAAGTAAGTATTTATCAAATGAAAGCGGGAACCATTTTAATGTGGTATTTCAATGTAATAGTTAACGTTTTACGAAGCCAGTATTGTTTCGTAAATAACGAAAAAGAATGTAAACGAAGGTCTTATTTTAGTGTACTAAACTATGTATATATATATATATATATATATATATATATATATATATATATATATAACTCATTTTGTTCTTTAATCTGGTTCAGCTTGTCAGCACTCTATAATATTGTTATTCTACCTTGATTGTGGCGTTTGATATTTCTATATTTTTCTTGAACATATTCAATTTAGTAGTTTATAACTTTCTTTATAGAAAAATATTAATATAATGCCTTAATTGGTTTCATTAGCTAGATAATAATATAATACCATATTTAATCCTGTGTATCTATCCCAAATGCTGTCAAGAAGGTTTAATTCTTTATATAATTTTAATATAAGGAGAAATCCATTTTTGCGATA
The DNA here is from genome assembly GCF_964235325.1 of Thermobia domestica. Classification (NCBI taxonomy): domain Eukaryota; kingdom Metazoa; phylum Arthropoda; class Insecta; order Zygentoma; family Lepismatidae; genus Thermobia; species Thermobia domestica. The sequence continues at coordinate 193,314,029 of NC_137456.1, forward strand.
TTTTATTTGTTGTTATCCTTTTACTGTATTTCAGTCTTGTTACATTTACACTTTCATCAGCATTTTTCATATTCACATTATGCTAAAACAAACTACGGAAACCATTTCAAATTACTCGGTACCTTATTATGTATCTAATGATTCCTAATTAACATACTTAGTTAACGTGTCCCTAATCATAGATTAGAGGTATAATTCCATTTTGGACGGTAAAGGATCTCGTGAAAACAAGATTATCTCTTAAATTTAAGACCAATACAATATTTTAAATTATTCAATGATTATGCTTATTACAAATTATATATATATATATATATATATATATATATATATATATATATATATATATATATATATATATATATATATATATATATATATATATACCATGATATAGCATACACTATTTCTAAACAACAGCTAATAAAGCATACTCTTAAAACGTGGTACATATAAAAAAGTAACGCCTTACAAAGTAAAAACCGAAAAAAACTAACTTCGCATAAACGTCTCTCGTAATAATATTAAACAACGTTTCAGACAAAATAATTGCAGAAGCTCATAATAGAGATGATGAAACTGAAACTACCTTTACAACATCATATATTGACATCTACGATCAGAGGCGAACCCACATTACAACGGTAATGTATAATTTATATGTACGTACTAAGTATTGTTAATATTTACGGACAAAAGTGCTATTTTAAAGGCTGAAGCACTAAAGAAGAAGAATAAAATAAATGAAAAAATAAAAATAAATATTTAAAAATATTTAAAATATTCTTTTAACAATATAGATTTGAATCAGAGAATGTAACGAACAAATAACGTTACAGCATATGATACGAAGTCTTGGCAGAAATAGTAACTATTAAAAGCAATATCGTAAAATAAAAAGAAAAACAAATTGACCAAAACGTCAGTTCCGAACGAACAACAAAATATGTTCAAGTAACATTTATATAAAAGTTGCTCACAACCAGCATTTCAAATCATTCCAAGCTTAATAAAATCTGCGATAACCGAACTTTATAAATAACAACATCCGAAGATTTTAGACCTCCAAACTAGACCGAAGGGAAGTTATAACAAGAGTCTTGGAAATATCTTAACCGAGTCCTTCGTCAATGTCCAGTCGATTGATACCATTGAAGTTCACTTTCCACTCATGTATTTTAAAACAGGGGGAGTAAAAATTCCACGAGTGGAAATTTTACCCCCCTCGGCTAGATAAAAAAAGTTGTAACAATAGTACCGGAAATATCTTAATCGCGTCCATTGGCAATATCTAGTCGATTGATAACATTTGGGTTCACTTTCCACTTATATATTTTAAAACAGGGAGGGATACAAATTTCATGCGTGAAAATCTTACCCTCCTAGGCTACATCAAAGGGAAGATATAACAATAGTGTCCGAACTGTCTTAATTGAGTCATTTGGCAATGTCCAGTAGTCGATAGATAAAACGGAAATTCACTTTATATTTATATATTATAAAACAGCAGGGGGTTACAAATTCCCGGGTGAAATCTTACTCCTTTCGGCTAGATCAAAGGGAAGTTATAAAAATAGTGTCGGAACTATCTTAATCGAGTCCTTTGTCAATGTCCAGTCGATTTATACCATTGAAGTTCTCTTTCCATTTATACAGGATGTTTAATAAGTAATGGTCATAAATTAAACCGTAGATAGTACACGCCAAAACTAACTAAAAAGTTTTAGTAAACGTGTGTCCGCAAACGCTTCGTAACGGAGATAGGGACTGTGGAAAGTGGGAGAAAATGAAGTTTAGAGACGAATATCTCAAAAAGTATCAATCGGACAGAGGGCGGTCCAATGAATGACTATCGAAGTCAGACCTGCGCTATGCAGAAATGCATGGTTGATAACTCTGCAATGTGCGCGCAGGGGATTTCCCAAAGAAACAGAGGGATTCCCAGAAAATTGTCCAAGGAAAAGGGACTCCAGATGAACATTGAGGGCGAGTCTATCCACCAATAATTCATAAGTCGTGGTACCAGGTCGAAAGCTCGAAAAGATACAAAATGGCGGACAATGTTTACGTGTCGTGTGTGGTTGCATAACCAGCAGAAAATGAGAGAGGCAATCGAAGAAAGATGGTGGTGCATGTTGTGAACTACTTCAGAGCACATTCCTAAGACGAATGCAGATGTACAGAATAGTTCTTTACTGTACCAAATTTCACATAAGTAAATCCCCACGCTAAGCGGGTTTGCATATCCAGGCTCCTAACTATGAAAATATTTACGATCACTCCAACCCCAATCATTTCACAGATTCAACCTGTTGTATATAAGTTATTAGGACATAAAATTGAATGTAATTTATACGAAAAACCCTTTTATGCATTGCAAGACCTGTAACGTCCAAATATTCACCACAAACTTATAGTTGTATCGACATAAACAAACAAACAAAATAAAAAAAAAAAGTGTGGAGCAGGAAACCACTTTACACAAAAGTCAAAAGAGGTCATTGAAGGCATACGAACTGGTCGAGCGGTTTGGGTGACTAGTCTGTCAATCAGAAGTTTATGTGTTCAAACCCTGTAGAAAATATTCGTTTTTTTTTTCTTAAAAGTGTGTTCCTATTTTCATCAGAGGACTGAGAACATTTCTTTGAATAAATCTTTGGAAACTACTTTTCTCTCAAATTCGATTAGAAGCGAACATTATATGAATTGCAAATCTAACATCCACAGCTGAGAACAAAATATTAAGTATGTTCAATATGTCATTATTATCCTTTGATTTGTAGTGAAAAACTAATTATAAGCATTGACAATTTCAGAAGATTCTCCCCCGGTAATGGTCAAGATATGAATGAGAAAAACTGATAAAACATTATTAGTCCATTTGAGCATGATCGAAGATAACTTATGGCCACGAAGGGAAAATTTATGTCGACAGGATCTCAAATTCTCCGACAGGTCATGCCCTGAAATCTTCACTGTTTGAAAGGTATCCTTAACAAATAGAATATTATATTTATTTCTCCTTCCACGTTTTGAAATGGAAAAATCATAATTTTAAATAGAATTATAATACGATAAGCATAAAGATTTATACAACTAATGAAGTAAATATCCTTGTGTAAGTTATCGATTTCTATTCGGATTAAAACTCGAATATTCGTTTGCATCACATTTTAAAGTAAATCCTCTCTATATATAGTTCCTACTGGAAAGCATGTTTAACTCCAATTACTTAATCAATATTTTTAATAATATATTTTTATTGTAATACTCTTACTATTCAATGTTGTATGCACTTAATTTCCCAAAGCAAAACCTCACAAATGTATAATTGACTAGTAAATATTATCAAATAAATTATCATTTAGTTTACGTAAACATTGCATCGCCTGATTTGAAAGTTCGTATTTTAAATAATAATAATAATAATAATAATAATAATAATAATAATAATAATAATAATAATAATAATAATAGTAGTAGTATTAAAATCATAGCCATATCTTTATCAGAATTTCAGGCTTAGTCAATAAATGAATTCAACATAGTCTCTATTCGAAGCTCTATTTAATCGAATCAGATAGAAATACGAAGAGGAACTTCGAGAACAGGTAAAAGAAAAATGTTACTTTGGTGGGTTTGAAAGTAACTTTTAAGAGGGTTTTTTTTTTTTTTTTTACAATTACAGACAAATGCCTTGGACACTATTTTCTTTTCTTTAAGTTAACTGATTCAGCGAACGTATCTGACATATGAGTAACTTGTCTCTATTTTCTACTCGGTTATACACGTTTTACAATCTTTTCCATTAACCTTGAACGACAAGAACACGAACACCAAAACATCCACGTAGGTATGACAGTTAAAATTCCTAACTTCCCCCACGGGGAATCGAACCCGGAATCACATACACCTGAGGCACACGTGCTAGCCACTAGACCAGCGGGAAGAACAAATAAAATGTATTTTGTAGTGTCTGAAGTTTATAGCTATTTCACCCTGTTGTAGTATGTCTATTGATTTTTTAATGTTTACCGTATTCGTTACTTTGAGGAATGATATATATTATTGATATAGGATTTATTACATATTCGGCCATAAATATTATATAAATTATCAGAATTATTCATGATCTTCCATGGAAATTCACTGGTGCATGCGCAGTAGAAACAGAAGAACACAATTTTCTGATGTTGGTCAGAACGCAAATTTCTAACAGGCTGTCTGAATTCCTTGGTGGAAAGCAGTAGTTCCCAACCTAGGGACCTGCAGCTTCCTCCTGAGTAAGCATGAAGAGCGAGTAAGGTGGCGAAAGCTACTGGCATAAAAGAATTGTGCAATAAGTAAATAAAGCACTACTTATTATGACTTTCAAATTCAGCTTGACAATTTTATAATTGCCGTTTTACAAAAACATCATATTGCACTAGGAGGGTATGCAAAAGTTTTGCTGGAAATAAATATAAATTCCTGGGATTATTATTATTATTATTATTATTATTATTATTATTATTATTATTATTATTATTATTATTATTATTATTATTATTATTATTGGTCTCCTACTTCTTGGCCAAGATGTGAAATATTCACTACCTTCTTCATACCGCTAAATCAATTTCTTCACTGTTTTCTCGTCACAGCTCATACCCCTAGCTATCTGAATGGCAATTTGTCTAATTGTTGCTCGACCTATGATTTTCCCTCGCATAGTAACAGATACTTTTCTACAGCTTTTAGAGCGAGGTATTTTGACAACCTGTAGAAATTTGCATTGTGATTCGTATTAGCAATGACAGTAAAGTGGATATTTCTGTTCCTACTGTGCATCATCAGTATCATTATATCAGAAGTATTCCGCCATTACCAGCGGGTCACTTACCGCAGCTGAGAAGCTGCCATGCTCCACGATCTTCTGTTAACCTCTCCATCTTCACATACGATTTTTCTGTTTTGATATCGCCAATAGCCTAATTCTGTTTCTATATAGTCTAATTCGTCCTCTCCCTCTCTCCCTGCCACCATACCCTCTAGCACATCCTTCATGATACAGTTCCTTCTTAAGAGTTTCTACAGTTTCGTCCATGTTTATGTCCTATAAATACAGTAAAATACAGTAAACGAAGCATTTTATGAGTATTTTTCTTTACAACTCTATTCGTGGTCCCCTCAAAATACTATTTCCTCCATCCTAAAGGCTCTTTTCGCCATTTCTATCCTTGCTTTTATTTCACGTTCGCATGTCAAATCATCACTAGTAATAGTACTCAGATATCGAAAACTAATCACTTGTTGTTTTTTCCCGCTCCTACTTCTATATTTCACACCGATCGCTTCGTTTCAATCACCATGGATTTTGTCTTTCTAACATTTATTTTCATCCCATATTCTTCACAAGCCTTTCTCAAGTTTTCTACATCTTATTAATTTTCTTTTTAGATTCTACAACAACAACCATATCAACCCCAAACCGTATACACCTCACCATTCTATCTTCTACGGAAATTCCATCATCATTATGTAGACTCGTTTTCGTTATCTCTTCTAAATAGTTATTAAATAAAATATAATCGGCGGAATATAGCCCTATAATCTCTGTTGAACTCATCTTCCAATTACACTGTCTGTCTACTGCGCATGCACCAGTGAATTTCCATGGAAGATCATGAATAATTCTGATAATTTATATAATATTTATGGCCGAATATGTAATAAAACCTATATCAATAATATATATCATTCCTCAAAGCAACGAATACGGTAAACATTAAAAAATCAGTAAACATACTACAACAGGGTGAAATAGCTATAAACTTCAGACACTACAAAATACATTTTATTTGCTCTTCCCGCTGGTCTAGTGGCTAGCACGTGTGCCTCAGGTGTATTTGGTCCCGGGTTCGATTCCCCGTGGGGGAGGTTAGGAATTTTAACTGTCATACCTATGTGGATGTTTTTGTGTTCGTGTTCTTGTCGTTCAAGGTTAATGGAAAAGATTGTAAAACGTGTATAACCGAGTAGAATATAGAGACAAGTTACTCATATGTCAGATACGTTCGGTGAATCAGTTAACTTAAAGAAAAGAAAAAAGTGTCCAAGGCATTTGTCTGTAATTTGCAAAAAAAAAAAAAAAAAAAAAACTAACTCTTAAAAGTTACATCCAAACCCACCAAAGTAACATTTTTCTTTTATCTGTTCTCGAAGTTCCTCTTCGTATTTCTATCTGATTCGATTAAATAGAGCTTCGAATAGAGACTATGTTGAATTCATTTATTGACTAAGCCTGAAATTCTGATAAAGATATGGCTATGATTTTATTACTACTACTACTACTATTATTATTATTATTATTATTATTATTATTATTATTATTATTATTACTATTATTATTATTATTATTATTATTATTATTATTATTATTATTATTATTATTATTATTATTTAAAATACGAACTTTCAAATCAGGCGATGCAATGTTTACGTAAACTAAATGATAATTTATTTGATAATATTTACTAGTCAATTATACATTTGTGAGGTTTTGCTTTGGGAAATTAAGTGCATACAACATTGAATAGTAAGAGTATTACAATAAAAATATATTATTAAAAATATTGATTAAGTAATTGGAGTTAAACATGCTTTCCAGTAGGAACTATATATAGAGAGGATTTACTTTAAAATGTGATGCAAACGAATATTCGAGTTTTAATCCGAATAGAAATCGATAACTTACACAAGGATATTTACTTCATTAGTTGTATAAATCTTTTAGCTTATCGTATTATAATTCTATTTAAAATTATGATTTTTCCATTTCAAAACATAGAAGGAGAAATAAATATAATATTCTATTTGTTAAGGAAACCTTTCAAACAATGATAATTTCAGGTCATGACCCGTCGGAGAATTTGAGACCCTGTCGACATAAATTTCCCCTTCGTGGCTATAAGTTATTTTTGATCATGCTCAAAGTAGACTAATAATGTTTTATCAGTTTTTTCTCATTCATATCTTGACCATTACCGGGGAGAATCTTCTGAAATCGTCAATGCTTGTAATTACTTTTTAATTACAAATCAAATGATAATAATGACATATTGAACATACTTAATATTTTGTTCTCAGCTGTGGATTTTAGATTAGCAATTCATATAATATTCGCTTCTAATCGAATTTGAGAGAAAAGTAGTTTCCAAAGATTTATTCAAAGAAATGTTCTCAGTCCTCTGATGAAAATAGGAACACACTTTTAAGAAAAAAAAAACGAATATTTTCTACAGGGTTTGAACACATAAACTTCTGATTGACAGACTAGTCACCCAAACCGCTCGACCAGTTCGTATGCCTTCAATGACCTCTTTTGACTTTTGTGTAAAGTGGTTTCCTGCTCCACACTTTTTTTTTATTTTGTTTGTTTGTTTATGTCGATACAACTATAAGTTTGTGGTGAATATTTGGACGTTACAGATCTTGCAATGCATAAAAGGGTTTTTCGTATAAATTACATTCAATTTTATGTCCTAATAACTTTTATACAACAGGTTGAATCTGTGAAATGATTGGGGTTGGAGTGATCGTAAATATTTTCATAGTTAGGAGCCTGGATATGCAAACCCGCTCAGCGTGGGGATTTACTTCTGTGAAATTTGGTACCAATACCAAGATAAAACAAACGATGCGCGAGAATGAATAGAATGGCCAAAAGAAACACTGGTAGAAGATGCAAGCCAGCTGGAAATACTGAGTCAGGGTTGCAACAGACTTTGAGCTCACCTTGGGTGCATGATGTTGCGGGTTCTAACCCGCTGAAGTACCCACTGAATGCAGTGGTTCTGATCCCAGATTTTGCAAATCGTACGTCCCGCCTTTCGAAGCTCCTAAGCTCTTTTAAAGCAACAATAACTCAATCAATCGTGCGACTGTAGGTTGCTCATTATTTGGTTCCTCCCCTGTACGTATACGTAAAGGAAAAAACTGTGCACGCAGTTCTTGTCAATCAGCTGGTAAGGCGGGAAGTATGGAATGGAAGAAAACTACATTGTTTCGATCACAGACGTGAATTGGAAACACTCTTCCCTTACCACGTTTCTTTATTGTGTTGCCTGAAGGGTTCTGCTACAGGTCTACATGCTTTTGTCGTATGGGAGTAGTCGCTTGGGAGAATGATTCAGAGTGTAGAGGTTCGTCGTCTTTCTCGCCTACATTGAATGTAGTAGTTCTGTGTGTTGAATAGGTGTCAAGTGCCCGTGCCTTTACAGTGTTGTGGATGTACTTACTTCACCGTATTGCAGGGAATAGTGCCATAGTTTCAGTAATGCTGCAAAGCCACGGGGAAACTATTGTGCAATGTTAATTAGTGCTATTAGTGTGTTGCTAAATTATTGTTTACCTTGCCATTGATACAATGTACAGTAATATTGAGTATGCTGACATGCACTTTATGTACGGCAAAGCAAACGGGAATGCGGTAGAGGCGCTAGGTTATATCGCGAGACATTCCCTACGAGACAGGAACCAGACCGAAGAACATTCATCAGAATACATCAGCGGATACGACAACATGGGAGCTTTACACATTGTTCCAGGCCGGGAAGGCCAAGGACAGTACGTACCCCTGAATTAGAAGAACGCGTGCTACAGGCAGTGGACGAAAACCCAGGAACGAGCACAAGACGTGTAAGACTTGCCAAACGCGTATCCAATGCTCTCGTATGGCACATTCTCCATGAACAGCAGTTGTACCCATACCATCTGCAACGTGTCCAACCTCTGAGAACAACAGACTTCCTGGTGAGAATGCAGTTTCGTCACTGACTTCGCAGAGAAATTACTGGCAATCCTCATTTCACTGATGACGTCCTATTTACTGATGAAGCACAATTCAACCGGGATGGCATTGTAAATTTTCACAATTCTCATGTCTGGGCCCCTGAGAATCCACAGGCAATAGAGGAGTTAGAACATCAGCGTAGGTTTTCCTTAAATGTGTTGGTACGACTCTTAGGTACGATGGGTGGGGTACCTGGTTCTTTCCCAAGGCAAGGTAGCTTGAGGTGGACAACTTTGTGCTCGTGGATTTTCTCAAGACACAACCATCCGGAACTGATGAAGTAAGGGGAAGCCGAGTTAGACTACTGTGCATAAGGTGGGATAATGCAAGGTGATGCCGCGTCAGTGATGTAGTCGGTGATGAAAAGATTGTCTGGACCCTCTGGTAGTAAATAGAAGTGGTACAGGGAAAACAGAAGCGAAAGAGGGTTATGACGGAGAAGAACATTGGACTGATGTAAAGCAAAGTGATGCATTGTGTCGAGAAGTAAGGGATGGTGAGTTGAAAGCGAGTGGAAATGTAGCGGTGGCGTAGAGTTTCATGATAATAAAAATGTGAGGAAATGGGATGCGGTCATAGAGTTCATACGTGGGGCTGGAAAGTCGGATAGGGAAAGCTAGGCGGAGGGCATGCTGTTCAGGAATTTGAAGCCTGGTGTGAAACGTGAGAGCAACGTCAATCCAGGCGGTAAAGCTGAAGGTGAGAACCGGGTGGAGAAAATTTTGGAATGTGGTTAAAAATATTTGAGTGTTCTGTCTCCAAATACTACCTGTGATTCGGCGTAAAAAGTTGAAGGGATTCTAAGCTTTGGTGCAGATGGATTTGAGATGGGCATTATTTAAAATTGTCTGTCGGAGACAATCCGCAAACAGGTAAGGGTGTTTAAAGTTGAAGAGGAACATGATACACATGGAGACGGAACTTAGCTGACTTCCGATGGACGCCAGCTATGTTTGACAGATTTGTTTCAGTCGTCAGCGTCTCCCCCATGTATCAATAGCAAGCTGTGATTTATCTTTTGGATAGTATTAGCTGTTGCAAGAAAGTCGTTGTCACCTGCAAATTGATATAAGCTTATATTCCCAGGTAGTGGAGGAAAATCGGCCACATATAACAAATATAATAACGGAGATAACGAAGAAACTTGAGGAGCATTTTAGTGGACAAAATACATAATGTGAGAGGTAGTTGTTGATTGATACATAACTAAGGCGGCAAGAGAGAAAGTCAAAGATGAAACGGATATAACACAGAGGAAGGTGTAAATACAGGAGTTTGTATACAAGAACAAGATGCCACACCTTATCAAAAGCATTTTCCAGAATATGGCAAGACAGAAAGATTTAGATGTTTTAAGTTGTATTGTGATATTGGTCATTAGGCGCATAAGTTGATCGTTAATACTATACTAAAGCCCAAACCCTGCTTACCGAGAAGGAAGAGTTGAAAGATGATGGTTTAGACGTGTGTCAAGGATTCGTTCTATAAGTTTGCTGAACACAAGGGTGAACTGAATAGGCCGATACAAGTAGACAGTATGGGGAGACCTGTTTGGTTTGGGAAGCATGAGAGCGATCGATGATTTCCAGTGTGTCGAAATGACACCTGTGCGTAAAATAAACGTATAGATAGCGGCAAGTAAATGAAGAAGAACATACTATCTTGTATTTGTGGATTGGTGGAATATCTGAGTGGAATATCTGAGTTGAATTGGTGGAATATCTTCCAGTACTTTGTGGGATGATTTGTGGTGGAAAGATTATTGCAGGTAGCATTCAAAGGATGGTGTTTATAAGGAACAAGCTAGTTATGGACAGTGCGTTGATACTAACGGTAAAGACGGAGAGGCTCAAGGTTAGCAGTGTGAGTGGAGTCTCTATAATGTGCCAGGGAACGTTTGATAAGCGTCAGATAGTGAGGAGGAACAGCTGGTTTGTAAGAATGAAAGAACACTCCGGAAAGTAATATTTTGGGCAGAAGGAGTGTGTATGGCAGAAGTAACAGTATCCAACGCGACATAGGGTTCTTCATTTGTAGTAGGTTCGAGGACAGCTGCTACCTAGTGTTGAAGTAAGGTGCAGTAATGGGTCCAATTTTCTTTGTCAACCATGGTGTGAGAGTGAAGGCGTGAAGAAGCCGTACAGGAAGTAGGATGTGTGGTTGTAATGGCATGAAGTATCAGCACATGGTCACTGCCGAGAGGATCCCAGACGTCAATCTTTCAACGAGGTTGTAAAATGTTGGAATTGATATCCACATCCGGCGTCGTATTACTACAAAATCGAGTACGCTTGGTTAATGGCTGGAAGTGACAGGAAGTATGCGTTATATGGTTGTTGCAGAAATCTTGTTGCTGATGGTAAGTGCGTCTGTGTAAAATTAGATCAGTTAGAATAAGTGCGTTCTTTATCTTAAACATACTGAATACACTAATATTGAAGAGGATGATCAGGACGGATGTAGATGGTCGCAACTGAGATGTTAAGTTGTATCACCTGTAAAGTAATAACTAGATGTTCAGGCAATGGATGTGAACCGTCGACCCACGGTCTTTTACGACATCCATTTTAGGGGTGTGTTTGTTCCCTTTTATGAGCACTTTTTAGGGGGTGTACTCGCTCTCTTTTATGAGCACTTTTTAGGGGTGAACCCGTTCCGTTTTATGAGCACTTTTTCAATCCCTATTTTAACATGGCAGAAATAACGAACACATAGCAGAGCGGATCACCCATATTTCAACATATAGGGGGTGTACTCGTTGTCTTTAGGGCGGAACTCGTTTAATTTTATGAGCATATTTTCCAACCCCTTACGAATAAATAGCAGAGCAGATAATACATAAGACTCGTTCTGTTACGAACACATAGCATAACATAAGACTACGTAACATCAACCCCTATTTTAACATAACGAACATAGCAGAACTAGTAAAAGAGTATGACCTTTTTTTTAAAAGAGTATGACCCAAATACCTCTTGTGCTTTAAGACATTCTGTTATCTCTCTTCCTCCCTCTAAGTTTTTGCATGTGTAATTTAGACTTAAGTAGTTATATATGTATACAGTGTATTTCGTTAAACTAGTGCCCATTTTAGTTCATTTTTTGTGTATATGTTGCGACGTCTTGTTGACGAATTTTTAGTACCGGGTGATGACTTCTTAAATCTTAGTGACACGATTTATTTCGATCCCGCGGCTTGTTCGTCCCCTGTATCGGCTAAGTTTACCAGAAATTATTTAGACCAGCTTCGGAAAAAGTTAGAATTTTCTGAGGTCTTATCCGATATTTCTCCCGATTCTTTGGAAGTTACCGTTGAGAAGCCCAGTTTAGACATGGCGTCAGGAGGCGATAACCAACCGTTGCCTATTTTTAATACCATAGTAAGACCAGAGCCTTTCTACGCTAGATTAGGGGAAGACGTGGAACGTTTTGTGCGTAAATATGAATCTATTGCTGACATCAATGGTTGGGATGGGATGAGACGGAAGCTTGTACTTGGGAATTTGCTTAGGGGTCCAGCTGAATCATGGTTTACATCTATAGAGAGAAAGCCGGATTTTGCTCAGCTGTCTTATGAGCAATTTAAGCAGGCGTTAATAACAGCGTTTAAGGATAATTTGGTTCCTCAGTTGACAGAGGCCCAAATGCGAGGACGGGAACAGGGCGATGATGAGTCATTCGTTGATTATGTATATGCAAAACAGGATCTCATTCTGAGAGCAGATCCTAACGCGCCTGAGAGAAAACAAATACAACTGATCATAGAAGGGTTATTGCCCGACTTTTTCAAGGTCGTCATTCGTAAAGAATATAATACGGTATCTGCGTTATTGGGTGATTTAGTAGTGGAAGAAAAGACTCGGCTATTACTCAAGAGAAAAGAGTTGGAAAAATTCTTTAAAAAGAATTCTGCGGTCTTGCATTCGTCAGTGCTTCCGCCAAGCCAAGTTGATAGTCAGTTATGTAGAAGTGCGGAGTCAGCAGTTCAAAGTCCGCTGTACAGGCAAGAGAATTTTGTTCAGTCAGCTACAGCTCAGAAAGAACAGACTAAGGCAATTAGTGATCAAATGAATGACTTGCAACAGCAATTAGCTAAAATGACTCTTCAGATATCCGCGTTAACATCAAATGATGACAATCAAGGTAGCGATTATGCACAAAATAAGAAAAGTCAGCAAAGGAATGTAGGTCAGGGTAATAACGAGAGAAGTGATAATCGTCAAAACCGTAGAAACAATAATAACAACAATAATAAAAACAATTCAGGTTCTTCCACGCAATCTTCTTCACAGACCCAGAGTTCGACTCCTAGTAAGGGTCCTATTGTTTGTTATAAATGTAACATGCCTAACCATATTGCACGGTACTGTAGGGCGTCTTTAAACTCAAAAACAGAGTAGATGACAGGGACGAATCTGCTCGAAGGTGCGTTATAGTCCCCATTGTATCTTCTAACGACTTACCACATGTTTCGGCCCTTTTGATGGTCAGCAAGTTAAGATCATGATAGATTCTGGTAGCCAAATAAGCTGTCTCGGGGAAAATCTCGTTCCGAAGAACGCAAGACGTTTTCGTCTTAACACCAGATTGAAGGGAGTTACGGGAAAAAGCATTCAAGTATCCGAAATTGCCTTGTTGAAATTTTTCCTTGGGAACAGGTGTTTTACTCACGTTTTTAGGATAATCCCGAATTTTGATTATGGTCCTTTGGTTGGTGCGGACTTCTTAGAAAAACATAAAGCCATCTTAAGTTATGATCAGCAAAATTTGACTTTGTATCGTTTTGGACGTCCTCCGTCCAGGAAGTTACCACCTAGGAATGTAGAGGTCAACTTATCTGAAGTATTAACAGCGAGAATCGCTCGGGAATCTAGAGCTATTATTAGAGTCTTAGAGAATACTAATTTACCACCTCGTTCGCACACTTTAGTGAAGTTACGTTCCTGTTGGGACATTACGGGGAAAAAGGCGTTACTGTTACCATCTCAGCGTATAGAGGAAATGTTGGGAATTTTTATCCCGAGGGTAATAGTAGATTGTGAGTCCCCAGTGGTGTTTGTAACGAATCCCACCGTCAACACCGTGAAGTTGCGCCAAGGAACGAAGATAGGCGATGCAGAGGAGTTCGAGGAAGTACCCGATGATCCAGAAAAAAGAACATTGACAGCGTCAGAAGAATCTTTACCGTCTCCAGAGAAGTTGGAACAGTCTAGAAAGATGTGTGACCCGCAAAGAGTAGATGTCAACCCAGATTTGTCTCCAAAAGACCGGGAGCGTTTTTACGACCTAATTCACCAGTTTGCCGATGTTTGGAGTTGGTCGGAAGACGATGTGGGACTCGCCCGTGATTTTGAGCATGAGATACGACTTTCCAACCCCACGCCAGTAAACAAAACACCTTATTTAGTACCTTACCACCTACGTGAAGTCCTCAAACAACAGCTGAATACTATGCTAAGACAAGGAACGACTCGTGAGCAGACGTCTCCATGGAACCACCCTATTCTCTTAGTGAAAAAACGCAATGGACAGTTCATATTTGTTTCAGATTTGCGCCATCTCAATGGGCAATCTCTCCCCTCGAACTTTGCGACGCCATCGATTGATGACTTGCTTGCTCGCATGGCGGGACGTCTTCTTTACACTTCTAGTGACATGAAACAGGGATTCTTCCAAATTCCAATCACAAAAGAGAGTCAGGAGTGTACAGGATTCTCCGTACCAGGTGCTTCGAGTTATGTTTACCAAGTTCTGCCTATGGGCCATGTGTCTTCGGCAGCTGCTTTGAATAGATTAGTGAAATTGACTCTCGCAGGCGTCCCGAGTTCGAATATAATGTATTACATTGACGATTTTTATGTAGTGGCCTCTACTGTGGACGAGATGATACACTGGTGCACCATCCTCTTCCAAAAACTTCGAGAACGTGGGTTAAAATTGTCACCCGAGAAGACGAAAATAGCACATCACTCTATGGTGGTTTTAGGCCATAAACTTTCGAAATATGGTTTACAGATCTCTGACCGGATGCTGGACACGATCAAGGACTACCAACGCCCAAGGACAAAGAAGAACTTGAAGAGTTTTCTCGGTGTTTGTTTTTTCCTGAGAAGGTATGTCAAGGACTTTGCCCAGATAGCGCACCCTTTACAGAAATTGATGAGGCGTGACGAGGAATTTACTTGGGGTTCCGAACAGCAGCAATCCTTCGAAGCATTAAAAAATGCGATTTTGGAGAGTCCAACTTTAATGGCCTACAAGCCTGAAAGAGAGCTGCACATTTTTACAGATGCTTGCAAAAAAGGTTTGGCCTGTGTAGCCAAACAACCAGCTACAGATGAGCCGGATGCTGAATTGGTGCCAATTGCGTATGCGAGCAGAGCAGTTGCTCCATCGGAGAAGAATTTGTCCGTCTACCATTTGGAACTTTTAGCCCTTCTCTACGCTTTACGCTCCTTTCGTTACTTTATCCTCGGACGTCATTTTCATCTTCACACTGATTCGAAGGCTATCACATTTCTTCGCCATAGTAAGAACTTGACAGGGAAACTCGCTCGTTGGTTGTCAGAGATTGATTCTCATGACTTTACGATTTCTCATGTTGCTGGTTCCGAGAATTTAGAAGCAGACGCCATCAGCCGCTTTGTAAAACATCGAAGAGACGAGGAGGACGAAGAAGCGAGTGCCTCAGACCCAAGGATCTTCATGATCGAGGACTTGGATAGCATTGACCTTAAGAAGGAGCAGAGGAATGACGGATTTCTGAGTAAAGTCATTGCGTATTTGGAGGATAGACCCGACAAAGATCCGGAGTATGAGAGGAGAGCATCGCATTTTGCCCTGCGTAAGAACATCCTGTATAAAGTTAACAAGACGCCATTGGGAAAAGTTTTTCTTTTAGCAGTACCCACCAAGTTAAGGGATGTAGTATTCGAGAAGGCCCATTCAGAGAAATTAGGTGCCAATCACGCTGGTTTCAGTAAGACGTATAACCTCCTAGTGAAATCTGTTTATTTTGTAAACATGAAGAAATTCGTTTATGAAAAATGCAAACAATGCATTAGCTGTCAAGTATTGAAAAAGCGTAGTGGCACCTTACGGAAGTGTGCAGACACACCCCTGTGTTCCAACCTTCTATAGAGTGTATGTTGACTTAGGAGGAGTGTACCCCTGTGATAATATCTTACGACACAAGTTTCTCATTGTTGTCGTGGATGAAGGGACACGATTCTGTATCACAGGATCTTTACCAGATGCTTCAGCGGCTTCCGTTAGTTCTTTTCTATACGAGAACGTTATTCTGAAACATGGACTAGTAACAGAGATCGCATGTGACCGCGGAGCAGCTTTCACTAGTGCTGTGTTTAAAGAGCTTTGTCACATCCTAGGAACACAGATACACTTTGCAGATGTACAAGGGCATTACGGTATCGGAACAGTTGAAGTCGTAATCCGGCATATAGAACAGCAATTGAAGTTAGCTTTGGACAAATATGATCAGTCGAATTGGATAGAACTACTTCCACA
Source organism: Thermobia domestica (assembly GCF_964235325.1). Lineage (NCBI taxonomy): Eukaryota > Metazoa > Arthropoda > Insecta > Zygentoma > Lepismatidae > Thermobia > Thermobia domestica. The sequence goes on from NC_137456.1 coordinate 193,330,389, forward strand.
GGTTACGTTGTCGTACAACGTGACTTGTAACTTGAGTATGGGTTTTAGTCCTTTCGAAGCCCTTCATGGATATTCCCCACGGCTATTACACTCTGCTATATTGGCCACGCAATGTCAGTTTTCTGAGAATCAAGACAGAATTAAGCAACTTCAGTACATAAGGGACAAGGCCCAGGAAAACTTGTACAATAGACATCTGACTTCTGTAAAGTCACATAATAAGAAGAGGTAGCAGCAGACATTTAACAAGGGTCAACTTGTGTGGATCTACGATGCGACGAAACGGAAAGGTGACTGTAGTGCATTCTCTGGAAAATATTTTGGACCAGGACAAATAGTATCCCGTAAGCATGACAATAGTTACTATGTAAAATACCTAACTCCCCGAGGTCAAATAAAGATTGATTCTATATCGATTGACAGGTTAAAAAAGTATTATCCTCCTCCAGAAGGACTGCCTAAAAATTTACGTAAATTAGAAAAATCTGAGATTGATGTAGTAGGAGAGGGAGTACCGGATAAAAATCTCCAGGAAGTGGATAAGGTAAATTCCTTCTTGATGGAATTCCAAGATCCGGATAACGAAACGCAATTAGAATCGTTGTTTATAAGGAAACTTGTTTTCATGTCCGATCTACCATCTTGGGATCAGGTGGGTCCGAAAACAAGTTCAGTGGAAGGTTTGGAGAGACCTAAGTTTGCCGTCAACGACGACATTAATAAGAAAGTTGCGCTTTATTACGGTTCAATCACGACGTTAGCTGGTGATTGTATAGTAAACTCGTCCAATTCCTTTCTAGAGCCACGAGGAGGCGTGGACAAAGCAATTCAAAGTCTTGCAGGAGAAGAAATGCAAGACGAGTGTCGTAAAATATCCCACCTTCCCCAGGGTAACGTATGCATTACACAGGGTTACAATATACCCGTGGATTTTGTGATTCATGTTAGCGCACCTGATGATCGAAATCCTAAGAAGTTAAAAATGTGTTACGAAAAAACGTTGCAATTAGCAGTAGACAACGATATAACATCCATTGCGTTCCCCAACATCTCTACAGGAGTTTTTGGTTTTCCTAAAGCAGATGCTTGTCGCATTGCTTTACAGACAGTACGTCTTTTCCTGGAAGAACATCTTGACTCTATCGAAAGAATAGTGTTCGTGCAGTATGACAAAAAGAATCAAAAAATATATGAACAACTTATGCACCTCTATTTTCCTATATAAAATAGCTGAAAGAAAAAAGTATTAGTATGTTACTGGTTAAATGACTTAAAGCTATCTTAACGCTAGCAATATATTTAGAATATGGAAAGGATATAGTTTTTCATCATCAGTGCTTTGCAGTTTTCTTTTGCTCTCGTCATCATATCCGTCTCCTATTATCATTTTCTGGGAATTTTAGATTCTCCACTTACCTAGAAAAAGAAAAGAGAAACATTGAAATAAGTAACGCAATTTGACAATAACATATATACCTAGGCTAGCAGAGATAATAATCAATAGAACATGTGAAAATTCTAAATTTCTCATTATATTTAATTTGTGTTTCAGATAACCTATTTTGTTTTAAGCTGCATTATCCTGTCTTTCTCTTTCCCACATGTGACGTCTAATAACACCGAGTTTCAAATAACATCTGGTTTATTTTTCCGTAAACTCCCTAATGTTATTTTGTACCAACACTCTTTACCGATATCTTTTAATTTGACATTTTCCTTTCCGCATGATGTTAAGGTTTCTTCTCTTTTTGAATCTCTGCTTTGCAACGAAAATGACACTCTAGCTCCAGATGTTTGCGAAGCTGCGAAAGACCTACATAATCTGCAAGTCCATATTAACGATTATTTTTTAAAGCCTCCAAATCCACGATTTCATCGATTATCAACCAGATCGCCGCGTGCACTGCTAGGGTTCATTGGGAAAGCATTGAATTGGTGTTGTGGCGTAGCTGACAGTTCATCTATTGATTCGATAAACAAGAAGGAATTTCATTTGGAACAGACAGTACTGGGTTTACAGAAACAATTGTTGAAAAACAATTTATATATTCAGAACACAACTTCAGAATTTTTAAGTTTTCAAGATCAGATACAGGATAATTTTCATAAAATTAGAAACTTTTCGGCAAAAATATTGGATCAAGAACATGATCTGGGAGATCATCTTAATAAGCTTGCAAATCGAGTACATAAAGAGGTCATTTCGTTCATTCAAGAATTTTATTCGATTTCAACGCAGTTTGTACAGTTTCTACAAATTTTTAAATATGATCTGACAATCCAGATGTGTACAGATGCTAGGCTGAACCCTAATATAATCCCTTATAAAGTGTTGCACGCACATTTATCTGAATTTGAGAATATCATTTTGAAAAATGGATATAAGTTAGCCATAGATAAGTCGTTATTGGAGATGTATTATTCAATTAATGTTTTGACTTGTTCAATCACCGACACATACATTTACCTACAGATGAAAATTCCGATCGTTGAAATACAGCCTTCGTTTGAGTTATATGATGTGCAGCCACTTCCGTTTGCTGTATACAACCAAACTTGTACCGTTGATATCCAACCTTTAGTTATGGTAGTTCAAGATAAAAAAGATCTTATACCAATAACAGGAACAAGCCTACTTGCTTGTCATTATAGCCAATCAAAGTTATGTAAGATACCTACACACACTGTGACACGATCTCGTTTAATAAATTGTGCTCACGCAGCTTTCGTTGCCAGTACAGTCAGGGAAATATTACACAATTGTGACCATACGTGCTATGATTCGAAAGAGGCACAGATTATAGACATTGGATCGCATGAGTTTGTTTTAACACACCCGCCAGAATTTCTAACTTTGAAGACTAGAGAAAATGTGTCAACTATTCGAGTTCCAGAAGAAGCCAGATTATACGGAGCCCTTAAAATTCGAATACCATGCAATACTAAATTAATTGTGGAGAGAAATCTTTTCGTCAGATCGGATTTTCCGTGTCTCGACAATGATCTTACAGAACCTGTATTTTTACATCTTTTTCCGAGCCAGCTAGTCTCTAATGATCTGATGCTATTACGATCTACGTATAAAGGGAATGAATTTTTTAATGTTTCATCTTTACTTAACGACGTTTGGAGTTCTTCAATCCGACATATGAATATATCAGCATTTACGATAATTGACCAGACGCCCATTAAGATGCCTATCTATAAGCATGAATATTTTATACCAGGAATTAATATTATTTGGAATATTATCATCACTCTTCTACTTATTTATTTGCTAAGGGAACATGAGATTTTCAATTTATATGGTTTTGTAGAAAATGTAGTGCGTCTACGGAATTCTCTTTGCAAGAATTGAGCTATTTTTTAGACATTGTG